>NC_140593.1:696264932-696864932 GCF_964204655.1 Triturus cristatus | reverse complement strand
TAGTAAATCTGGGAATGTGCCAAAATACATGGGTGGATGAGGGGAACGCCCATGCTCCACCCATGTACCACCTATCCAACGCTATGTAATGCAAGGCAATGAAATGCTCTGTGTTGTGTTACTTTGTATTTAGTAAACCACGCAAATTCTCACAATGCAGCTTTGAGTGGCTTAGTAATTACAAGATAAGTACTTGTGTTGACTTGTGAGGACTGGGATTGCACGAGGACAGCGCACGTCTTGATAAATCTGCTCGGAAGTATCTTCGAGTTTGTGTTTATTTTGCTGGCAGCAGAGCAGTAGCAGCTTGCACAGGTAAGAGCAGTGGGGAGGGGCGGGGCGGGGCGGGGTGGGGGTGGTGAAAGTTGACAAGCGCCGGGATAAGTATTACTAAATAAATAAAACCACTTACCTTGCGCTCGCCACATCGTCAAGTTGGCGATGCGGTGAACACAAGGTAAGGGGTTTTCTTTATTTGGTTATTTCATACTTCCGTCACCCTCCACCCTGTCCCCCACCCACCCCACCCCACCCCCTCACCGCTCTCACCTATGAGAGCCGCTACTGCAGCCGCGCTAGGAAACACAAAGAGGCAATTATTGTCTGTGCTTAGCTGTCAGCAAAAAAACACTTACACTATCTTGGAGATATTTTGAGATAATGTATTCACAAAAGAGATCAAAAAGATGGAACCATATCATGATATGGTTTTCGGAAATGTGCTGGACCAGAAAGGAAAGGTACACTGCTTTTTGACTACTTGAGCGCAGATATTGACTCAAAATGTCTCAGAGTTAATGCATGTTTTGCTAACAACAAAGTTCAAAAACACAAAGAGAAAATCACTGCTCACTGTTTCAGAGTTGTGCTGTGTTCAGCACATGCTCTGACTCAAACAATGAGGGAAAGCTGCTCCCTACTTGAATGCACACCTACTTCATATGCCCCCTGTAATTCACTGTTAATTCAATCCATTGTTAGACAAAATGTAAATATTCCATTCAAATGATGTTAATGATAAAACATGACATAACATAGCAATGTCATAATGAGGGAGCTCTACATAAGGGGCATTTAGACGGATTAATTCTAATGCGGTAATAGATACGTTGCAAAAAATTACAATGGAGCTGACTGTGTTCTCATTATGTCAGAGGAGGAAAAGCAACAATCACGAAGCAGGTGTTCTATTATGAATCAAACTTGGCATGCTGTTTAAATTGGCCTTTTGCAGTTTTACTATTCAGGGTATATAATTGTGCAGGTAATGGTAATCACAAGTGTCACAGTCTGTGTTTAAAGTGAAACTGTAATACAATTAGATAATACAATGAGATAATGATAAGCATTATATTTTACAAAGACCTGATGAAGAGGTAATGTGTTTCCTATGGCAATTCTCTAATATGTACAATAAACGGTGGTTGAAGAAAATACAGGATAGTTACATTGGATCGTATTCTTAAAGCTATTTTGTGCTTAGAATGTAGTTTTACGAGGACAGTGGAAGGATTTTGTGCTGCTAAGCAAATTATATCATAAAACTGCGTAATATTCCATGTGGGTTACTCCAAACAAAGGGGTGGGATGTGGAAGCTTTAGTTTTCTGTCTCACATTTTGTGAACGCACACAAATAACAGTTCACACCCAACCTTCATTGGGGTTAAGGGGAACGTGTTGCTTTATGAGGAAAATATTTGTCCTGTGGAGATGTAAATAGAGGTAAATCCACTTTTACTGTGTAATTGAATATGACAAAAAAAATGAGTGTGAAATTAGAACAATAATGTGAAATTTTGCAATCACGCCAGGATAGCACATTAAAGCATTGTTTATTCTGGTAATTTGGCTAAAAAAAATACTACCTAGATGAACTTTGATGTATAATAAGTTTTTAGTGCATGTGAGTTTTGACGTGAGAAACAAGACTCGCTATTCTTACTTTTTTTTGCACATTATGTTTGTAGATGTAGGACACATGACATTTTGCATTATCAATTGCACTTTAAAAGTGGATTATGGGTAAAACACTTTGTGATTATGAAGGTGGAAGAAGAAATACATCCTTGTCTACTGCTGCCTCATTAAGCAGGTGAATACGAACAACAGATCTTCCTTTGTAGTTTCTTCAAGGAGAAATGTTTTGAAGTGTAGCAGATACATAGTGACGGTATAGTTAGGTGAACATTTCAGTGGCAATGTAACTTTCAACTAAAAAAAGAACCCTGAAATAAACCAGTTGTAGTTATCTTGTAACTCATTCTCTAAGGTAAATGTAACTCATGCCCCTCCATGCACAGTTTTCTCTTAAATAATTTTATTGCAAATAGTGCAGTGATATTATCAATGATGTCATTCAAGATGTCATGAGTGCTATATCCAATGTAAGTACTAGATTCTGCCTGAGCACAATTCAATTCAGGACATCACCACATGGATTATGTTTGAAACTTAGATAGTCTGCTTTGCCATTCCCCCATGTACCAAACACCACCTTCTGGGAAATAGTACACAACCAACAAGTAAAATCCCCTCCCCGTATTACAACAAAATCCACATTGAGACCTTCAAGCACTATACTGAGCTATGAGTCCAATCAATCCACAATTAAAGTATTTCTACAATTAAAATTATTATGATAAAAATTGATCAGGACAATCGAATAGGATGAGAAAAGAGACAAACATATTATCTGAAAGTGTGGATGTGAAGACTTTTTATTTTTATTTTGCCCGCAAAGGAAATCGAGACTAAATTTAGAAGGCCACAACTTAGATGTCCTGAACTTGAAGGGGTAGTCACTGTCATTTAGGAGTAAAACCCATTAATGTGCACACTATTACAAGACCATGTCTCTTGGAGGCATACAATATTAAGATCTGTAGGCATAATGATCCAATTTTGGTAAATAAGCTTACTTGCAATGCTCGCCACATTCCAAAATAACAAATTAATATCCAATATAAAGGGCATAGTACACATTTTAGGACTTGGAGCTGTACCGTTTTTTCTTAGTACAGTGAGGGGGGTCCTAAATTAGTTCAAATAACAATTTTGGGTGACTTCATGACAAAAAAAATCAGTATAAATATTATCTTGTTGCTTGTAAGCTCTGATTAGTATCCCTTAAAGCCATGCCATACTTAGGATTAGGGCAGCTTGCTGGGGGTTAGGAACTTTTTCCACTGAACTCCTTCTGGGTTCTCATGGCCTTTGACCTTGTTCTCGGTCATACAATATCCTGTTGCATAATTCATTTGGTGTCTTATTACATCCAAGTCAGTCAACCTGCGCTAATGGTGAAAATAGATTAGAGGTCGCCATGATGAATGGTCTAAACAAAGATGGTTTAGATGAAACAGGTTTTTGGCCTGTAAAAATAGACAAGATGTTTCTCTTGGCTAGCTCAGAACAGAACAATGTGCATGTTAGGAAACCCACAACCTGTCCATAAAATTAATGACTACACAATCCCCTTCTTCTCTTTTGGGGTTATTCTTTGGCCAGGGCAACACATGTGCCTTAGTGTGTGCATGCCATTCTTGGCAAAACTTGTTAAGATTTTAGCCTGTGGGGGAACCTGGTTTGCATGTGTTTTAGTGGTAGGACAGATGCACCCTACTTTCTCTTATCTAGGGAATATTTTAGTTTTGCTCTAATCATGGGGAAAATATATACACAGGGGTTTGCTGGTTCTAACCACTTACTATGAGCTCAGTACTATCTAGAGATGCATCAACATGAATATTTCATAAACACAAATGACAATGCATATGAAGGGTCACAACCTAGAAGTAAGTACAATTGCTAAGCAAGCAACATGAAATGTGGCATCAAAGAACAAATTTTGATTTTGGCATAAAATAACATTTTTGTTTCATTCGGTATCAAATAAAGATTGTGAGAAATAGCAGCACCTTCATATACCGAATTGAATCATTAATAGAAAATAGAACACTAAAGACAAAACACAGTGGCATTATTTACCAGTGCCACAACATCAAATATACCTTGCATCAATTTCTCAAACAATAAAAAGAAACAACTGACAGAGAAAAAAGATTACTTTGTCAAAAATACCTTAGCCCACTCCTAGTGCATATTATCTTGTGACCATGGGAAGCTCTGAGCAGTACACAGGACTAAGGTAGCCTGATAGTCTGTTAATTTCAGCTCCAGGACAAAGATAATAACAAATTCTTGTGTAGAAAAAGGAATAACTCGAAAAACCACAGGTCCCTTTTGGTCAAACACAAGCTATACCTAATCTTCCAGATCAAAATATTTTTTCCCTGATGTCGGAATAGCACCCTGTATCACACCCCGGGGCAAGCGTACGATCTGTGTCATGTCAAGCGATCCAAGCGAACAACACCTCTCACTTCTTACAGATACCAACAGTGTTAAGAAACCAGTAGCACCGAGAAAATCCTTTTAAGCTAAAAAATAAGATTGAGGGCCCATGGGAACCATCTGTGTCATGCCCAGACATCCAAGTGGTGAGGCCTCAACCCTGTATCAAAACCAGTGTACAAGCGTACCATCTGTGTCATAACCAGCCTTCAAAGCTGCAAACAATATTCACCTTTCCTAGCATGCTGACTATCGGAAAAAGGTGACCTCTGTGGGAACGCTCGTGAGGCTGCATTGCAACTGCTCAGTTTCGGACACATAAATTAGGTAACATGCAAGATTTCTGTCAGTGGCAGGGTGCTCAGGTTACATCTTTGTGCTTCTTCCTAGTTTGCCATATGCCAAATGCTAGGACTAAAGATATGATGTAGTCTATTACCCACTGTGACGGCGGCTTCAGGACGAACCTCCACCCCGCATATTCAGCTGAGCTTCCAATCAATTACGGTGACTGCTCACCTTCATTGCTGTGAAAATGTGAATCCGTACGGGTGGGGTCCCTTCCTTCGGATGCAGTTGGGTCCGAGGTACCAATAACTCCTATGTAGCTGTCAAAATGTTGCTCAAGTATAACTTTACCTTGAAAAAAACAAAAGACAAGAGGCGTTTGGCAAAACAGGAACAGTTGGTTTAATTAAATGCTTTGGCCGGGAGCACAGTTACATAAGTGGGTCTGAGGACTGTCTCAAAGTACAATTGATCTGAGCAAGGTTTTGTACTTTTATTTGGGTATCATAAATTACTTCTGTCAATCCCTTTTTTATTAGAGAATGCAGGTCTTGTCTTTGGAGTAAAAAATAAGGCCCCTGATAATACATGCAGGCTTGCCTCAACCTTTCGTGGACAGAATTGGGGCCAGTGGGTAACATGTCCAGATGACCAGTATGAGGGGTGGGTGATCACTGTGTGTGCTGTGTCCTGTAAAGCCCATAAGTTGGTTCTACCTAACAGACGTATAGAAAGGTGGGCCTGTATTAAATGTGCCTACCAGATCAGACGGGACAGAAAGGGAGGCACAGATTCAGATGGTAAACAGAATACTATAGGGACAGATATTTCATTAGATAAGGTGGGTGTAGCCTGCGCAGAAGACACCTCTAGACATAACTCTCAGACGAATAGTAAGATGGGCCAGTCCCAAACCCTACGCTGTATTCTCTTGAATGTTCGGTCGTTACATAAAAACAAGTATCAGATTGCGGATATGATTGAAGATACCTCCCCAGACTTAATTTTTTTGACAGAGACCTGGACCGATACTACTTCAGGCCCAGACTGGAATACAGCTCTACCTAATGGCTATGTTGTTTCCGCACAAGATAGAACAGGCAAGAGGGGTGGAGTGATAGCGATCGTGCATCAAGCCCACCTAAAGTTACGAGTTGAAACTTATTTAGACTTACCGGCAGAAGCACTCTATTTCACCATCTATTTAGGGAACTTCTTTAAGTTTCAAGGCCTATTAGTCTATCATCCACCTGGGCCCAAGACTTCTTTTTCACAAGCACTAATGAATCACCTAGAGTCCCGTTTGGACCCCCACCCTTTCATTCTTCTTGGTGATTTCAACTACTATTTGGAACTTGTGAATCATCCAGACTCAGCCAAGCTGCTTGAGAATTTGGCAGCTTTAGGCTTTAACCAAGTAGTCAACGGTTACACTCATCGAGTGGGCCATACCTTGGATGGTATTTTTGTCAACAATATAGTGCTGGAATTGGTCAATATGGTTGCTCTTCCCTGGTCTGATCATGGCGCAATCCATTTTAATATTAAATCTGGATTACCAATACCTCCACTCTGTCCAAAGCCGGCAAGAATAAAGATTAGACAATGGTCTAAGGTTTGTGCCAATAGGCTAATTACTGTACTTGGCCATTCCCATCCTACTTTTAGTAAGGATAATTCGGAGGCGACTCAGGTCTTCAACGAATGGCTGGCGAAAGCAGTCGACGAAGTAGCACCTGAAAAGCTGCTATCCATTAGGAGATCCAAGCCGTCTGCCCCCTGGTATAGTAGGGAACTTAGGGCCCTAAAGATTGACTGCAGAAGGGCTGAGCGCCTCTGGAGAGTGGACTACAGTGCCGAGAATAAAGCCAGCTATAATGGTGCCCTTTCACTATATAGAAATGCAATAATTGCAGCAAAAAGTCTATTCTAAGCAACAAGGATTAGGGAAGCAGGGAATTCAACCAAAGAGCTTTTTAAAACAATAACAGCACTCTCAAAACCACCTCAGGACAATACATTTGCCCCTGATCAAGTGATGTGCGAAAAACTTGCCTCCTTCTTTCAGGAAAAGGTTCAGCTAATCTACAAAGAATTTATAAATTCGCACCCGGAGCTAGAAAAGCACGGGCAACTACTGATAAATAGAAGTGCGAGTCACCCTGGTCTAAGGACATTTCCATCAATAACAAGAGAAGAAACTCGTAGACTGATTACCTTAACCAAATCAGGCTCCCCTAAAGACCCCTGCCCCCCCTCAATCCTGCACCTCACTGCCGATGCAATCGCAGGTGAATTATCACCTTTAATTAATCAAGTATTGGAGTCTGGTAGCTACCCTTCAAGTTGGAAGATAGCTACGATTAGACCACTATTGAAGAAACCTACACTGGATCCACATGTACCAAAGAACTACCGCCCTATTGCGGCATTACCCATTGCAGCCAAAATTCTAGAGAGAGCAGTAAACAGATCTTTAATGGACTATCTAGACTCTCATAATCTGTTAGACTCTACTCAGCATGGTTTTCGTGCACAACATTCGACGGAGTCAACAATGCTTATGGCAGCAGAGGAGATCCACAGCATAGTCGATAAGGGAGGCAGGGCGATCCTTGTTTTATTAGATCTGTCGGCTGCCTTCGACACCGTTAACCATACGGTGTTGATAAAAAGGTTACAGGAGATTGGCATTGAGGGTCTAGCACTGTCCCTTCTCTCTTCTTTTTTGGAAGGAAGGGAGCAAAGCCTACATTGGGATGGCCTGCAGTCTGACAGTTTTCATCTTCCATGTGGGGTTCCGCAGGGCTCAGCGTTGTCACCTACCTTATTTAATATCTACGTGACTCCTCTGGCCAGGCTCATCAGGAAGCATGGCTTTGCCTTAGTCTCATATGCGGACGATTCCCAGCTCATAATTTCCACTGTTAAGCAATCCAGCGATACGGCCCTTAAATTTCACAGCTGCCTATCAGAAATTATGACCTGGATGCATGAGAACTTCCTGAAGATTAACACTGAAAAGACAGAGATCATTGAGTTTGGCCAGGGTAGTCCCCTGTGGAACTTCTCCTGGTGGCCTTCGAGGGCCGGTGACTGTCCCCGTCCAGTGATTAAGGTGAGAAACCTGGGCGTGCTGTTTGACTGTCAGTTAAACTTCTCGGCCCATGTCAACAGCCTTGTATCATCCTGTTTTTTTCTAATAAAGACCTTGCGCAAGATCTTTCCCTTTATTACGCCTGAGTTGTGGAAGACTGTCGTGGTGGCGCATGTGCTATCCAAGTTAGATTACTGTAATGCCTTACTGTTAGGGATAAATAAGGTGCAGCTTAAGAGGTTGCATGCTTTGCAAAATGCCGTGGCGAGATTACTTCTTGACATTCCCAGAGATCAATCGATCTCTGCGGGAATTAAAACCCTGCATTGGCTCCCCGTCCAACAACGGATAGATTTTAAGGCCATATGTTTGGTCCATAAGGCTGTCTTTGGAGGTGGAGCCAAGGATATCCAGAAAATACTGATCCCCTACACTCCTAGCCGTGTGCTAAGATCCAGCACTCGTAGCCTCATCCAGGTTAGCAGGATGAGGAAAGCTAGATGGCGAGGTAGAGCCTTTGCAGTCCATGCTGCTGGACTTTGGAACAGGCTTCCTTGTTTGTTAAAACTAGTAGATAACCATCTACACTTTAGGAAAGCTTTAAAAACCAGGCTTTTCGAAGGAGCCCTTATCTGAAGACTGTGTTCCCTCTCCGTACTTACCAGCGCCAAGACACTTCGGCATTAGAGCGCTATATATATATATATATATCCTATCCTATCCTATCCTATCCTATCCTGATTGGCCATGTGTTCCTAACTTCATGTGGCATCTGAATTTATGTTATTTGGGAATGCGCATACCCCTCCTGCCATGTTTGATTTATTGGGGCCAATCTCCCTGGACCATTGAGACGTCGCTGCGCCTATCTGTGGGATTGAATTGAGTTTCCTGTTTGCACGTTTGTCTGCCAGCTATGTGCCACCCCACCTGTGACCTGCAAATCAGTAACCTTAGTACTAGGTCTCAGAGCCTGCCAGACCACTTACTTCTGAGTCAGGGTTGATGGAGAGTTCATGATGGGTGAATTCGAGATGCAATTTCGTTCTTACATATAAATGTATCATTACTAACATTAACATTGACTTTTTCAATATTAACACAGTTATTTTGTTATGCAGCTATAGTAAGATGTCATGCAACAGCAAGGTGTCAGCAGAGAGATTAGTCCTTGTCCAACTTGTAGTAAAGGGGCATATGATAGAAGAGAGAGTTATTGGCTCAGAAAGTAGTGCATCTTCATACTCTAATACACACTCTTATCAACTGCTGTGCACACAGTATTACCTATGACTGTTGCCATTGAGAGATGTCTGAAAGAGAGGTGAGCATGGACCCACACTCAAATATGGACGCCAGATGTGCAAGACATATTTTTCGACAGAGAGGATACTCCAATTTTACTCTACTATGGACATTCATCATTACGAAGAGAGGTATGCACAGAAAGAATAGTCTCTACCCACAGTCTACTTTGCACATATGTTACTCCGGGAAAATGTCTCAGCTGACAGGGCAGAGTTTTTTTACATAGTATAGTCTCTATAGTTGTTTTGGGAGGAAAACTCTTCAACATAGATGTAATTTTATCCCTATACCTTACATGAACATCCATCAACTTGGGAGCAACTGTGACCAGAGTGGTAAGCCCCTTTGCACACCCACCCTAATGTGCACACCCATCATTCAAGAAACAGGTCACAGGAGAAGGGCCAGTCTGTTTCCAAAAGGTAGTTTGCAGACTTATCATGCAAGTGAGATCTGTCAGCAAACTGGGCAGTTCCTCTCAACAGCCTACTATGCATACCTGTCAGCATGAAAAGAGGTATGAGCAGAGAGAAAGATACATTTCTCAACCCCTACTACAGATACCTCTCACTTTGATAAGATGTGTAATTGGACAGCTCACTCCCTTTCCAGACACCACTGCATATCCCTGTTGGTCTAGGGAGAGGTGACAGTAGAGAGGCCAATCCTTATCAGCACCGTACTTCACATTCATTCTGTCTTTGGAAATAAGAGTTAGTGAAGAGGAGAATGTTTCCCTATGCACTACTGTATATGTCTGTCATCCTGGGGAGAGCTATGACTGGACAGTGAAATCCATTCCTGTGCCCTAATATATATGGTTATTTTCCTGGAGAGAGGTCTCAATGGAGAGGCCAGTACTTATTATATTAACTATGCAGTACTAAGGTCTTTACATGTGAGTTATGTTCCTTAAACACCCTACTATGTATACTTCTGAGTCTGGGGAAAGGTGTGAGTGAAGAGGCAGTGTCTCTTTACACCCTCGTCTACACACTTGTTACCTTTATGCAAGGTCTCACTGCAGAGGCCAGTCTCTCCCCATAGTGTACTATACATTGTTGTTACAGTGTGGAGACGTGTAAGTGAGATACAAGTGTCTCCTTACTCCTTACTGTGTACTGTTGTTAAACTGTGAAATGATCTAATTTGAGAACCTGTGTTCTCCCCACATCCTACTAATGCGGACTATAAGACATAAGTACTTTAATAAAGGGAAGTGCAAATTTTTCCTCTAAAAAAAAGTTTATAATTTCGCCACTCTTGCAGGATCGCAAAAAAAGAAGTGATTTAACTTTTTCTAATAATGAAGGGACTTAAAGTAAATAAATGAGTATCATTGTGATCTATTTATACCCACAATTCTATAAGGGATTGCATTTCATTAAAGGAAACACACTGTTACTATTCTGGTGTAAATAACTTATACGTACTATATCAGGATATATTCAAAAGTCCATTATAAAAAGCACAACCTTGTGGAAGGCTCACATGGGCAAACCAGGAAGCATTGCCCCCTCGGAGTGCACCTAAGGGATTGTCTGCCTGGCTCTTGCAAGAGTCTCATGAGAGCATTGGCAAAGGGAAAAAGGTAAACAGAGTACAAACAATGTACATCATAAAACTATAGGGTAGCCCTGTAAAGAGCCGTTTTAAAAACATATTTAAAAAATTATAATAAAAATTGTAGCTTCAAGCATTTTAATGTTTTTTTTTGTTTTTTTAAAGGGTATGATGAAAACATAGAACTTGAAGTGTTAAACAAACCCCAAAAGCATCTTCTTAAAAACAAAAAGGAGAAAAACTTTATATTTAAAAACCACTGCCTAGGGGGGGGCACTTGTGCTTTTGGGAAAGCTTGCCCTGGGCAGACCTAATTGTCTCTGATGAAAAAATGATCTGCTTGCACAAGCAGCAAAATAGTGCTTTATAAAAAAAAAGCAGAGTCATTGTCCACCTCTGCAGTTAGAACCTCTCCTGGAGCAAATGATGTTGAAGCGCCTGTAGAGTTGTTTAGCTCCGCATCACGAGCCAACCCATCCAAGCCTTTGCGGATGCATTGATCTCAGGTGTCTTCACATCCCTTTGGTATTGCTATATTGTTTATTTCTGCTGTCGCAGCTGAACTCTTTGCTGCAAATTTTGCAGGAAACGCACTTCACAGAAACTTCCTTGATACCTGGCCTAATTTCACAGAATTGCCACGCCATGGATTACTTGGATGGCCGAGATGGCTGAGCTGGTGCAGAAGCACCTGACTTTTGATCTGAATTTGATGAAGACATATTTGTGAAGAGAGGCAAACAGGAAAGAAGAGCAAGGCAAATATGTCTGCTCTCATCAAAATCCAAAGGTGAAATAAAGCAAAAAGGGTGGAAACTTCTTCTAAAGAAATGACATCCATATGAACCAATCACAATCCTTCCTTAGGGTGTAGTTCCTCTCTCTAACCTCTCGCGAGACACCTGTGAGCATCTCTCAAGATCTTGAAAATATTATTGCTTCATATATTTCATGGAACAATTCAAAATCAATTTTTCAAAACTAATCAACAGTTCTAGTGTCTTAATGTGTTCAGAATTGAAAGAAAACACTATTTTTAACCTGAATCCAAATGCATGATCTTGTGGGTAGATCACGAAAGTCGAACAGGAAGTACATTCTACTCTGAGTCCATTCAGGAGGTTGTGTGATTGACTCCTGTGAGCTTCTTGCAAGATCTTTAAAATATATTTGGTTTATATATTCAATGGAACAAATCATAATCAATTTTACTAACATAATCAACTTCTGTACTCTGTTACTTTGTTCAGAATCACAGGAAAACATTGTTCTTAACTTAGTCCCAAATGTATGATCTAGTGAGAGGGTGGTAAGAGATGACCAGCAAGTACATCCCCTTCGGAGTCCCTGCAGGAGATTGTGTGTTTTGCTCCCGTGAGTGTCTTGCGGGAGTCACCATCGTTAAAAAAAACATTACTATTACAATATCTTAATTACTCTCTTTTTATAGATGAATATGAAATAATAAGTGTACACATGAAAAAGAAGTCTAAACATAGTACATTGAAACAAAATATTGCACTCTCGTAAGTAATCAAACAACACTTAAAAATATATTTATATAATGAAATATTACTATACAATATTAAAAAACTGATTACTCTCTTTCTGAATTATAATTATGACTTTAATTTAAAAACACATGCTAAGGCTATCAATATAATGCTACTACAATATTAATGTACTTGCTGGAAAAATGTCTCAGTTTGAGAATCAAAGGAACGACGAGATAGACAATCTCAACACAAATATTGTTATATCACTCTGTTTTATACTCAAATATGATTTTTCAGAAACATTTTGTAAAGTGTGCACTCTTTCATGTTAAGTTACAATATGAATTCAACTCCCTTACAGAATAATGTCTGCACACAAAAAAACCTATAAATTCACTGAAATGAACAAAGGTTAAAGTAACATTATAGTAAGGTGTGATAAAGGATCTGTTTTTGTGTTTACTAAATGTAAAAATTCACTGAAAAAATAAAGGTTAAAGTAACATTATAGTTAGATGAATTACACAGTGACAACAACATTAACATTTTGAGCTAAAAAAATACAGAAATTCAGCAGTTATATTTATCAGCGCTAACTATAGCTTGTGCCATCACCGTGCACTACTTATGACCTCACATGTGACATCACTCATGATATGCTATATGATATAATTGATGACATCACTGATTACGTCATTGATGTCATCACTAATGGCATCACTGATGACATCACTGTTGACATCACTGATGACATCAATGATGACATCAATGATTACATCATCCAAACTACACTTTTGCACCTATTGCTCTATAAATTAATAGGACATTAGAGGCCTGACAGAAAGTACAAAATAGCAAATGAGAAAATCACTCATTACTTCTGCCACCACAAAAACAACTCAATTCGATTTTGAAAACAAGCATTACATGCAACATTGAGTGCTTAGCATACACTTTAGAGGTAGCATAGATCAAATTAACAATCAACCACAGATATACGAGGAACAGTTATTCACTGCAGTGTTCAGCATCTATACACTTGTTGACAGAAAGCTAAAATAGTGAATTCCAGTTTAAAAACAAATGCCCTAATATTGACAGCTTTTATCTGTATCAAACCCTTGACACTCTCCGAACCTAGATTGAGGAATGAAGCTGATATGAGCCAAAAAGTAGGTACTGTAAGCAACTCTTTCACTATAGAGAGAGTTTACTCTGTTCAAACTGTTCACAGGCAGATAAACTGTTATGACAAATGCATCACAGAGTATTAAGAAGTATCTTCTAAGAACAGTGCACTGTGCACTTTATGCAATAGTTGTCAGAAAAGACACTATTTCCTAACAAATAACCAAGGTCTGAAGGTGCTAAACATCATACTATTTACACCCTTCATACAGTAGTGAAAACTTTACAGGGAGCCCATTTTCTGAAGCAAAACAAGCACGTGTACCTAGTGCACACAGTCTTCTTTGTTATGTGTAAATTGTCATGCGGACACGATTCTGTCTAATAATTCAAGACTTCTTACAAAAGTTAGTATCTACTACATAGAATCTTACTCCTGTCGAACACATTTTCTGCAGAACCAAAACATTGTGTGGAACATAATGAACACGAGCCAACTGTCACCTGCACACAGAGTTACTTTTCAATACAGGGATTTATAACGTGTACAATACATCTACACATCTATGGTGCATTATGTGCATGCGTTTTGTAAACACTTAAACGCATTATCTGAATCCAAGCTGTACAAAATTAGTAAGAAAAGGAATATGACAACTATCCCCCACTATGTAGACTACAAAACAAACTAGCACACTCATTGGATGATGCCATTAGTGATATCATCAGTGATGTCATCTATGATGTCATGTGAGAAGTCATCAGTGATGTCATAAATGATGTCATAGAACATGTCATGAGTGATGTCATATGTGATGTCATAAGCAGTGCAGATTGGGGCTGCAATTTATAGTTAGCGCTCCTAACTATAACTCCTAAAGTTCTGTGTTTTTTGTAGATCAAAATGCTAATGCTGTCACTGAGAAATTCAAATAGCTATAATGTTACGTTAACCTTTGGTTCAATCGGTGGAAAAAAAATATATATTTTAATATTTATATATATATGAAACCAGAAGGTAAAGTGTCATTGTGACAAAATAGTTAGGTATGGTCATAATAGGTTAATTTACATTTGTTTAAACCTAGAAATTCACCCTAAAAAAACAAACGTTAAAAAGGTTAAAGTGACGCTATAGTTAGGTGAAAATATTACATAAACGTGACATTTTTAACAAAAAAAACCACTGAATTTCATTGGTTAGTTTTAGGTCAAGTAACTATAACTTGTTCCCTCGCCCTCGCCCTGCACAGTGATGTCCTCAATGATATAATTTTATTTGTCATCAGTGATGTTATCAATACTGTCATAGAACATGTCATGAGTGCTAATCTTTGAGTTCCTAAACAGCACATGGTGAGGGCACAAGGCATGAGCCAGGCCCTGCGTTCAACCCCCGTGCTGGCAGCCAACCCCCAAATCCCAATTGACAACCCTGCCACTTAAAAAAAAAACAAGGGGATTTTTTTTATTTGCCCTCGAGAGGGGTCCCTCAGGCTCCTGTCCGCATGGTCCAGGGAGTCATGTTGCCCAAACCCCACCCACTTGCATATTCTTTTTTTTATTTTGAGGACACAGGGACTGAGTCACTGATTCCTGTAATGGTGGCTGTAACATGTCAGGGGCACAAAGACAACTAGACACCAGGGATAGATTTAAAAACAAAAGCATTGGGTCTTGTGCATCCTGATATCAGGCCAAAGCCCCCCACTCCAAAAGCCCCACTAGTCTTTCGACTCCATGAATGTAGATTGAAAGACCTAAAGAGGAATACAAAGTCTACTACATGCCAGAGACTTTTTTTTTAATTTTTAAAAGTGTAGGTGGCAAAAGCACCACACCTAATCCTAAAGCTTAAAATGTATTTTTGCATCCCCATGGGGATTTTTGGGAACTTGTCCCCAATCAGCCCCCTAATCTACCCCCTCGAGGGAGCAAAAAGCCACTGGATGCCAAGGATAGGTATTTTTAAAACAATAATGGAATAAGAGCTGGCCTGAAGCCCTTATAGTCTTCCTGCCCATCTGGGGCCTAGAGCGTCCTTATCTCCATGACAAGCATGATGAAATTTGGATTATGCAGGGCATGATTTTTACATATGCTTTAGAGATGGAAAGTGCACAAGGAATGAAGTCAGAATCATATGTATAAGTCCATTAGTTTCCTTTATTGGTAATAGAAGTAAAAGTAGCCATTAGCCAACGCGTTTCATTCCTTTGACCAAAGGAACTTCATCGGGGTTCCAAGTATCAAGTAGAGTATTCAACAATTTTGTTAAATGACTGAATGAAAGTATAGCAGCTCTGGAAGACACCCCACAATAAGGGAAAAAGAAGATCAGATACAGACTCGTAATCCGGGTCTTCGGTATCCCGACATACGGCAAATACGCCAGATTCAAAGAACTATGGGAAAAAAGACACAAATATGGCCTTGATACCATTTGAGAAGAAAAAGGCATGAAGGGTTAAGTGCAAACTGCCCCAAACCTAAAAAAAAAAAATGGATCGGCAAAGGGGAGTGAGATCGAACCAGCAAGTAAGACGTTAAAGCTCGACCACACTACCCTGACTCAAAAATGTTGACAACATAACATGAAACCAAGTGTGAGGTATTCGAAATGTCTTTGATTCAAAAGTGTAAAAGGAATCTGTTAGAATTGGGATTTCTGGTTGGCTAGGGCATGCACCTAAGCCAGGCAGAAACCACCACTCTAGTCAGGGCAAGGGACTTAAACACTGAAGATAACCCCTGCTCACCCCTTTGGTAGCTTGGCACGAACAGTCAGGCTTATCCCAGAGGCAATGCGTTAAGCGTTTGCGCAACACACACACACAACAGCGACACACTAGGCACACCACAAAATAAACTCCACACAAGGTTATATAAAAAATAGCCTTTGTATTACTTATAAACACATTAGATCATAATCACAAATATACACTGTGCCACCTGGCACTAGGCAATATTTTACAGGGGACTATATACAGGACAGGGCCAATCGGGACACTGTCAAAACCATAAGAACAGGTAAGTAATGAAACAACCAGTGACTACTGGTAAAATACTATACTTAGTAGAAACATATGATGCATAAACACATTAGGCATACATCACAGTTAGAAGTGTACCGTAGTAACCCTCCCTAGGTGCATACAGCACCTCAGGCATAAACCACAATATGCATAATTTTAGGGCCTTGTGCCCTCCCAGCACCACAAAAGTGACCCCAGGCCAACTGGCCTTCTTTGGGGACCCGTCTGGGCAGTACCAAATGCCCTCTGTCCAAAAGTCAGGTCCCTCCAACTGGCCCTCTGGCTGCCAATGCAGCCGAGAAATGTGCGTGATGCACAGGGGGGCGGGGTGCATCTCACCCCCTCCTCGTTGTACACCTAAGAATGCCCCCATCGTTGCAGCTGCCCACACTCTCTCTGTGCAGCTGGAAAAATCAGCCCTGGCACCACAGTGCCTTTCAAGCTCCACTCCAGGACTCTAAAACAAAGTGCCCCCTTGTTGCAGCTGCAAGTGCTTTCGAGGTGCAGCTGGGGAAATCCAGCACCGGCAACCACAGTGCCTAGGAAGCCCCTCCTTCCCGGGGCTTCTCTTCCTTCGTGGCAGCTACCCATGATCTGGCGGTGTAGCTGTCGTATACCCCTGCAGCAAACTGGAGTGCGGCAGCCCATGGTCACCCAGAGGGGTGGGAGCTGTAAAATCAATGATCTCCCACCAGCAAGGAGCCCTGCCAGAGTCTCCCGCTACCGCCGACAATCCTCACCTCCCTTCCAGCCTCCGTGGGGATTCTACCGGCCTCTACGCTGGGGCCGCTTTTCTTTTTCGTTTCTCGGGTCTCGGAGCCCGTGAGGCACCGGCTCCAACTACTGCCGGGCCCCGCCCACCACCAGGCTCAGCTGCCTGACTTCCTCCAAGGGCAACAGAAGCCTGTGAGGCTCAGTCTCTGCTGGTCAAGTGGCACCGCCCACAACCAGGCAAGATGCCTTACTTCCTGCTCTGCTTCTACCTTCCGCCTTGCAGAGTACAGCGCTCATTAGCGCAATGGAAACAATAAAGGGGCTCCACATGCTCCGTCAGGCAATGACCGGGAGCATTATTCGACTGTGGGGCATACGCGTGCTCGTCACTCGTTGTGGATCCTAAGTACAAGGACAAGTGGAGCGCTCACCTTGAGCTTGCCTTTTCAGCAGGGGAGTCTATTCCCATTCAAGTGTCTCCCACGGCGAGGCACCACCAGAGCAGACAGCGCCCCTCTTACGACATGGGCAAAGGGCAGGCCTGGGCCCAGGCAGGCCATCTCACAGGGCCCTCTAGCAGAGGGGAGGCCCTCGTGGAGGTTCCTCCTGGCGCCCAGCAGTCCAAGTAAGCACCAAAACAGCACACTCCAGGTCCTTCAATACACAGCGACCAGACTAGTACCAAATCTACCACCTCAATCTTCCTCGGCTCCCATTTTGAGAGCTCTCCACTGGCTCCCCGTCAGATAACGTATAACATTCAAGATCAACTTTCTAATTCACAAAACCCTCAATGGCCACGGCCCTCACTACCTTGTTAAAAAACTGAAAAGGTATCACCCTTCCAGAACTCTCTGATCCGTCAATAAACATCTGCTCATCCCTCCCAAGATCCGCACTGCCAGGAATGGCAGAAGATCTTTCTCTTGCCTCGCCCCCCATCCTGTGGAACGCTCTCTCTCTTAATCTCCGCACTGAGATTGAACACAGAAAGTTTTTCAAATCTCTCAAAACATGACTGTTCTGAGGGTGTCTCATCCTCAGTCAGTCCCCCTCTTTCTTCCCTCCATGTTTCCTGCGGCAGGCTTGCGCTTTGAGACCTTAGGGTGAAATAGCAGCTCAATAAAAATCCATGCATAACATAAAATCACACTGACATGGGGTCACAGCCCCAATATTTATACTATGTTTGTCTTTGTTCTGCCCTGACACAGGGCTTGGGAACCAGTCCCAACTGGTTCTGGGGGGTACTGAAGCACTTTGTTTACAGTGCTCACACCCTCCTTTGTCAGGTTAGGCTCTGTCCTCAGACATTCCACAGGGGGCGGAGCCAGCATTGAACCAGGCAGGCATAGACCCAGTCACGGTCAGGGGCTACTCCTCCCACTACTCTAAATGTAGATCTGCCTAGTTAGCCTAGTGCGGACTCACCCTGCCCCTCCGGGCCACACACCTCACCAGCCCCTGTCATTCCAGAGCCAGACATTCAATACACATCAGGCCTACAAAGACAGATAGCACACAGAAATGCCAACTTCTAAAAGTGTCATTTCTAAAATAGTGATCATAAATCTGCGCACACCATTACGCAGCATTTATTATCACTATTCCAAACATACCAAACTTGACTACGCTTCTCCTCTCATATCAGGAATTACCACTGAAACACATATCAGGGAATCCCCAATGTATTCCTATGAGAGGGCAGCCTCACAGCAATGAGAAACCAAAATGGCTGTTTGTCACTAGCAGGACATGTCACACCCTTAAGGTACATGTCCTACCTTTTAACTTCATTGCACCCTGCCCATAGGGCCACCTAGGGCCTACCTTAGGGTGACTGACATGTAGTAAAAGAGGGGTCACAGACGTGGCAACCACTTTATGTGCCACATCACAGCGGCAGTAAAATGCGTTCACAGACCCTGCATTGGCAGAGGACTGAGATAGGTTTGAAAGGCTACTTTGGTGGGTGGCGAAATCAGCGCTGCAAGCCCACCAGTAGCATTTAATTTATTGGCCCTGGGTATCTGAGATACCCCTTTAAAAGGGACTGACAGGTAAATTAAATACGCAAAACCGGTGTAGACCAATCTTACCATGTTTACCACAAAGAGCACACGCACTTTACACTGGACAGCAGTGCTAAAGTGCCCAGAGTCCTAAAACCAACAAAAACAGGTCAGAAACAATACAAGAGGAAGGCAAAAAGTTCTGGGATGACCCTGCAAAAAAGGCCAAGTACAACAGTATCTTTATCCTTATGTTCCTTTTACCCGAGAGCATCTTTTATTATCAGAATAACATTTCACGACAAGAGTGCCAACGTTAAAAAGCTATCCAATCATACATTTTCAATCACCCTACTATTGCAGCCACCCTGAAACATGATCTCTGTCTCAATCTGGCACTGTTCTGGAGTCATTACATACATTGCAGGTGGAAGCAATGGGTATTTGCATAATATCTCAAGACTTCTCAAGTCTCAACACTGCTGCAGGAACCCTTCTGCTGATTGAGAACTCTTCAACAGTTTCTTGCCCTTCTTAGCTAAAGTTCTTAAGATCTGTGTCAACATTCGTCTGAAACAAACCATCGTCTGAATGCTCATCACAATTCTAATCTCGTAAAAAATATTAATTTAACTTCGTTCATTCCTGTGTCATCCTTGTCTGTTACAGAAGCAACACGTTCCGAGCATTGTGTGCAATGACACTATAAAAGGAATACGAAGAGCTGCACCAGAAATGTTTTTGCGAGAGGCATGTTAGATATTTTTGTCATGAGAGATATTTCTGAGATTGACGTTTGAAAGTCTAGAGCAGTTATGGAATGAAGAGAAACACAAATTGGTAAATCTTGCACTGTAATACACTTTGTCAATTGTAAACACCCTTTGCGCGACCGGCTTAAAAAATATTTAAAAATATCATTAATCAATGCAAGCAATGGGATTTTACCCTCACTCAGCTTTTCCTACACTAACAAGATGCAAATGATAAGTACATGAATCAGTGTCCAGAAGTTAAAGGCAGGATGTGTTTGTTGTATTGTGGTTTGCACTATTTTCACACAGTGCCAATCTCTAGAATGTTTGTGTGTTATGGATTTTGAGGTCTAAACTCCAGAATTGTCTGTACAAAACCAAAAGCCCCATTGTTAAATTGAGGAAATTTCAGAGGGCTGTTAACTGTATCTGTGTACCATCATCTAGTATACTGTTGTAGCGGAAGTTATGGGTTATAAGCATCCTTGCTCTCCGGGTGTTTCAGGTTGAGCTGCAGTCCTCTCTCTGGGTCGTAAATATGTGACATGGTTTAATGTTGTTAAAAAAATGATCTCCAACTAACTTTTCCCAGCAAAATATGCAACTGATTTACTTTGCTGTGTCCTTGTCGAAGGAGTATCTTTTATCCTACGTTAGGCAATAAGGTCATCTTATAGAATATGAGTGAAACAACAAATTATTTCACCAAATGCTCGAACTGAATTAATGAAGTACACTTAGAGCAAAGTAACATATAAGTGACCAGGTAACATGGTTAACTAAATTAAATTCAGGGCTCTTCTGGCACAAGATTTTGATTTACTTACAGCCAATGTACTGCATGTGTCAAATCTCATCGCCCCAAGAATGCACATTTCTAACACATACATGTTGCATATCAATATCACACATCTGTCATGTTGTCCTAATCCGTCAGCAGAGTTTACTACTCATTAAAACTCATCATGACATTTCCCAGGCAAGTCAAAGGTATCTATGTGAATGACATGTTGGGCTGACACTTGTTAGGCCGTGTCATTCTGTGAAGTGAGAAAAAGTATGACTTGTGTCACCACAGCAGAGCGCTTGTAGGTAAGAGGTAGAATATAATAAGGGTTTATACGGATTCCATGTATGGCTGAGCCCGAATCCTGTGTACTTGGAAAGGCCAAACAATCATCCATTGGACCCCTGACCATTTCCTTAATTTCTTCTGTGATTGTGACATGTGCCCATGTATGTTTGGCAGATATGTCAATTGATCCACAAGGAGAAAAGGAAATTGCTCAGTATGAAGTGATTTGTTAATGTGAATGATCCTCTAAATGCAGACTCAGACCTTCGAGTTCCAAAGGCCCATAACCTTTTTTTGTTGTTGCAGGTTTATATAACAAGAACTCGACCGGAAGGTATCAGAGCACTTTACATGAGCACCAGTTACATAACAGATGGACACATTCATTTTTAGGCAAGGGGAGATTAAGGGATTTGCCCAGAATCATAGGATGTTTGAGCGTCCCACCAGACTCAAACTTGGTTCCCCAGTGTCAAAGTTGGCTGCTCTAGCTGTTAAGCCACATCCTCTTGCCTACTAAATGTTCCAAACTGCGAACTAACCAATCAATTGGGTCTGCAATCCGTCTTTCTCTAGTCCTCTCAGAACTGTCATTTCACTGAAGACTCTAAATCACAGAACCCAAAACAATTCAAGAATGTGCCCAGGTTTTTTAAGGCTAAATTGTTAGAAACTGGGTTTCTGGTTGGCAGAGGTATGCACACTGTACAAGCAGCAACCACACTCCTAGTCAGGGTAAGTCAGTAATACACTCTCAATTATCTTGTTCTCACCCTCTGGTAGCTTGACTTAGAGCAGTCAGTATTTGTGCACACAACACACAATAACACTGTACAAACACCACAAAAGGACTCCACACCAGTTAAGAGAAATAGATTATATTGTTATGAGTAAAATTTGACCAAAATGACAAAAAACAAATATGTAAAATTGGAATTATGAATTTTTAAAGAAAAAATCAAAGAATAGTGCTTAGAAGCAAATAGTGCTTAGGGGTTAATTGAGGTTGTGCTGAACCAGAGTAAATCCAAAGTTTGGGCCAAACACGATGGAGGGCAGGCTGACTACAGGACTCACGCAGGTCCCACTGAAAAAGTACCTTAATTGGAGGAACTGTCGATGCTGAAGGGTCGATGTGTCATCGAGCCATGCTGCCCATTGATGTCGAGCCGTGCAGTCCATCAAAACGGCTGTTAATCAGTGGTCAGGATAAGACTTGTGTTTGTGTAATACCATAACGTAACTCATTCTTCACTACAACCCTATAATAAGTTAAATTCAAACCTTTTTCAATTCTTCCTAAATTGACATCATTGATTTTTCCAAAAGGCTTCTCGCCCCATACTCATTTTGTTCTGCAAGGTCTTTAATCTTTTCTGGCAATCTGGAATTCGAGCTGGCCAATCTGGAGAACTACACAGTAGCCCAGCTCAAGGGATTCTGCCAACAAAGCAGAACTTCAAAAAGCCTTAAGAGCATGGCCAGTAGCCCACCAGAACAACACAGATGATGATGAGGAAGGGTCAGAGTCCGGGGAGAAATTGGAGCAGGACCTGTCTGGAGGTCTTGTCATGAAGTCTACTGATGTGGGGGTAACATCCTCCCAGGACTGGAAGTCATCAGCAGACCAGGCAGCAGTTTGTCTTCAAGGAGGAACCTGTACCCAGAGGAGTTGGAGGATGCAGAGAGGAGAGAAAATTGATGCAGAGCTGCACAATTGAATTTGGAGAAGGAGAAGGCCCTTTCCAAACTGGAGAAGGAGTAGGCCCTTGCTAAAATGGAGAAAGAGCAAGCTCTAGAGAAGAAACAGTTGACTATGGAGGAGAGAAAAATGGCGCATGAGCTCAGCATGAGAGAGCTACACAAAAGAGCCCTAGAAGTGTGGTCCAGCTACAGCAATAGTGGCAGCATACCTGCAGTGTCCACTGGTAAGTCCAGAGTCATGATACCCAAGGATTTGGTACCCAGTTATGTGGTGGGGCATGGCAAATGGTTTGCAGCCTATGAAGCAGCTTTAAGAGCGCACAAGGTCCCAGAGGTGTTCTAGGGTGGTAGTTAATGGAGGTATATGTCCACTGTTGGGAAGGACACACACCTTCTACTAGAGGTAGTAGACCTGACATGCTCCAATGCTATGAAGACCCACTTAGTCACTGACCTCGGAGAGGTATAGGCTCAGATTCAGAGGCAGTCACAAGATCTCATCACAAACATAGGTAGATTTCTTGGATTACGCCAGCAAGGCACTGAAGGGCTAAGTAAGGGGCAGCAAGGTTGATGATTATTCAGGACTCTCCAGCTTAATTTTAAAGGAGCGCATCCTTGATATTTGTTTCCGCAGGCTGCACCAACACCTGGTTGATAGCAAGTTTACTGACACCAGGAAGCTTGTTGAGGATGCAGACATCTGAGTCAGCACCAGAGAGTCCAAGAAGGTATCTAGGGGCGACTCCCAAAAGGTTGGTCAGGGTTTCCACCAGAAAAAGGATGGGTGAGATTGAAAAGACATAGTTCTCTGAAGGCCCCCCTAACAATTCATAAGGGTAAGGGTCTGGTTCTTATTCCTAATCTGGCCACCAGAAGAAAAACTACCCTGAAAAATGTTAGCAGCCCAAGACTGCCGAGTGCTATGAGTGCTTTGAGTATGGACACTACAAAGGGTCCAAAAAGAGCACAACCTCCCACTAGAGGAAAGACTCCAGGGGTGGCTAGTGTACCGCTGGGGGGAGTTGTTTGTTCCAGTTAATGGGGGGTGTTAGTGGGGTTACTCTGGTGTAAGTCTGGCCGGTGAACTCCGCTTCGCTCGCGGAGTTTGCAGAGTTTTCCGCACTCTGCGTTACACGGAGCTCGCAGAGTTTTTTTCCTCATTCGTGCTCGTCAAAGTCAAGTTGGCGAGCGCGAGTAAGGAAAATCCACCTCCCGGCGAGATTTTTCCTCGTTCGTGATCGTCAACCTCAAGTTGGTGAGCATGAGCATGGAAAATTAACCTCCCGGTGAGATTTCTCAACGTGGGCGGTCGGTTTTCTCATGAAAAACCGTCCGTTCGCTTTGAGAAAGCTGCTGCTCGAGTAAAAAATCTACTTGAGCGGCAAAAAGTAAGCATCGACCACGTGCTCTGTGCATGTTGCCCTTCATGATGACTTCACAGTGCAGATTAACACCCGGGACAGAAAATCACCGCAAACTGCATTTATCTAACGCATTCTGTCACTTGAGGAGCTCCGCGTAGCACCACAGAGTTTTTTTTGCAGTTCACGGAGTTCCACATAGCGGAACACTGCAAACTCTGCCCAGGCTTACTCTGGTGTCCCTGGGTGACAGTGAGATGGTTGCTAAGATCCATGTGCCCTCAAACGCTACACAGTATAGGCAATGGGTCAGCATGAATAAGCATGGTGTTTATGCTCTGAGGGATACCTGTGCCAGCATGACTATGATAAGAAGTCAGCTGGTGTCCCCAGAGAAAGTCATTGTCCATGCATTCCACCAGGTGGTGGTGTCTGAGAGAGGGTCACTATCCTATGACTCTTGTTCCATTTGAGGAGGGGTTCAGGTCTTCTGAAGGCTACTGTGAGCCATAACATGGATCTGTGCTACCACACTGTCCATGGCTGCCCAGGATGGGAGTCAAAAGGGGCTGGAGTCTGGAATAATAAACCAGCCAACTGCTAAGTAGGGGAAAGGCAGAGAGTATGGGAAACGGATGGGGCACATGTGTTGGCCGCCCGGAAGTCCACTGAGGAGGGCATTGCCTTCCTTGGTGACTTGTCTACACTTGCCGGATGGCATATAGAAGGAGGACCCACCAATGAGGAGTTCTGTAGGTCACCAAAGGGATTGTCCCACCCTTGAGGGCATGAGGCAACAGGCTGAAGCCCAAACAACAAGTGATGCCTCTTGAAGTTATCACATTTACTGGGAGGATAACCTCCTTTACAGTGAGACCAAGGCTCTTGTACATGGGACAACAAGGGCCCTGGAGGTCCACAATGCTGTAGGGCCTTGCTACTGGAGCTGGCTTGCAAAATTCCCCTGGGAGGACACCTGAGCTAAGGCAAGACCTTTGGAAGGTGTGTCCCCCATTTCTATTGGCCTAGCATCAAGAATTCTTTAAATGCATTCTGTGGGACTTGTGTGACCTGCCAGGCTAGTGGGGAGACAGAACAGAGGCTGAATGCCCCCTTAACCGCTTGCCTGTCGTTTGCATACCCTTGAGGGGTAGGCATCAACATTGTTAGGCCTATGGTTCCACAGACTGCATCAGGCAACAGGTTTCTCCTGGTTCTGGTGGATCGTGCCAATAGGCACCCAGAGGCAATCCCTCTGAGGACCATGACTGCATCTGCAGTGCCAAAGGCCCTAATGGGTAATTTCACCTGAGTGGGTTTCCCCAAGGCGGTTGCATGTGACAGGGGCACAAACTTCATGTCTGCATACATGTCAATGTGGAAGGATTGTGGGGCTCCCTACAAGTTCTCCACTCCTTACCACCCACAAATGGGCTTGTTGAGAGAGTCAACAAAACCTTGAAGGGCATGATTATAGGCCTACCTGAGGCCTGATGAATAAGTGGGACATCTTCTTGCCATGCCTGTTGTTTGCCTACAGGGAGGTATCACGGAATGGAATGAGCTGCTGTATGGGCACCCTGCCAGAGGTTATCTGAGTTTGGTCAAAGATGAATGGGTAAAAGCTCCAGGAAGAATTCCCAGGATATACTGAACTACATGCTGGCCTTCAGAAGCCAAATGGCTAAGTTGTGGAATCACACTTCAGATAACTTAGAAGCCTGTCAGGCTGTGATTAAAGAGCTGTATGACCAAACTTCTACCACTGCTGAATTGCAGCCTGGGCAGAAAGTATGGGAAATGGAACCCTGTGCAACCCAGGGCCCTCCAAGACCATTGGCCTCTACCCTATGTGGTGAATGAGAGAAAGGGTAAGGTCACCTACCTGGTGGACCTCAAGACCCCCATGCAATCCAACAGAGTGCCCCATAGGAATCGCCTCAAGCCCCACGTTGAGAGGTCTTAGCTCATCATGCTGTTGGTGACTGATGGAAAAGAAGAGGAGGAGAGTTCTCTATTCTCTTAGACGCCAAGGAGAAAGATGAGTCTGTGGAGGGAGTAATTCTTTCATCCAGTCTAACTCCTGGACAGGAGAGAGACTTCCGCCAAGTGTTGGTACAGTACTCTCTGTTCTCCCTTATTCCTGTGACTATCAACCTGTGGACCTATGATGTGGACAAAGAAGACAACTTCCCTGTTAAAAATAAATCTTACATGTTGTCAGATAAGTTGAGAAACAGCATTAACACTGAAGTCTCTAAAATGCTTGAATTGGGGGTGATAGAACCCTCCAATAGCCCCTGGTTCAGTACTATGGTTCTGTTACCAAATGCTGCCCCACCGGGCACCATAGCTGAACTGAGATTCTGTGTGGATTATAGAGGGCTAAACTCAGTGACAAAGACTAGAGTTAATCTCATACCCAGGCTGATGAGCTGATTGACTGGTTAGGGGCTGCCCAGTACTTAAGTACCTTTGATCAGGGTACTGGTAGATTGCCCTCACAGAAGGGGCCAAGGAGAAGTCAACCTTCTCCACTCCAGAGGGCCATAACCAATTTCATGTGATGCCCTTTGGGCTCAAGAATGCCCCTGCCACCTTCCAAAGCTTGGTGAGCCAGTTCCTTGCTGGTATGGAGGCATTTTCAGCTGCCTACCTGGATGACATAACTGTCTTCAGAAGAAGCTGCAAGCACCACATTTTCCTCCTGCAGGAAGTGCTTCAAGCTCTGCATCAGGCATGGTTGACTATCAAGGCCAGTAAGTGCCAGATAGGGCATTTGTCTGTGGTGTACTTGGTACATCTGGTGGCCAGTGATAAGGTGCAGTCTCTTCCAGCCAGTTAGCATTTATAATGGCCTGATATCCCCTAAACCCAGACTGAGATAAGAGCATTCTTGAGCCTCACTAAGTACTAAAGGAGGTTTGTCAAGGTATATGACACCACTGTTGCCCCCATGATAGAGCTAACTTCTAAGAAGAAGCACAGAAATATGATTTGGACAGAGGAATGCCAAAAAGCATTTGACTCCCTGAAGAAAGCCATGTGCACAACCCCTGTGCTCATGGCTCCAACTTCACCCAGGAGTTTATTGTTCAAACAGTTGCCCCAGAACATGGCATAGGGGCAGTTTTATTACAGCGAAATTAAAAGGGTTTAGACCAACCTGTAGCCTTCATCTCCAGGAGGTTAATCCCCAGGGCACGGAGGTGGAGTTCTATAGAAAGAGAAGCTTTTGCTGTGGTTTGGGCACTAAAGAAGTTGAGGTTATACTTGTTTGGCACTTACTTCCTGATTCAGATTGACCAAAGGCCCCTCAGCTGGCTCATGCAAATGAGGGGTGAGAATCCAAAACTGTTGATGTGGTACATTTCCCTACAGGGTATGGACTTCAGGGTGGAACACAGACCAGTGGTAGTCTACACCAATGCTGATGATCTATAGGTCTACCCAGGTTGTTCTGCCTTAGTGATGAGAACTCCCTAAAGATTGGGTGGATCTCCAAACTTTCAATTGGAGGGGACATTTTAGACCTGTCATCCTTCGGGATAAAAAAAGAAAGCCTTGCATGGAAATTTGTTAGCATTGAGGTGGGAGAGTAAAATGGGAATGCAAAGAAAGTAACTTGCAGACTTTGCAACAAAGTGCTGTCCAGAGGAACAGATAGAAATTACTCCTATGATACTTCTAGTATGTTAAAGCGCATGAAGACCATCCACTCCAAGCATCAAATTTGTGCTCAGAAAAAGAGAAAGGAGTTGGCGAGCATCATTGGCTTCAGATGATGTGAAACCAGGGATGTCATCAGCTCCTGTGGTAATATCGGACTTGCCTACAAGTATTGCAGAATTTGCATGAGTTAGACAGTTTTGCTTCAATTTCAAACAAATTCTAAGCATGGGGGAGCAGTCAGTATCTGTTCTAAAGCATATACGGAACACTCATAAGTGTTAGTTATTTTTTTCCAGAGGATTTGTGATTTTTCTTCAGAAGCACAATGTTTTTGTTTTATTTGAAGAAGCAAAAAAACACCCAAAATACTCCAAATTCTCAGTAAATAGAAAAAAAAGAAAAAAACATTAAAAAAACAGAACAACCAATTCTGGTTTAAGATTGAATAATTATATATATTATATGCATTTTTTAACAGTGTGAATACATCTTATTCTGTCTGTTGGTGTGTGATGTACTGTATAGAAGAGTGAATAAGTGTGAGTGACTATGGGTGAATGAGTATATGTGTGAATGTCTGTATGTGTGAGTGAGTGGGTGTGTGAGTCATGTATGGGTCAGTGAGAGGGTGAGCGAGTAGCTGTATGTATATGTGAGTGGGTGTATCAATGGGTGAGTGAGTGGGTACATAAGTGGTCTATAGGTGCATGAGTGGCTGTAGAAGTGCCTGTATGAGTGAGCGAGAGGCTGTGTGGGTAGGATTTGAGTGACTGAGTGGGTGTGTCAGTGGATGTATGGGTGAGTGAGTGTGTCAGGTGTCAGTGGTATATGGGTGAGTGAATGTGTGGTCTCTGGGTGACTGAATGAGTGCATGAGTGCCTATATGGGTGATTGAATGGGTACATGGCTAGCTGTATAAGTGATTGATTGGGTGTGCCAGTACCTGTATGGGTGAGTGAGTGCCTATGTATATGCTTGTAGGGGTGTGTGAGTAGGTATGTGAGTACCTGTATGGGTAAGTGAGTCAGTGTGCAAATAGCCATGTGGGTGAGTGAGTAGAGTATAAGTTACTGAGTGGGTGTGTAGTGGATATATGGGTGAGTGTATGAGTGGTGTATGGGTGAGTGAGTATGTGTATGAGTGCCTATATGGGTTATTGAGTGGGTATATAACTAACTATATGAGTTTGTGTTTGGATATGTCAGTGGTTGTATGGGTGAGTGAGTGCATATGTAAGTGCCCATATGCGTGAATGAGTGGGTGTGTCAGTGACTGTATGGGTGTGTGACTAGGTGTGTGAGTGGCTGTATGGGTGAGTAAAGGGGTGTGTGGGTGGATATATGGGTGAGTGAGTGGGTGTGTGAGTGGCTGTATGAGTGAGTGAAAGGACATGAGAATGGTTGTATGAGTGAGTGGATAAATAAGTAGAGTATGGATGAGTGAGTAAAGAGATGAGTGTTTATATGGGTGAGGTAGTTGGTGTGTGATTATTTGTATGGGTGAGTGGGTGGGTATGTGAGTGGCTGTACAAGCATATTAGTGGGTGTGTGGTTATGTGTATAGTGAGTGACTGAGTGTGTATGTGGTTCTATGAGTGAGTGAGTAAATATGTGAGTGTCTGTATGAGTGCGTAAGAAGGTATGTGAGTGGCTCTATCGGTGAGTGAGTAGGTGCATGGCTGGGTATATAGATATGTGAATGTATATGTGTGCAGCTGTACATATCAAACAGACTACGTGTGAGTGGTTGTATGAGTTAATAAGTGTGTGTGAGTAGTTGTATAAATTAATGAGAGGGTGTATGAGTGAGTGAGTGTCTGAGTTGCTGTATCATGGTGTCAGTGAGTATCTGTACAGGTAAGTGAAAAGATACATGAGTGGTTGTATGAGGGATTGAGTGTATTATTGGTGTATGGGAAAGTGAGTTTACATAAGTGGCTGTTTGAATATGTGAGTGAATGTGTTTGTATCTGTGTGGGTCAGTGATTGGGTGTGCCAGTGCGTACATGGAAGAGTGACTGTGTGTGTTAGTGATTAAGTGGTTGACTGAGTAGATGAATGACTGCATGAGTGAGTGAGTAGATGCGTAAGTCTCTATATAAATGAGTGAAGGAGTGTGTCTGTGGCTGTATGGATGAGTAAGTACCAATATAAGTGAGTGAGTGGGTCTGTCAGTATCTTTATGGGAAGTAAGTGTATATAGTTGTGGATGTTTGTGTAAGTATCTTGGCCTGTTATTGACTGTATTGGTGAGTGAACGGATGTGTCAGTCAGTTAGTGACTAGGTGTATAAATGGGTTTATCAGTGTGCATCTGTCTGTATCAGTGCCTCTATGAGACTCTACCTTTCATATTTCAAACAAACTCATTAGATATTTCCTATGCTATAATAGTATTTCTCATTGTAGCAATGGAATTTGTTTTTTTCTTTTTTAATGTTTTCAGGTTTTTTACTGGTATACCATGAGTGATGCATTATATTGTATAAATATTCATTTTTCAACAGCAGGGGGAAAAACAAGCACAACCATTTTGTAAAAATACCCTGTTCATAATTCAGCACCTATTCTTTTAGTTGTGTTTCTTTCTATACCATTTGTAATTAAATGGCATCTGATGGCAGTTAGGACGAATTTCCACTGCACAGCAAAGTGGTAATTATTTGCATGGGAGTTTTTCACTATCCCTTCCTGGCAAAAACAACTGGTGGCAAAATATATCAAGTGTCTTTCATACATGAAGACCCTCCCCACGAGTATGTCAAATAAGTATTTCTGGGGCACTACAAGTATGTTGACACATCTAAAGGAGTATTACTACAAACAATAATGTAAACAAAAAATAATAGAAATATGCCAGTATTTGATTTACAAAATTCCAAAAACACAACAGTACACATTGATTATGCTGTAACGATATATCACAATTTAGTAAAACATTTATTTTCCCGTATCTATTCTCAGTTTTCATACTTGTTCGCCATAAAAGATGTACTGTATGAAGCTTCGTCCTTGAACAGTGGGGAAAAAACAATCATATAGATTGTAGAAAAAAAGAAAACCTGACCAGTATATCACTGTAAATAGGTTAAACTACACATTGCACTCACTACAATTAATTATTCAGTTGTTTTACCTACAGTAACTACACTACTCCAAATGAAACTATCTTTAAAATATGTATTTATTATAACACCTTGTACAGTACTACTAATAAATATAGACCACACTTCAGTTTTGGGAATTCTTTTGAAAACATCACCCCTAGTAGGCCAAATGATGTCTAAAACACCAATGTTCCATGTAGGGAAAATCCCATACATTAATTTTTCCACAAATAGTACAAAGAGCTTTGGTTGAATAGACAAAAGGTGACAGGTTTGTAGTTTGAAAGGCTGTTTTACTTTCACTTTAAAGTTCCTGTGATTGCATTGTGTCCATCCAGTTTCACACTTTAATTAGAGAGTATAATATTTAGATGTTCAATCAATCTGCTTTATTTCGGTTTATGAAAACAATAAAAGCAAGGCATACAAAGCAAATTAGAAATATTTACATTTCATAACAACAACCAAAAATAACACCATATGAAAATGCATCATAAAGTTGTACAGTGTAAAATCCGTTAACCAACAATTAGAAACATAATTAAATATAAACATTACACTACTTCTGAATAATTGATTACTATCAACTTGGACCCATGCACCAATTCAGATATGCTCAGCTTATTAAATCTAAGTCTCCGTGCCCAAAACAAATGCCTAACAACCACAAAGACCACATATTCTCTAGCATTAGATGTTATATTAACTCCTTCCTAGCAGATAATTAGACTCTTGAATTTTGGAAAACTTTTTAAAGACATCACCCCGGATAGGCCAAATGATGTCTAAAACACAGATGATCCACGTGGAACAAACACCGCACATTGCTTTTCCCAAAAAAATACTCCTTAGAACTTTCGTTGAAGAAACAAAAGGTAAGAATTTATGGTCTGAAAGGTAGTTTTGGTTTGAATATAAGGCTGCTGTCATTGCATTTCTCAGATCCAATTTCACTCTTTAAATAGACATTATAGTGTCCAGATGTTACATTTAGGCCTTCATGAAAGATGATAGTCATAGTGGTATAAGTTCTTCTAGAAGTTGATATTTGTCCTGCTTTGAAGTTTGAAAATTCGGTTTGCAATTTAGAGCTATGTGATCCGCATCATTGATATTAGGTATTTTCCAGTTCTTTGTATATGCAATGTAGACATAACATCTGATCTACAGTTTCAGAAGGTCTTATTTTGGTTCACTGATTTAATCAATCTCTCAAAAGGCACAGTTTTGAATTCCAGTAGAGTTCAGTAAAGAAATCTCTCAGATTTTATTTGACTGGTAAACATAAAAAGCAATCTTCACAGTCATGGTTCCATTCGTAACTCAGTCCAAATAAATCTCTATGTTTACATCTTCTTCTTCTTAAACTCAATGGAAGACCATTATAAATTCCCTTGCGTCTTATTGAGTGTTCTTTGTAAATAGAACTGATCCACTACATATATCTACTAGATCTCGAATGCCTGAGTCACGATGAATTTTAATCCTATCACTAAGTAGGGGCAGAGGATGTAGCCTTACGGCTAGAGCGGTCGACCTTGAAGCTGGGAAACCAGGTTTGAGTCTCGGCAACAATGCTCAACATCCTGTGATTCTGGGTCAAGTCACTTAATCTCCCTGTGTCCAACAAAAATGAATGTGTCCATCTGTAACGAAACTGGTGCTCATGTAAAGCTCTCTGGTACACGACATCTCCGAGTCTAGTTTTCGCTATATAAATCTCTAAAAAAATAAAAAAAAATAAACGTTGCTGCAAAGCACACTATGCAGAATATAATCTCTTTTGCAGTTTCTGTTCAATTGCGTTTATAAGATGTGGTAAATGAAACAGCACATTGACAAAAACATTTGCATAAAAGTTGACACTAGAAGTGTTTGACCACTGGTAACCTACAATCTTTCCCTCTTTCTCCAGTTTTCTCTTCTTAACATCTTCCTTGTTCTCTTTCTTTTCCTTCTTTTCAGCAACATCTGTAAAATCATTGTGAGCTTCCCCTTTGGACACATTATTCATTTTTCATCAATTGGATACTGTCCGAAATGAGCAGCGTACACACGTCTTAACACATTGTGCTCTCTGACACAACTTGCATCAGCCCTAACATTTCTGTCATCAAAATCAGCCAAAAACAAACTGGATGTTCTTACTCAAGACAATTCTACATATGCCACACCTTCTTTAAACACAGTATTACCAATATTAATAAAAGCTGCATCTACACTTAACCTTGAGATTTATGGATAATTACAGCACACTCTAGGGGTACTGAGAACTGCTGTTGTTGGAAGAGACCTCAGCTAGGCCTACCACTGCAAGGGGTTCGCCCTTCTCTGCACAGAGTCCTCAGACTATTGGGAAGAAGTTGGCACAGAAACTGGAATAGAAAATACAAAGTTTAATAAAACCTCATGAGGTGGAACTACATTCAAACAGCACCCTTCGGTATTGAGTGAAGTAGCACACAGAGTAGAAGAACCATGGGTCTTTTATACCCACACAGGGGCTCAAAAAAGAGGGCGGTACAAGCACACATAGGAGAATTACATACATAGATGGTCATACAGAAATGCACAGTCAACAGTAAAGGAGGAGCTAGCAGTTGCTGACTCTGGTAGAAACAACCTGACAGCTACAGGCTAAAAACAGATGTATAGACAGTTAGATTCTTCTGCGCATGCACAGAGTAGCAGAGTCTAAGTATAACCAGTCCTTTAAACAGAGCACAAGGGTAAACAACAGTGAAGAAGGAAACAGCTCTTGGTGAGCACATGGCAGACAAAATGGCTGCCAGAAATACAAATGGATTCCACAAAATTGACAAGATAGCCTCTAAATACCAGATGGATTCCGCTAATGCTAATCCAATCGCAGCCAATTTACGACACTGTCACAGGACATATAAGTCTTTTGCAAGCAAAAATCATTCTACTCATTGGCCGAACTGCTTCACGCCATCAATCTGATTAAATGGTATTACTAAGTATTCAACCTCATCCCTATTTGGAAAATGTATAAAATCAATAACTTTACCAATAGCACCATTTACTAACCCTTTCTCAGCACTTAAATTATGTCGCAAAATTACTCTACAGTTTTCGCATATACATAAACACTTTTCTACTCCTGCAGTCTTGGTTGCAGACTTATCCAACAAATCCAATTTTGCTTGTAGGTTTCTGCTTAGTAGTAATGTTACTCCCTGTTGTTCCATTTTTTCAATAGCTGTAATGTCCAAACTTTCTTCTTTCTCCAGTTTTAGTAAATGTTCTTTACAATTGGAGCACTCTTGAAGTGTAGGCATTAAAAAGACTATAGATTTGCCTTCTTGAATGAAATTGAGCATTAACTGTGCTGCTGTGTTCTTAGACGAGAAAAGTTTGCTGGTAAGTCAACTTTCTAAGATACATTTCCCCTCCTTTGTCAGAACTCCTACTTTAATGTCCTTCAGAATATTTCTGTATTCCATGTTGGATGCCTGACACATATTCCTCAGTAGTTCCTTGTATTCATAGTTTAGCCAAATATTTACATTGCCAATACTTCCCAAAGAATTCTGAGTTTCATCATGCAGAAGTGTCTTGAAAACAGGCAGTCCTTTGACAGGAGTAAGTTGCATAAGGTCCCCTAATACAACTAAATGCTTTCCTCCAAACAGTACTTCATACCATGTTTTTAAAAACTGTTGCATTCTCAATTGTACAAAGGCAAACATTAAGTTTGAGACCATGCTTACCTAATCGATGAATAAAAGCTGCAGTTTCTTCAATACTCTTGACACGTCATGAGAAGCTTCACCTGATAACTTCTGGTATTCCAGTTTATTGTCATGTTCCACAGATAGCATTAGTAATTGATGTAGAGTAATTCCTTTAATGTTGTGTGCAGCTAATCTAGTTGGTGTTGTGTGACTATACATATTACATTTGATTCTGTAGTCCTCTGTAGGTAAGTGGTGAGAAATCAATAAAAAATCTTTTCCCCGGTGCCATCTTGACCACTCATGTTTAATAGTATTAGCTAAAATGATAATCATTTACATTCTTTATTTTTGTGCAGGAATCCATGCGCTATTTTCTGTTTTACCTCCACAAAACTTCCTATCTGTTCCTCGTTCAGTTGTCCAACTAAATGTTTGAAATCAACAGTTTCCTGTCTAGCTTGTTTCATTGCAGTTTCCACCTCATTTGAGGCTATTGCTGCTTCATTTTTAATAATGGATTGTCAAAGAGGATCTAGGCTCAGTGGTACAGAACTTTGACTGCTTTGGGAACTTGCCTTGGCTACCTCAGCAGCAATAATTTCTTCCTGTTCAGTCTCATCATTTATCGTTTAAAAATAGTTATCAACAACTGAACACTGAATTCTGTCTTTTATAGTGTTGAAAGAATATTCATAGCAGTCATATGGCCTGAGTCACAAAGATGAGACAAAAGTCCAACTTAACAACTATCGGTATTCACAAATGGCATTTGCAAGTAGTAAAGTTAAACTTTTGTCTCAGTTTAACTTAAGTTTTATCTCAGTTAGACTTAAGACCAAAACTTAAGTTAAGCTGAGACAAAAGTCTATCTTAACTACACGTAAATGCCCTTTGTGAATACTGAAAGTCGTAAAGTTATTCTTTCGTCTCAGTTTACTTTTTTGAATCTGGCCCACAGTCACCCAGTAGTTCTGATTCAGCCCTTCAAGGTTTGAATTTTTGTAGAAGTGCCATCGAAAACATCCATTGATTTTGACGCTGCCCCCTGTTTACAAGAGCAGTGTAAATAGGAGGCAGCACCAAAATTAAGACGAGGGAAAACCTGGTCTTAAATAGGCAAAATGAGGTGAAATGTTTTATTTTTCCACATTTTTACTGTTTCCATGTGTGCTGCCTTGGGCAACACACGTGTAAACAGCAAAATGCCAATAATTGTTTATGTGCAGGACTGACCTCATGACAGTAAATTATGCAGGATAAAATAGCCAAATTTGTGTTGGGTTAATAAGACAGTGCATATGTAACAGGTGTAGGCCTTATACCTGCAACAAACTACATGGCACATGTGCAATTCAACCCTCCAAGTCACACATGTTCCGATCTGTTGAGCCACTGTAGGCCTCATGTACAAGAGGCCTTTGCTGCTGGAGAAAAAGTTTACATGATGCTCTGGTGGAGCAGTTCTCTCAATTATATCTATGAGTCAATGCATAGTCACCCTGTATGCCCTAGCATGTCCTCATAGATACGTAGTAAAGCAAGACAGTGCAAAGTGCTGCTTTGCCTTACTCTACATCAAGAATGTCTGCCATGGGTCTTATGGTGGGTTTCCCTGTGCAAAAACAATGTATTTTGACCCATTCTTGCAACGGACAGGCACCGGCACCTGAAATTCAATTGGGACAACTAGGAACTATGTCCCCCACCATCCCTTGCGCCAGGAGACGCCAGCGCCACCACCAATATGCCAGAGGCGCTTAAAAGCATTCTCGGGCTCCTGCGATGCTGGAGCTCGCAATGGACAGGCACCGGCACCTGAAATTCAATTGGGGTAGCTAGGGACTACGTCCCCCACCATCCCTTGCGCCAGGAGGTGCCAGCACCATCACCAACGCGCCAGAGGCACTTAAAAGCATTCCTGGGCTCCCGCGATGCCGGAGCTCACAATGGACAGGCACCAGCACCTGAAATTCAATGGGGGCAGCTAGGAACTATGTCCTCCACCATCTCTTGCGCCAGGAGGCGCTAGCACCATCACCAACGTGCCGGAGGTGCTTAAAAGCATTCCTGGGATCCAGCGACATGGGAGCTCGGAACAGACAGGCACCAGCACCTGAAATTCAATTGGGGCAGCTAGGGACTATGTCCCCCACCATACCTTGTGCCAGGAGGCACCAGCACCGTCAACAACATGCCAGAGACACTTAAACGCATTTCTGGGCTCCCGCGTTGCAGGACGCACGTGGGCGTGCCCGTGCCCTGACCGGGCAAAGCCCGGGCTAAGGGCGGCCAAGTCCATGCCCATCGGAGCCTGGAAGAGAATGGACTGGGACCACCCTCTGTCATCTATTATTAGTCCCCTACAATTCATCAGACAAGGTACTGTCACGTGACCCCCAGTTCATTGTAGTCAGCCAAGATTGAGTGTATTTTTATTTCCTTGCCTATATTCACTTCTAAAAAGTTATAATCGATGGCTAAAAGGAAGACCCATGAGGAAAACAAGGACCCCCTTAACAGCAAATAGTTCAATTCCTAGGACAGGGTAAATTTGTGTAACGAGAGTAACTCCTAGGGAATCAGAATATAATGAACAGTATATGTAACAATATAATATAGGGAAAAATGAAGGAAACATTGTGCAAAAGATTGTTTACTTTTTAATAATTCATATTTTAAACAAGTTCATGTAACAAATTACATTCAATTATATAAATAATCAACAAATGTAAAAACCAAATTAACAAAAAAGTTAAAAAGTGTCAGCTTTGGATTTTCGACGCGCGTTTCGGCATTCACAACGCCTTCTTCAGGAGTAGCCACACAATTATCTAAAAATGATAAAAAATACATACTCAATAACTAGATTGTAGTATATCCAAAAATCTATAAACAATTATAATTGCCAATGTTACATATATTAAACACCATCAACATATTTTTAAATAATATCCTTTCTTTCTGAAATAGTCATAATGTATATTACAATAGATTCCCTATGTAAACAACATATTCCACATCTTAATATGCAATATTATTTGAGTGGTCATATTTGACTAACATCTTTAAAGAAAAAAAGCCCTTTTAGTTTGAACTGTAGAGAATGAAGAGAATGAAGAGAAAGGAAGCAGATTATTGAAAAGAATGTAAGCTGTAGTTAAAGCAATATTCTATGTTGACTTACTTCGGACGTTTATAATGGGAACGGTTCATGTGATGAAAGACTGCACCTCGGATTTTATCTTTCTAGTTTATAGAGATGCTGCAACATGAATTATCGCTATCAGAATTTGTATAATAAATGATTCTTTTGTGACTTCATGAAAAGTATATTGAACATTATTTTTATTTTTATTACAACAATGGACTTACTTTCAAGAGTAATCAAGTTGCAAATTCTTTGCACGAGAGATCTGTGTCTCTGGTGGTGTGTAATAAAGAATCTGAAAACGAAAACCGTACTTTGTGTTACCTGTAGTATCTCGATTGATATATTAAAAAATGCCATGGGTTCATTTGATACGTAGTAATATAAGAATTCCATATATATAGCAAACGCTAATACCATTAGTCATAAACATACTAGTCAATGTACCTTTTAGTGCAATGAAGATCACCGGTATACTGGGAAGTTGCCGATGTCTTCCTTAGTTCCTATCTGTGACGGTTTGAAGGTTAAAAGGAAGACCCGTGCTGATCAAACAGTGGGGAGGATGGCAGGAACCCTGGATGCTTTTTTAACTAGAGCCGAATCGGTATTGGCCCACGAGATTGCTTTAACAGAGAGATTATTTGATCGTCCAGAAGCGCTCTTCATTTGGTACCAATATCCCACTAACCACCTCACTAGCCTCACCCCTAACACATTAGTACCATTACCATTACCCGTACCAGCAGCTGCGCTAGTGGGCTCCAAACCCCTGACGAGCCTATAACTAGATCTAAGCTATCAATAGTGGACCGGGGGCCACAGGGGTGCCCCCGATAGGAACAGTGAGCTCCCAGAGAAATGCAGAAGGGGTAGTGGCCTGGCAAAGCAGTCAGTAAAGCAGAAATCCCAACCAAAAAAATGCAGAGGGAAGGAAGGATCCGAAAAGACCTGAGTCTGGCCCAAATTCGACGGAGTCTCTGGTATTAACTAATGACCTTGCTTCTCTCCGACTAAAAGAGGGTGATTATATGTGGAAAAGGTTTGAAACACTAATTACTGTACTGTTGAATCAGTTGCAAGCACAACGAATAAGAATTGAGGAGCAAATGCCGCATATTGAGGGTTTGGTCACATAATTTTGCCACCACTCTACTGGGCCTCCACATCAACACACTGGGCCTCAACTGCACCCTCGTAATGGTAATGTACATGGGACCCAACCTACCCAGGGGGAGAGGGAGGGTTGGAGATCCCCAATATAAATGAGGGAATATAAATAGACCCCCCACTAAGAGTAGTTTGTCAACCAATGCCCAAAATGAGCCCCAAGCGCAAATGGTTCACAAATTACATGCAGCAAATCAACACCACCTGCACCGGAGAGATTAGACCCCCTCACTGCTATCTGTTACTTCCAACAATGATCTTGACAATAATACCCTTTTAACTTTATTGGAACGGGGGGGGCCTCATTTACAACAAAACATAACACTGTAGGTACAGATATTAAAATCTTTGTCAACATAGGCAACAGAGATTTTTATATGTTTTGTTGTATATGCATTTGCCTAGTATTAGGGCGGGACCGGTTCTACAATCTTTGGATTTATGAAAAACACATTACCTTTCCCTTCCTGTACACCATCACGCAACCCTCCCTAAACACTCACCCCTTCCCTTATTCTCTTGGGCACCAAGTTCTATGATTATGACTCATACATTTACTGTATTTTCTATTTTATTGACTCATTTGTTTGTGATGAAAATTAAATCACTATTATTCATAATTTCTTGAGGTGATGTCTAATTCGTTTTCAGGCATGTTTAAATTTAAAGTGGGGCGGGGTATACGGCAAGGTTGTGTTTTAGATCCAATTTTATTTTCTCTTTCTATTAATGAGGTTGATATTTATTTACAAAAAATACAGGCTGATGCACCGAGGGTGGCTGGTCATCCGATACCGGTATTATTATATGCGGATGACACAGTGCTATTGGCACGGACCCCAGTAGGCCTCCAAAGATGATGGATGGGTTTTTGGGCTTTATAAAACAACGGAGTATGGTAATAAATAAACTGAAAACATTTAGCATGATATGTGGGTCTAAAAAGAAACCCTGTAGAACCTTTTTTATAGATAGTACTCCAATACGTACAGTAAACTCATTCTCGTATCTTGGTATATTATTTTCAGGTAATGGTACATGGTCCCAACATATCGTAAATACAAGAGCAAAAATGAGTATGGCCAATCAAGGGATTATTTAATTTGCAGCCAAATTGGGTAACCGATCAATCAAGGAAATGGTAACCATCTATAAAGCCAAATGTGTAAGTACTTCTATATATGGGGCAGGACTTTGGGGCTACACAAATAGTGTGGCCCTGCAAACAGAAGAAAATAATTTCCTAAAATGCTTGTTGTATTTCCCATCATCCGCATCAAATACTATTGTACACCACGAGGTGGGGTTGCAATTCCTGGGGGACACCTTGATGGTATGGCCTTTGTTATTATGGGCATCAATCTGGAGGAGTGAAGCGACTGGTTTTCCTAAGTCTATTATTTGAGATTGTCTAAAATTGGATGATGCTCTAAAAAATCCTTGGTTGTTTTATATTAATACCACATTGGGGAAAATGTTTAATATGCCTGTATGGTCGAATTCCGGAAAACTATTGACTATTACCAAGAAAGAGATCAAGGTCTCCTTCATGTCATTAAGACCGAATCTTAGAGCTAAATCGGACCTGATCAAACCAACTGTGGTTTTATATCAATGTTTTATGCTAGAAGAGGGGGCAAATAGTTTTTTGCTGCACGTGACTCAGAGGCAGAACTAGTTTGTTTGACAGAGGTTGTGGTATTGTACATTATTGTGCTGCCTTTCCAAAAATGAAAACACGTCCCCCAGACATGACACCATGTCTGTGCGATAATAAGAGTAACAAAGCACGCTGCACTTTTTATTAGTTTGTAAATTTTACTGTAATTTTAGATGTTTTTATCAGAAAGCCTTGTTTGTTACCCATGGAATTAGGTCTCGTAAAATTGCAATGACATTTCTTGTAACTCTAGAGGACCCATTGACGTGCTATAATACTGCCCTGTTCATTTTGAAATTGATCAATGCAAGGAAAAGTATTGTGCTATAAATTAGGAACATACTAATATAACGCTGGTACTTTCTTTCTCTTTTTTAAATTGTCCAAAACTTTTATTGTATTACATTGTGTGTACTTTTATGGCTGTTTGTTTTTAAAAGCCAAATAAACATTTCAAAACAAAACAACCCCTTCCCAGAATTTCAAGGACCTGGGAAAATGGAAGTGTATGCCTTCTTCCACACACATAGAAAGAATAGAAAAAGGAAAACACACCCGTTCCTTGGTTTAGTGCAGGAAGGTGTCCCTTCCTGCCTAAAAACTATAGAACCCACAACGCTGACACACCTGCACCAAGGTGCAAAGATGACTTTCTGTTCTGCCTTAGGCAACAACTCATAAATGAGTCCTTTTTGTTTGTATCCAGATGGTGGACTGATCCTCAGCAATGCAACACTATGTAGATAGCATTGTCCCAACACCATGTTGAATGAAGGGCCTCCCTTTCTGGTGTCTGTTTGTCCACAGGTAACTCCCATGATCATGAGGCAGGTATCCAACACCTGTGAAACTGAGAAAGGTTTCATATGTTTGCCCTCTCATGGTGATATGTACCATGGACAATCGAAATGGTCATTATATACACTACTGACATCCTAAGTTCGCTCCATTTTGTGTCACACACACCTACTATAGCTGTCCTCCAAGGGTTCAGACTTTGCAGCAAGGTAGACCCTCTTGCACAAAGTACATCTTATAGGACAGGTAGCCACACATTCACCATTTAAATAATGTGCCGGTCTTGGTGCAATGCTGCACATTGTCTGCAGTGCAGGCAGCAAACCAAGGACATTGCATCATGTGGCAAAATATGTCATACACTGTACTCAATCAGTGTGGCAGTGTAGTTTTGTTAGTTTACCTGTTGCACTTTACAGTGCAATACTCCCACATATCTCAAACCCCTCATGTACTATCAACATAGTTGACACACTGCACTGCCATGTGTAAACTATTATGTCCCACATTTACATCTACTCATTAATTTCCCCATGGCAGTAGCTAATGAACACCAGAGACTACTACTGTCACATCCAAATATGTGTGAACCAGTGAGAAAACATCATCTTCCCTGGCTACAGTTTTTAAAATCAGAAATGTATTAGTTCAGAAATGAACCCACAAAAATCCGAAATCTCGGATAAAGAACCTAGCTAGTAAAAAAGAAGAAAATAGGTTTTCTGCTCAGTCAGAGTCAGAAAAAATGTCAAGAAAGGAAAAATGTCCTTTCTTGAGTCCCCTCACTCATCAGGGTTTCCCCACGGTGACATGCTTCATCATAGGGGCCATCCCAACCCGCTGCGGGTTGGGGCTTGCTCTGACTTGCGATACTACATAAGAGCACTTGGACGTCCACTAGGGACCCCTCACCCATTGCAGACAGGAACCCTAGAGACCGACCCCGTTTTTAAAATTTCAACTAGGAGTCAGAATAAAACAATTTCGTCCACTAGTTAGATATTTTTAATCCACCCACTCCACTTACACCAATGCACTACACATAGTCACTCACAACAAGTGCTCCTACGTAGTATTGCAAGTCGTAGCACGCCCCAACCCGCAGCGGGTTGCTGCATATATGTAAAACATATTTAAATTTTACAGAAAAACATAGTCACTGGATGATGTCATCAGTGATGTCATTTGAGTTGTCATCAGTGATGTCATCAGTGATGTCACTGACCATGTCATGAAGGATGTAATATGTGACGTCTTCAGCAGTGCATCACAGGGGCACGAGTTATAGTTAGCTCAAATAACTATAACGGCGGAATTTCTCTGGTTTTGTACGAGTGAAATGTCCAACTAACTATAAAGGCTAATTTCTAACTATAACGTCCCTGAAAGCTATGGTTTTTTCAGTGAAAAAAATATATACATATATATGAATATATATTCACTGAAAAAACCATATGTTTCAGACACGTTATAGTTAGGAATTAGCATTTAAAAAACCTTAGAAATTCACTTAAAAAAACATAGGTTTCAGGGACGTTATAGTTAGCTGGACATTTCACTTATCCAAAACCATAGAAATTCCTCCATTATAGTTAGTTATGCTAACTATAACTTGCGCGCCCGCTATGCACTGCTGATGATGTCACATATTACATCATTCATGACATGGTCAGTGACATCACTGATGACATCCCGATGACATCTCAAATTTAGTGGCCACGCGGCCCCGCTCCCCAAAAATAAAAAATAGAAAATATATTTATAAATTAGAAAGGCCGGCCCCGGGGGATCGGGTCCCCGGGGCCTTTAGTGGCCAGAGGAGGTGGGCAACGCAGCCCCCCTCCCAAAATAATAAAAAAGGCCATGTCCCGGGGAATGGGGTCCCCGGGGCTGAATATGGCCTCAGGGGAGGGACCAAGCGGCCTCCTTCACAAATTTGATAAAAAATTAGGGGGCACGCCCTGGGGGATGGGGTCCCCAGGGCCAAAAAATGAGAAAAAGGAGGGGGGCTATGCTGCCCCCTTCTTAAATTATTATATTTTTTTTAAATACTGGCATCGCGCCGGAGGCCACGCCCCCTCGTTTCAGCACTCTGCAAACACACCCCCTGGCGCGTTTCCAGATGGGGAACAAATTCCCCTTGAATACTGGGGGTCCCTGGGGGCCAACTAGCCCACCAGGAACCTCCAGTATGCGCCAGGGGTCTGCGTTGCAACTACCCCACCAGCTACCTCCATTAAGCGCCACAGAGCTGCGTTGCAGAGAGGTGTTCTGAGGCCATACCACTTTTTACACCTCTCTGCTACGCAGCTCTGTGGCGCTTAATGGAGGTAGCTGGTGGGGTAGTTGCACCCCAGGGACCCTCAGGATTGAGGAGGAATTAATTCCCCAACTTAAACCACGCCACAGGGTGTGTTTGCAGACATGTCACTTCAGGCCACACCTCCTTCCTTCACCACTGTGCAAACGCGCCCTGTGGCGCGTTTTAAGTTGGGGGATTAACTCTCTTTCAATACTGAGGGTCCCTGAGGGCCAAATAGCCCAACAGGTATCTCCAGTATGCGCCAGGGAGCTGCGTTGCAGACAGGTGTTCAGAGGCCACGCCCCTTTTTACACCTCTCTGGAATGCAGCTCTGTGGCACTTACTGGAGGTACCTAGTGGGCTAGGTTGATCCTAGGGACCCTTAGGATTTAAGAGGACTTAATCTCTCAACTTAGAATGGCCACAGGGTGGGTTTACACAGTGGTGAAGGGAGGGGACGGGGACTGAGGTGACTGTTGCGCGTTTTAAGTTGGGGAAAAAATTCCCCTTCAAACCTAAGGGACCCTGGGGGCCAACTAGCCCACCAGGTGCTTCCAGTAAGTGCCACTGCGCTGCGTTGCAGAGAGGTGGTGCAGGCTGTGCCCCTTTTTACACCTCTCTGCAATGGTGTTTACTCGACGTACCTAGTGGGCTAATTTGCCCCTAGGGTCCCTCAGGATTCAAGGGGAGTTAATCTCCCAATTCAAAACAGCCATAGGGTGTGTTTACACAGTGGGGAAGGAAGGGGACGGTGCCTGAGGTGATGTGTGCAAACACGCCCTATGGTGCGTTTTAAGTTGGGGAAATAATTCCCCTTCAATCCTGAGGGCCCATGGGGGCCAACTAGTCCACCAGGTGCTTCCAGTAAGTACCACTGTGCTGCGTTGCAGAGGGGCGGTCCAGGCCGTGCCCATTTTCTCTGCAATGCAGCCCTGTGGTGCTAACTAGAGATACCTGATGGGCTAGTAGTACACAAGGGACACTCAGGATTCAAGGGGACTTTATCCCCCAAATTAAAACAGCCATAGGGCATGTTTGCACAAGGCAGCTCAGCCTCCCTCCCTTCACCAGTGTGCAAATTCGCCCTGTGGCGTGTTTTAAGAGGTAGTTTTAATACCCCTGCCCTATTATATACAAGGGGCTTACAGAGGAGGTCATGCTAATAACAGGGGTACCCCAACGCATAGTGTTCCCTAGTGTATGTAGGTGTTTTAACTGTATTCTAAGTGTCTTTTAGCATAGCACTGGCTCTAGGACTGGTTAGTCCGAGTCAGTTACCCCCAGTACCAATCTGAAAAAGTTGAGGGTACAGGATGATTTTGCAACAAAGACTCTTTCTGCTCCTCTGTTTGTTCTTTCTGTACGTCTTCCTTCTTCCTGCACTTTTATTCGTCTTTGAGGACTTCTGTAGCTTCTTTCTGCATTTCTTTTTCTTTTTTCTGTGTGTTTTTTCTTCTTTCTTCACATGTCCTACCTCTGTAGGCATAGTTAGAAACTAGCATTTAAAAAAGCTTTGAAATTCACGTAAAAAACCATAGGTTTCACTAAAGGTAAAGTTAGAAATTAGCATTTCAAAAACCTTTGAAAGTCACTTAAAAAACCATAGGTTTCAGGCACGTTACAGTTAGGAATTAGCATTTAAAAAACCTTTGAAATTCACAGAAAAAACATAGGTTTCAGGGGTGTTATAGTTAGCTGGACATGTCACACGTACAAAACCATTGAAATTCCCCCGTTATAGTTAGCTCAGCTAACTATAACTCGTGCCCCCGCAATGCACTGCTGATGACGTCACATATTACATCACTCATGACATGGTCAGTGACACAACTGATGACATCACTGATGACATCACGATGACATCATCCATGTGATAATTTGATGCATCTTCTCACACCCTAATATAACCTTTGATATACCCACTCTAAATTACAGACTGCCATTCAAAAACCATAGACTCTCCAACACCAATAACTACATACCCACTCACTGATTCTTAGGTCTACACACTCATCCACTCACTCACCCGTACAGTCACTCATACTTATGGTCACTCAGTACAGGACTATCATATGCACTCATACACCTACATAGACACTCACACACCACCACTCATCCATAGAGGTACTCACACACCTACTCAGTTATGCAAATAATTAATCACACCGCCATTTACTCACCTATACAGTTATACATACACCAGCTCAATAACTCATACAAATACTAGCACATTCTTACACTTTTATACAATCAATGATACAAACACACACTCATCCATACAGCCACTCTCACAATCACACACTCTCACTTATAGCCATTTATGTACTCCCAACACACATATATACTGCCTTTCACATACGTAGCTACTCAAACATGTACTACTGAAATATACATTCACTCACTAACACAACCATACACACACTTACCCACCCATACAGTCCATCACAGATGCACTCTTGAAACCATGCACCCAGTGAATCACTCACTCACACACACACCACCCACACAAACACTCAGGCGCTGTTGGAAATGGCCCTTTTTGCAGGGTCATCCCTAAGCTTTTTGCCTTCCTCCTGGATTTTTCCTAACCTGTTTTTGTTGGCTTTATGACTCTGGGCACTTTACCACTGCTGATCAGTGCTAAAGTGCATATGCTCTCCCTGTGTAAATATGACATGTGAATTGGTATATCCATGATTGGGTTATTTGGTTTACTTGTTAGTCCCTAGTAGTGTGGCCTGTATGTGCCCAGGGCTGGTAAACCAAATGCTGCTGGTGGGCCTGCAGCACTGGTTTGCGCCTCCCACAGAAGCAGCTTATAAAGAGTGTCTCAGACCTGCCACTGCAGAGTCTGCCTGCAGTCCAGAACTGCCATCTTGGCTGTGAAGTGCACCCACATCTCAGCCCCTGAACCTTCCCTTGGCATCATGTAAGCCACCCCTATGGTAGGGTGCATTGTATGTGTAAGGTAGGACATGCTCTGATGTGTGTAGCATGTCCTGGTAGTGAATTACACCCAATTTAATTTTTCACTACTGTACGGCTACCTGTTCTCCATAGGCCAGAATGGGAGGTTTGACTATTACATTCTATAGTCCTAACTGACCCAAAGAACATGGTAGAAAAACGAATTTAGTATGCCTGAGCTATTAAAATACATATTTTAGTGAAGTTTATTTTTATATTCTGTGTTTGAAAATACCACTTTCAGAAAGTTGGTATTTTCTTGCCTAAGCTTTCCAGTGTGCTCTGCTGTTATGTGTATTGGCTGTCTGGTTTTGGAGTGACAGGGCTGGGGAATTCCAGGAGACAGGGTGAGGTGTCCCAGTGGTGATTAGAGAGATCTGCACCTAGATGGGTGGGAGGAGTTGCACCTGGGACCTGAATAGGGCTGTGCCTTTCCTCCACAATGCTGGCTCCACCTCCTGTGGTGTGTCTGATGTCTCTGCCCTGCACTCTGAAAGGAAATAAGCAGCCTGGTAAACAAAGTGCTCCAGGACTGAGCAGAATTGGTTCTGGCTGTGTTCAGTGACTTGTAGCTTCTGAGAACAAAGACTTTTGGTGTATAAATATCTGTGCTGAAACCCCTACAATTTGTATTGCTCCTGGACAACAAGAAGAACCTCTGTCTGTGTAACTGAAGGAATCTGCAGGAGAAGGACTGTCTTTGTGCTTGTGTGCTGTTTCTTGGACTGGCCTGCAGTGGTTACTACTGGACTTGGAAGAAGAGGAAAAGGACTTTGAAGGAACTTTTATTTTTGCTACAGCAATCACCCAAGGGCTAGAAGAGAGCTAGCCTCCTACAGGAGTCTCAGGCACACCAGACTCCACCACCAGCCTCCTGTTTCCTCCCAGTGAGGATTTCTATCTGCAGGTGAGACTCCTGTGAGTTCCAGGGCCTCTAGTTCTACTGTGGAGGAGAGAGTGCTGAAAATTGTCGCTAACGCCCGTTAGTGAGCCGCTGCAGCTGAAGAGTGTAAGGAAAATCGTTGCTCTGCTGCCTCCGAGTGCTCGCTACCGGAGATCATCGCATCACCTGTCTGCGGGCTGCCAAACGCTCGCTAACCCGAAGATTATCGCATTGCATGTTTGTGGGCCCGAAAGCGCTCGCTAACCAAAGATCATCTCATCGAGTTCATCGCTTCACGACATCGCAGAGCGGACGCCGAGCGTTTGCCATTTTCATCGCATCGCACCAGGATCATCGCTCCCTCGCAGAGCGCCATTTTCTTTCATCGCAACAAGATCGCACACGCAACAGGCTCGGCGCATCATCCTCCCTTCGCAGCAAGGATTTCATCGCTACAACTCCTTAGCGACATTTTTTTGCTTTGCTACAGAATCCAGGTATCTTGTGAGTAAAAGGGTCACGGAGACCACTGCCTTAAACTGAACTCCTCTTTGCACACCTTGAACTATTTTTGCAGCATTTTAAGAGTAACCCTATTTTTCTAGTATTGTGGATTTTTACTGTTATTGGTCTTGTGTTAAGTCTATATATAAAAATACTTATTTTTATAACTACTTGAGTGGTGTCCCTTTGTAGTGTTCTTCACTGTGCTACTGTGTATGGTCATAAATGCTTCACACACTGCCTCTGAGATAAGCCTAGCTGCTCGTGCTATGTTACCACAGGGTTGAGCAGGGGTTATCAAAGTGTGTAGTCTGCTTACTCTGACTTAGGAAGAAGGGTCCCTACTTGGACAGTGGCCAGCCATTGCCAACTAAAGACCCCAATTTCTAACAGGCACCCATACAGATACTCAGACAACCAATCTATAACCCATATAGACACTCATGAAGCTATTTGCAAACCCATGCAGCCGCTTCCACACCAACAGACAGACGGATAGACATTCACACAGTTTAGTCACTAACCCATGCATTCAGTAAGATGCGTTTAATCACTCACTTATAGAGTCAGTCACTCACCTACAAAATCATCTATTCACACACTTATACACCCACTCATTCTTCAATATGCCTTTCCCTATATATAATAAACATATTTCAACTTTACAGAAACACACAGACACTGGATGATGTCATCAGTGATGTCATCAGTGATGTCATTTGAGATGTCATCAGTGATGTCATTAGTGATGTCACTGACCATGTCATGAGTGATGTAATATGTGAATTTCAATGGCTAACTCTAACACCCCTGAAACCTATGTTTTTTCCTGTGAATTTCAAAGGTTTTTTAAATGCAAATTCCTAACTATAACGTGCCTGAAACCTAGGTTTCAGGGACGTTATAGTTAGCTGGACATTTCACTGCCCTATTATTTACTAGGGGCTTACAGAGAAGGTCATGCTATTCACAGGAGTACCCTAATGCATAGTGTTCCCTAGTGTATGTAGGTGTTTTCACTGTATTCTCAGTGTCTTTTAACATAGCACTGGCTCTAGGACTGGTTAGTCAGACTCAGTTACCACCAGTGTCCGTCTGAAAAAGTTGAGGGTACAGGATGATTTTGCAACAAGGCTTCTTTCTGCTCTTCTGTTTGTTCTTTCTGCACATTTTCCTTCTTCCTGCACTTTTCTTCGTCTTTGAGGACTTCTGTTGCTTCTTTCTGCATTCCTATTTTTTCTTTCTGTGCGTTTTTTCTTCTTTCTTCACATGTCCTATCTCTGTAGGCATAGTAAGAAATGAGTATTAGTTCAGCTAACTATAACTTGCGTGCCCGCAATGCACTGCTGATGATGTCACATATTACATCACTCATGACATGGTCAGTGACATCACTCATGACATCTCAATTGACATCACTGATGACATCACTGATTACATTATCCTTGTGATAGAGTGGCAGACCTCCTTTCACCCTATAATAACCTTTGATACACACATACAAAAATAGATACTAAAATTTTCAAAACAATGGACATACCAATACCAGTTACAACAACCTATTCAGTAATTCTAAGATCTAGATACACATCCACTCATTCACCAACAGTACTATATAGTCACTCATACATGTGCTCACTCATATATACTCATACACCTATTCATCCTGTTACACACCGCCACTCATCCATAGAGTTACTCACACACATAGTCACTCATGCTAATAAAGAATCAAACATCCATTTACTTGCATATACAGTTATACACACACCACCACACTAACTTCTACAGAAACTTACACATACTTAGTCTTTTAAACAATCACTTATAGAAACGCATACTTATTCATACTGGAACTCTTTCAATCTCTCACTCTCACATATACTCACTTATATACACCAATAGTCACATATACTAGTTTAAAACATATGTAGTTACTCATAAAGACACTATTGAGACAGTCATTCACTCACTAACACACCCATACACACACTCATCCACCCATACAATCCTGCATACATGCTGACTTCAACACATACAAACAGTGAGTCACTCATTCATACATCTATGCACTCAGTAATACCCCCACCGAACCATACAGACACTCAGACACTCATACTGATACTTGAAAAACCAAGTAATAACCCATATAGACACTCATGTAGCTACTCACCAACCCATGCAGCCACTTATACACTAAGTGAGAGACTGATACAGATATTTACATATTTAAACATTACTCACTAACCCATGTATTCACTAAGATACACTTAGTCAGTTATACAATCAATAAAAAAAAAAATCCATTTAGACACTTATATACCCATTTATTCTTCCATTGACCTTGAGATATACATATATAAAACATATTTAATTTTCAGAAAAATACACATTCACTGGGTGATGTCATCAGTGATGTCATCAGTGATGTCATTTGAGATGTCATCAGTGATGTCCTGAGTGATGTCACTGACCATGTCATGAGTGATGTAATATGTGACGTCATCAGCAGCTGAACTAACTATAACGAGGGAATTTCAATGGTTTTGTATGAGTGAAATGTCCAGCTAACTATAACGCCCCTGAAACCTATGTTTTTTTTCAGTGAAAATATATTCACTGAAAAAAACATTATAGTTACAAATTAGCATTTAAAAAACCATAGAAATTCACTGAAAAAACCATAGGTTTCAGGGACGTTATAGTTGCACATTTCACTCGTACAAAACCATAGAAATTCGGCCGTTATAGTTAGTTGAGCTAACTATAACTCACACTCCCGCAATGCACTGCTGATGGCGTCACATATCACACCATTTATGACATGATCAGTGACATCACTGATGACATCACTGATGACATCTCAAATTGCATCAATGATGACATCACTGATGACATCATCCAGTGACTGTGTGTTTCTGTAAAGTTTAAATATGTTTTATAAATATACTGGCCGGAGGAGCGCGCGGTGGCGACAAGATGGCCGCGACCTGAGAAGCTCCGTAGTGCCGAGCTACGTTTCCTTTTGAAGGGACCCTTCTCCCGCAATGCTGCTGCTCTTGAAGGGGTGTCACCTCTTCGGAAGCTGCCAGGAGTGCATGGGCAAGTTTCAAACTGCATTTATGGCCATTTAGACCCCTTTTGTGACTCTTCTTTTCTCTGCCTCAGTGCCATCAGTATTGCGGCCGGTATTTTGTGCAGTTTCGCTGAGGCGTGCAATTAATCGTTATGCTGTCCTCCGCAGTGTTCACATGTTGAGCTCTTTTTTGGTATTGCTCCTGCTTCAGCCACCACCAAGTTTAGGACATAAGCAACCTCTCAGCATTTTATTGATTTCATGCTTTTGGTCACAATATGGAACTTTTTTTCCCAACAGAATGAGGGCGCTGCTTTTTTATTTCCATCATTTCCTGTCAGCTGGTGAATTTTCCTCGGTTTTATTTTGTTGGAGTCGCTTCATTTAAGACATGTCTTCTTGGGTTCTCTACAATGCTCTGTTAATGTGCATAATCTGGCCCCACTAAATATTTGTTGCAACTAACCATCCTGTATTGCACTGGGACTGCAAATTATTCATGCGCCTGCTGGTTGCTTCGCCCTTTAGTACCTGTTACATTGTGGTGATCTTCTCTGTTGAAGGGTCCTCCTTTTGTGCAATATTCGTTTGGTCTGCTGGCTCTGCGCCCTTTTGCCTCTGCTCTTCTTTGACTGTATTTATGGTGACTTGTGTTTTCCTTGCTTACACAAGTTGTGTTTTGTGTTTGCTTCATTCGCCTGTGTACCATGGATCCCCCGCAGTCTAGCAAATCTCATGGGGCTTCAGGGGCTTCTTCTGGAGGTCGTAAAGACTCAACAGCTAACACCAGCAAGCAACTTAAGAAGGACTCCTCCTCTCCTTCTAAATCGCCTCTTCCTCTTACGCTGGAGAATATCATTGATGAACTGCGTCTCATTCGACCCTTTATGTCGGACACCACCGCTATCCTCCAAAGAACTGAGGAGAAATGGTCTGGTCTTGACGTAAGACTTTCTGATGTCGAGCAGAAGATAAGTGATGCACAAGACGTCATTGCTAGAGTTGACAGCCTCACCAAAGAAGTTATCTAACTTAAGAAGACTACAGAGGACTTAGAAAATCGCAACCGGCGCAACAATCTACGAATTTACGGAATTCCAGAGGGTTCCGAAGGTTCTGACATGATCTCTTTCCTGAAATCTCAAGTCTTGCAGATTGTTGGCCTTCCAAAATCAATGGATTTTAATATCCAAAGAGCACACAGATTAGGGCCTCAGAATGCATCTTCCTCCACCAAACCAAGAGGTATCATTGCCTATTTTCTGTTGTATTCTGACCATATGGCGATCCTCAATGCTGCCAAACAACATAAACAGATTCTGTGGTCCGGTCACAAAATCTATTTTAGTCAAGATGTTTCTAAACCAGCATCCAGCAGACGCAAGGAATTCCTCGATCTCACACCAGCCTTGAAATCCATGAACGCTCATTATGGACTCATACATCCCTGCTTCTTCGAAGTGACTTATAAAGACAGAACATTTTCCTTTGAGGATCCAGCTGACCTTCGGAAGTTCATTCATACTCATCGAGGAGAACTTAGCAAACAATGAATGTCTCGTTATTTGTTATCCGTGTTTGCTTTTCTCCCTTAGGATTATTGCTAGTTGCATTCTATGTTAATCCTCTTGTATGTGTCTTATTCATATCTTTTAGGTTACCCCCGTGCAGATCTGATGTTGCAGATTTTTGCCTATATCACCTGTTAGTCTTTGATATCTGATTCATCCAGTTGCTTTGTCCCCTAATGTCTGGTAAGTTCCCTTCCTCCTTGTTTCATTCGTCTATTATTTTTTATTCTTGGAGTCTTTCTCCCTTCCTTATTTAATGTCTTAGTATATGATTTCATTTCCTCTCGGTGCTCTTCCCAGTGGAGTGGTCATCCTGGTTCTTGCCGTCCCCCTCCCACATTAATGTTTTTTGTTTTTTTGATTGTTATGGCTAAAGCCTTCCGGCTTTCTGTCATCTCTTCTTTTCTAACTTTTCTCAGGTGTCTATTTTCCCCTCCTCTATCGCACTTCCTTTCCTTCCTTTTTCTCTCTCTCCTCTTTCTCTTGCACTATTCTCCCATTCTTTTTCCCTCTGTCTCTCCATCTTTTCACTTTCAGCCTATGGTACTTTCCTGTTTATCCTATCTGTTTTTTTTATTGCCACATCGCACGATTTTTTCCATTTCCTATACCCTTTGCTACCTTCTATCTTTGATCCATTTCTGGTTTTTATCTCCTCCTTCTTATCCTCTTTCTAACTTATTTCTATCTTCATGCTTATCATTACTTAAACCCATTTGATGACTGGTTTTCGTGTTATCTCATGGAACGTTAAAGGTATCCGTAATCCTGTTAAAAAACAGCGAGTTTTATCTCACTTAGCGAGATTGAAATGTCATGTTGCACTGCTACAAGAAACACACCTTAAATTGCAAGATTTGTCTTCATTGTGTAAACAATGGGTAGGGGATGTTTATTGTTCTCCGGCAGTGAATAACAAAAATGGCGTTCTTGTTTTGTTTAATAAGTCTCTAAATGTTCAATTACTTAATGAGTTTCACGATGATAATGGTAGATGGTTGTTTTTAAATGTTATTGTTAATACTACCCCACTTTCCTTTTGTAATGTATATGGTCCAAATGACATTGATCTTAATTTTTGGAAAGACTTTTCTACCCTTTTTTCCTCGCATGCAGCTGATGATTAGATTGTTGGTGGAGACTGCAACCAACTCATGGACCCTTTTTTGGACCGGAAATCACAAACCAAATATGTCCCCAACAAGATGCAGAAAACCTTTTACAAAGCTATTTCTTCCAGAGGTCTCAGACACATGGAGAACCTCTCACCCTGACACACTGGAATTTTCTTTTTTTTCTCCTGTCCACAGCTCTCATTCACATATTGATTAAATTTTTCTCACTCAGCATGCCCTGCAATTCATGAATAACTCATAAATTGGTTCTATTCTTATTTCACATCATGCCCCAGTTATCTTAGATATGGATTTCCCTTCACCTTTTCCCATATCCCGCCGTTGGAGCTTTAACAATTCTCTTCTTTTAGATCCCCAGTTTACCTTTATGGAGGAATTTTTTCATAACAATCTTCCCTATACTTTTCAATTCCATTTCATCTGGGATGCTTTTAAGGCTACCGCCAGAGGCTTCATTATTGACATTGTCTCTCGGAAGCGGAAAAAAGCTCTTCTTGATTCTTCCCTTATCCTCAAGCAAATCAAAGCCCTCAAACATCAATATTTCACTACTAACTCTACAGATACCCTGTTGTTGCTTATCAAAGCAAAAATGCAATATAATAAACACTCCTGGGACTCCACATGCAATATTCTCCTCAAATGTAATGCTAAAATGTATGGTGGACGCAATAAAGCAGGCAAGTCTCTCGCCAATTATCTTAAAATCAAAAAGCAGAAATCCAAAATTATAGCTATTACTGACCACTCCGGACTCCGCCACACCACTGACGATAAAATTCTTGATTGCTTTTTCCAATATTACACCTCTCTCTATACCCCAGAGTCTACTCTCTCTTCGGCACAAATAGACTCCTTTTTCAATACTATCCCTACATCTCCTGATAATTCTACAAATCTTACACTCCTAGATGTCCCTATCTCAGAAACGGAGATAATCAATGCTGTTAACCTCTTACCTAAAGATAAAACACCTGGTCCGGATGGCTTCACTGTCCGATTTTTCCTCTACTTTAAAAACATTTTAATACCTCATATTTTTTCATTGATCAATCATTTTCTTCATATAGGAGAATCAAAGGGATCCCTTACCCAGGCTATGCTATGCTTAATCCCTAAAAAGGATAAAGACCCCTCCCTATGCAAGAATTATAGGCTTATCTCCCTAATTATTACCGATTGTAAAATCTTCGCTAATCTACTTCCCATCCATATCAACAAAGTCATCCCTGACCTTGTCAACATCTATTAATCTGGGTTTGTTAAAGGTAGATCAATCACTGATAATTTGAGAACTCTCCTCAACATTATCCACCTTGCCTCAAAAATGGATGCACCAGTTGCTGCCATCACATTGGACGCCAAGAAAGCATTTGACAGAGTAAGCTGTGATTTTATGTTCGGAGCACTGAGATGGCACGGCTTTAGCCCCCCTATTATTCAATATATTCAATTGTTATATTCAGCTCCTTCTACCTCTATCTGGACAAATGGTTGTCAATCTAAATATTTCCCTCTCCATAGAGGTACCAGGCAAGGATGCCCCCTCTCCCCACTTCTTTTTATTCTCGCTTTAGAGCCCTTCTTGGAAAAAATAAGACGTTCCACTTCCTATACAGGCTTTCAATTTCAGAATATTGATATTAATATTACTGCTTATGCAGACGACATCTTACTCTACATCTCTAATCCTTCCACTTCCTTGCCTTCTCTCTTCTCTTTATTACTTGAATAATCCTAAATTTCCGGTTACAAATTAAATATTGATAAAGCTGAAGTTTTACCCTTAAATAAATTCTGCCTCTCTCATATGTTCCATGGTTCTGGTTTCCAATGGAATCCCAGGAGTATTAAATGTTTAGGCATTCTTTATGCCGGCACTATTAAAGAAACTATCAAAATTAACCCTGCAGATATACTTACTAAACTCTCTGCCCTTATTGAAAGATGGTCCCCTCTTTTCTGATCCTGGTGGGGGAGATTAGCCAGTATCAAAATGATGCTTCTCTCCATTATCAATTTTTATCTGTCAATGCTCCCGGTTTCCCTTCCGCTCTCTTTTTTTAGCACCATTAATCGCTCCTTTACCAAATTTCTATGGAACAATCGCAAAGCCAGAATCTCTCTTGCCCGCCTTCAACAACCTAAAGAGTTAGGAGATGTCAACTTCCCTAACCTCAATCAATATCACTTTGCCTTTCCGTTAAAACAGATATGGCGTTTTTTATCTGACTCCTCTTCCCCTGCTTTAACTGCTTGGAGTTCTTTAGAGCTCGTGCAACTTTTCCCCTTTTTATTCTTCACAGCTACTCGCCTGTCTCAGCCCCAAAACGTTTTTCCACTCCACTTTTAAATCATTCTAAAGTCCTTGCTCTTTCCATATACCGATCACATCTCTCCTGTGATGATTGTTTGGCTCAAACACCAATCTGGTATAACAAATCCTTAAAGATCAATAGCTGGGCCCTTTTCTGGAAGGAATGGATTGATAAAGTCAGTCAGTCAGTCAGTCAAAAACACTTTATTCGATTAGTTAAAATCATAAAAGTACAGAAATTCATAAAAGCATAGGCCATGACATAATCAATAAAAAATATGGTTACAATAAAACCATATAATAAAACAACATGCAACATATTTAAAAATCATTAGAAAATTACTCAAATGATGCCAAAGCTAGAAGATTGTTTCGCCTTACAGCGCATAGCAGCCACCAAAAAATTTGCCACACTAAAGATACTGCGAGTACTACTCAGCTGTTGAAGAAACAGCAGGGCAGGTCTAACTTGTGAGAAGCCAGCTTCCTTTAGAATTGGAAGTAAGTATTTTTTACGGCTAGCAGAATAAAACTCGCAAAACATAATAAAATGCAACGTATCCTGACATGAAAAGTCATCACAGTGGCATGGTATGCTGCATTCGGGCTTGCCCCACAGAGGATAAGAGCCAAGTGAGTAGTGAATCAGATTGAATCTAAAACGCAGTAATAAAAATCTATGGAAAGGATTTGAAACAATGCTTAGATAGGGTTCCAGCGAAGGAGACGAGAGAAGCAAAAAATGTGCTCTCACATTTGGTTTTCGAAGTTCCGTCTCCTCGCGGTCCATAGTAAGTCTATCTAAAAAAGACTGCCTGGTCCATGCAATATCTGCTTTAACTATGAGAGATGGAGACGAAAAAAGCTCAGGGCGCCCCATGCTAGAGAACGCCACTCTAATGTACTCTAGCCAGGGGATTCTATTAGCATGATCTAAGGCTAAAACATCACTCAGGATCTGATGATTAAGGGAGATTTCCTGGTTTAACCAGGTTTTCACCCAAAATAACAATGGAGCCAACTTCAATTTATCAGAAACATAACCCAAACCAACCTCCGCATGAATAGAAAAAACAGGTGTTGATTGGGGAACTGATAGCAAAGAACGCAGGAATCTATTTTCTGCAACTTGAATCATGTCCTGTGTAACATAGCCCCACAGAGCCGCGCCATAAGTGGCGATAGCCAGGCTTTTTGCAGTATAGACCTTCAACAAGGCCTCCATTGGCCTTGCCCCCACCTTCTTAGCAAAGCTGATCACAGCTGAGGAGGACCTGGCTACAGAGTTGCGTTTAAGTTTAATTTGTGGGCCCCAGGAGCCATTCTCATCAAAGAGAACTCCCAGATAGCAGAAGACCTTAAATCTCTTCCCCGTTGCAAACTAGGGATCTAAACTTTGGCTTTTTACGTTGTTTCCCCACAACCATAAAGTGAGATTTTTTAATATTCACTCTAAGATCCAGGGCAGCCATGAATGTACCAAAGGCATCCAACAATCTCTGAAGCCCCACCGCCGTGCGGGCCAACAAAACAGCGTCATCCGCGTATAGAAGAACCGGTACAACCAGTTCCCCCACGCGTGGCGCATCAGCTCTCGGGACCCCCAGAGACCCTTCCAGGCCGTTTATATAAATTGTAAAGAGGAGTGGGGCAAGGATACACCCCTGCCTCACCCCTCTCTCCGCCCTAAAGTGCTTCGTGCATTTCCCATCCTGTGTGACCCTCACAGATGCAGATAGATCCTGATAGTCGCGCGTTTAGTTGCTCCAGTGTTGAGGTACCGCCTGGTTGTACAAGAGACAGGGTAAGCCGGGGGTGGATGAGTTACTGAGAAACGCTGTTTGCACTTACAATTGTTGCGTGGCTGTTGCGGTACGTAAAGACCATGATTTTACACATTTTTTAAGCTTGGTATGAACAAGACGGCTGTGATCCTTGAAGTCAGTCGAGCTGTGAAAACGATATTGGTAACGGGTTGTGCTGATGTGACACATCAGATTTCAATGGGTTAGTTGTTGTAAGGACAAATGACGGAATAGAACTTCCAAACAGCGAGGTGATTGATCTTTTAGAGATCGAGGAAGAGTAAACACACAGAGTGTTTTCCGGATTAAATCAGGTATAGATGGTCTATATTTTTTTCCACAGGTGCAGGCACCAACGACGGTCGTGCTTTGCCGAGCAGGAAGGCGATAGTAAAAAGTTTAGAACGCCCCTGCGACTGGTTGGTGGCTGGTATGTGGGCCCATAGCCCCAACTAGGTAATGAATTAAATCTTGTTACCATCACCATCTTCAGGATGGTCAGTGAACTCATCCCTCTCCGTACTGATTATGCTGTATGTTTGTTTGTTTGTGTTTGTCAGTCCTTTTAAAGGTGTGTGTCCAGAGAAGGTGATTCTTGACCCCTTCTTGCCCTGATGAATTTGCCACAAATTTTATTGGCAATGAAACATGTTGGCCGTCATTATTAAGGTATGCAACATGCTGTGTTTTTAAACAGGGTGATAGACTCCTAACCAGAATAAAACAACCATTTGTGAGTCTATATACCCTCACCAGTTTTTATTGTCGTTGTCTGCACAATTTATGTGTTTCTTTGTTTTTCACACTACACTGTCTTGTGTTATGTGTTTTTCCACTGGACACTGCACACTTTTTTCGTGAGAGAGAGTGACCGATGATGAAATAAACGTGGGCAAGCTGGTGAGAACCAACCAGTAGCTCCTCTGGTGGTGCGCACGTGAGGTACTCTCTCTCTCTCTACACATTTTTTCACCTCGTTACTATTGAGGGTTTCTGTAGAGTGTATCTTTTTGTGGACTGACTGCACATTCTCCTTTCTTCTTACTTTTCATCTACTTAACCTTTTTTTAAATTTGTAGCATTCTGGATGGGCTGTCTCCATACAATATAAATGAGTGTTGGAGGTCTGTGATGAAGCACACCCCCTCCTACCTAGTCCAGAATAACAAGGAAGTTTTGCTACAGTGTGCCAGTACTTTTTTGTTGAAACTATTGTTGATTGGAGGGCGTTCTGGCACGTTTTTCCCTCTCTAGCTTCTTTTGTGATTGAATACGTTGAACGGCGGATCAGCCGTGAGAGCTCACACTATATGTTTTTTTTTAAAATTCCTGTTAACATCAGCTGATTTGTTTCTGGCTTGGGATTGTGCTCACTTATTGTAGACCGCAGTATATGTCCACTGCTGGTCTGTGTTGGTGCTTGCAACTGTGAAAAACTCCCTTTAGTCATTTCTGTTTTTGCCTTAAGGGGCGTTACCACTAAGAGGATCTCTTTCTCTCCCTCTCTTTTCTTCCTTTAGACTTTTTGATCGAGGGGAACTTATTGTGTTAAGAATGGATCGAAATTGTCTGGCTTTCACGGATGACCAGATTGCGGCAATTTTGTCTGGCCCGTCACTTTTTCCTGATTCTTCCCTATCAAGTACACTTTCTGCCAGAGAGGAATGGGAGAAGTTAAGTGGCTTAAAGAAAAGGCAGGTGAGGGTTGCATTACATGGGGCCCTAATGACCGAATACTATCGGGCAGGGGCTGCTCCCGCTAGTTTATTGGTCAGGATTGAACCAAGTATCTTTTTAGAAGATAAGCAATTCCGGGTCGATTGGAGTTACATCGCTAATAAATGTACCCGGGATTGGCTTATCTTAATCATTCAGACGGCAAAAAGGTTGAGTGACGCCCTATTGAAGGAGATTCTTGATCTAGAGGAGGTAATAAAAAATGACACAACACTCACTGATACAAAGGATCATTTACAAAGAATCCAAGAAGACTTGACCGAATATAAAAACTATATGGTCAATCAGAAAATTAAGGGACTCAAAAGAAACCTAGAGAGGTACACACATGAGTGGGCCTTCCCTTATGTGGATGATAAACACTATCAGGCGAGCAGTGAGAGTATTCCTCCATCTAGATTTCAGAGAGGGGGGCGTCAACAACCTAGGAGAACCCCGGGTAATTGGACCTTTGATAACACCTCTAGCGAGGACGATGAGGCAGCTCCACCTACAGCCCAGGGGAAAGTCAGATTCAACTTAGAACCTCAGGCCAATCAGGAACTTGGCTCCCTGATTCGTTCTTTTTTGGGCCAGGCTCAACAAGGCAACAGAGGGGGAGGTCACAGGGGACGGGGCAGAGCCAGACAGAACCAGTCTCAGAACTGGCAGATGTTCTCCCCGCGTCAAACTCGCAGCCGAGGTCGAGCCCCGATGTAGATGTGAACAACATTGTTGTGAACCTATCAGGACACGAACTAACAGCCGGTCAATTGAAAGTACTGAACCGCGGCCTTGGGTATGTTCCAACCCCCAAACATGACTCTTTTAGATGCCGGACCGAACTCCATGAAATGGTGAGAAAAATCAAGATCAAAAAATTCTTTGCAAATAAAGAACAGACTCCTGCTTTAGTTTTTTCCACGGATTTACACCGTCCCTCCCAGTTTTGTCCACCATTATCTTCAGTTGGTCCTGAGGTGGTAGTTTTTGAGAACAAGGTTCTGAATGAGATCAGACTTCTGGAGGAATCAGAACAGGCTAACACCTATAACAACATGAGCAGATTAGATTGGGCTGCAGTCAAATCCTTGCAAGATAACACTGCACTCACCATCAAATCTGCTGATAAAGGGGGCGCTGTGGTTCTTATGAATACCAGCGATTATGAGGCGGAAGTTCTGAGGTTGTTGGGCGACAGGAGGAACTACCGTCCTCTTGCACGTGATCCCACGGCTGAACTGCTACAACAGATTACCATAATTGTGGCACAGGCGTGGGAGAAGAAGTGGATCACTGCGAAAGAGGCGGAGTTCCTCGTCAACGTCAACCCCAGGACACCGGCATTTTATATTCTGCCGAAGATTCATAAGGCCCAGCGTCCACCCCCAGGCCGTCCCATTGTATCGGGCATCGCCTCGGTATTGGAGCCTCTTTCCCAGTTCTCCGATTTCTTCCTCAGGGAATCTGTAATCACCCAACGGTCTTATGTGCAGGATACTACCGATATCCTTAACATCATCAATGAAATGGACTTTGATCCCTCCCAGCAGTTACTTGTGACCATCGACATCGAGTCCTTGTATACTAGCATCCCCCAGGACGCGACGCTGGTGGCAGCAGCTCGCGCCCTGGGGGCCCAGGAGTGGTTTTACGACACTCCCCAGTCCTTTGTCATGCAATGCGTGGAGTTGGCCCTCACCCGTAACTATTTCTGTCACAAGGATGCCCTGTATTTACAGATCTCGGGGACATCGATGGGCGCTACATTTGCGCCGAGCTTGGCGTGTATTTACGTCGGCCAATTCGAGGAAAACTACCTTGACCACCCCTCTAATCCCTTCCAGGGGCACATTTGCCTCTGGAAGAGATATATAGACGATGTTCTATGTATTTGGAGGGGCACTCAACAACATCTCTGTGAGTTTCTGGAATGGCTGAATTCACTTGACATCTGTTTGAAATTTACCTGGCAGTTCAGTAGGGAGGCGGCCACATATCTCGACCTTGATATCACTGTGGTGGATGATAAACTCAGTACCAGCGTTCATCACAAGCCCACTGATAAAAACTCTTTATTACACTACCAGTCGTACCACCCCAGAGCTCTGAGGGACAACCTCCCAGTTGGTCAGTTTCTGAGATACCGCAGAAACTGTTCCTCTACATCTGATTATTTACATCAATCAGAGGTGCTGAGCATGAAATTGGAACAACGTGCGTACCCTAAGAAAATTATCACCAGAGCCCGTAAAAGGGCGCACAATACACCTAGGGAGGCATTGCTGGAGAGGAACAAGAAGGAAGCCAAGGAGAGTTTGCCAGTGGTTCTTACATTTGACCCGTTGTCTAATAAGATCAGACAAATAATCAAGCGACATTGGTCATTGTTATCCACCAGTGACTTTCAGATGCCCCAGCCTAGATTTGCATTCAAAAGGACTCAAAACCTTAAGGACAGACTGGTGCATACAAGACCTGCCCATGTTCAGAAGAACGTAAGTCTACCTCCTGGACACCATCCCTGTGGGAGCTGTTCAGTATGCGAACTGACGGAGAAAACAACTGAAATCATACTAGGTAGTGGGAGGACCTGGTCTCTCCGTCAGTTTACCAATTGTAATACTTGCCATGTAATTTACAGACTGACATGTCCATGTGGACTACATTACATTGGTCTTACATCTAGAAAGGTCAAGGTACGCATACAGGAACATCTGAGCACGATTAGGGCTGGCAAGCTCACTACTCGACTGGTTCAACATTATAAAGACCAGCAACATCAATTTAGATCTTTAAAGTGGGTTGTTCTGGAGAAAGTCTGGGGCGACATGGGCGATATTGACAAGAGACTGGCCGTGAAGGAGGCTCGCTGGATTTTCACTGAGAAGGGGGACACCATTGGTCTTAATGACCAAATTGAGTGGAACAAAGTAAGCAGATAGGTGGTTATTAACTAGCTGAGTATTTCATCATGTAATTATGAACATACCACCTCCACTCACCCTTGATGAACCTTTTTTAATGTAGTATAGCCCTGGTAAAGTGATGTTCCATAATAATCTGGTTGAGATTCACCTGCTCCCCGGGGTACCCATCAGGAGACATACGGGCCATGGGTTTAGTTTCTCCCTGGCGTTATTGGTGGGGGCGCTGTATGAAAAATGTTAATGGTGTACATATGCGCTCCACTATGCATTCTGGAGGCTGGTTAATATTGATCTTAATTTTTCCCTGATTTATCCCAAATGTTATCAATCACGGACTGACTCCCCTTTTGTTACACACTATATCGATCTCTGGCGGGATGGCTGCCATGTTGGTCCTTTTTCAGAAGAGATTTGCTTGTTGACTGGTTTGGATTGGGGTCGCGTCCTCCACGTATGGGATTCTACCCTGATGGGTTCGGGCTCATGATCTAAACAGGATGGCATGATCACCTACTACTCTGTAGCCAGAGTAGTTCGTTCCATCTGAGTTCGTAATGGCTTTAAATCAGGGTCCTGGACCACTTCAAAATGGCCGTGGCATTCTCCAGTGTAGATCGATACAACCTGGTGACTCGCGTAGTCTCGCGAGATGACGCCAGAGCTACACTTTGAAAATAGACGCAGTCGCGCGTTTAGTTGCTCCAGTGTTGAGGTACCGCCTGGTTGTACAAGAGACAGGGTAAGCCGGGGGTGGATGAGTTACTGAAAAACGCTGTTTGCACTTACAATTGTTGCGTGGCTGTTGCGGTACGTAAAGACCATGATTTTACACATTTTTTAAGCTTGGTATGAACAAGACGGCTGTGATCCTTGAAGTCAGTCGAGCTGTGAAAACGATATTGGTAACGGGTTGTGCTGATGTGACACATCAGATTTCAATGGGTTAGTTGTTGTAAGGACAAATGACGGAGTAGAACTTCCAAACAGCGAGGTGATTGATCTTTTAGAGATCGAGGAAGAGTAAACACACAGAGTGTTTTCCGGATTAAATCAGGTATAGATGGTCTATATTTTTTTCCACAGGTGCAGGCACCAACGACGGTCGTGCTTTGCCGAGCAGGAAGGCGATAGTAAAAAGTTTAGAACGCCCCTGCGACTGGTTGGTGGCTGGTATGTGGGCCCATAGCCCCAACTAGGTAATGAATTAAATCTTGTTACCATCACCATCTTCAGGATGGTCAGTGAACTCATCCCTCTCCGTACTGATTATGCTGTATGTTTGTTTGTTTCTGTTTGTCAGTCCTTTTAAAGGTGTGTGTCCAGAGAAGGTGATTCTTGACCCCTTCTTGCCCTGATGAATTTGCCACAAATTTTATTGGCAATGAAACATGTTGGCCGTCATTATTAAGGTATGCAACATGCTGTGTTTTTAAACAGGGTGATAGACTCCTAACCAGAATAAAACAACCATTTGTGAGTCTATATACCCTCACCAGTTTTTATTGTCGTTGTCTGCACAATTTATGTGTTTCTTTGTTTTTCACACTACACTGTCTTGTGTTATGTGTTTTTCCACTGGACACTGCACACTTTTTTCTTGAGAGAGAGTGACCGATGATGAAATAAACGTGGGCAAGCTGGTGAGAACCAACCAGTAGCTCCTCTGGTGGTGCGCACGTGAGGTACTCTCTCTCTCTCTACACATTTTTTCACCTCGTTACTATTGAGGGTTTCTGTAGAGTGTATCTTTTTGTGGACTGACTGCACATTCTCCTTTCTTCTTACTTTTCATCTACTTAACCTTTTTTTTAAATTTGTAGCATTCTGGATGGGCTGTCTCCATACAATATAAATGAGTGTTGGAGGTCTGTGATGAAGCACACCCCCTCCTACCTAGTCCAGAATAACAAGGAAGTTTTGCTACAGTGTGCCAGTACTTTTTTGTTGAAGCTCCAAATATTAGGCCCAAGTGATAGCAGACAGGAATTGTGAATTGACCCAATGAATTTCTCCTAAGGAATCCACTGCTCATATAGCTTATCTTCTTTATGCTGGTGACATCCTCCTAATGAATTATACATCCTTGGGTGTCAAAATAATTGGATGCATTACAGTCTTATAGACTCAAGAACACCCTTATGGTTAACACCCAGCAAAAACAAATGTACGAATTTTGTGAAAGAAAAGTGAGAATATCACGGTGGTGGACGCTAACATGTTGCTTATGCTGGACAATAAAACGTTTCCCTTGGCTCCAAAGGCATATTTTGGAGGGGAAATGTTATGTTTGTATATACCTTTAATTTACATAAAGAGTAGCAGAAGAATGGTGTTTATGGACTGATGTACAGCAGTATGGCGTCATAACAAGCAGCAGAAAGTTGTGTTTCTAAGTAAATATATTTGTTTGAATGGTAAATAAACTGGCTAGGGTTGATTCTGTGTACTCAGGTTGAGTGGACTAAAATCTGTATGGCAAATCCAGGATATCTGTACGGAATAGCACAGAATAAAGTTGTCTGTTACGAACTATGCTGAGCATGATAATAAACATCTCTTATCGGTTTCTCCAGTATTTTGAAAACCACAGTAGGATTCTTAACCGTATTTTTTAAACTATGGGTTGGTAACTAAGGAATCTGGGTTTGAGATATAGAGTCAAATGCAATATAAAGGTAAAACCATTCGATTGAGTCAGTCATTATCACGGTAAAAAATCCATAATTAACATTTTCATCATCGCTTTATTATCATTCATTTTCATTCTTGATCTTTATTTCGGTCACCTGGACCATAAAAGAATACATTATAAAGCATTTTAAAAGAACGAAGGATACAGTAATAGTTTTATTATCAACTGTTACAAAATATTTAGAGAACAATGAAGTTTAGGGGCATATTTACAAGGGAATGGCAGAGAGTGATGTTAAGTACAAAATGCTAACGCCACGCTCCGCCCTTCCAAAAACGCAGAGATTCGCCTTATTTACAAAGATACGGTGCACTCCTGCATTTTCCTTAGTGCTGGCACTAAAGTAAGCTGCCTAGCGCCAATGCAGGTACCCTTGCAACATTGTACAAGGGTTACTGCGTTGAGGGAATGATTGTTTCTGTGGAGGCAGGTGTCCCTTCCTGCACATAAACAATCACAAATGGCGATGTGTAACTTCATTGTGTGCTGCGTTCTGCAGCACACATAGAAGTTGCACATTGTCATTTTTGTAATGATTGTTTATGTGCAAGACACCTTCCTGCACATGAACAAGCGTTCATGGCATTTGCAAAAACAACAAAAACGAGGAGAAATAAATCATTTCTCCCATTTTTCCCATATTAATAAAAAGTTTTCCCTGGCCTTAATTTTGGCCCTGCCTCCTTTTTACGCCACCCTTGTAAATAGGGGTCAGTGTCAAAATCAATGGGTTTTGCGGCTGAACGCCCACCATAACACCCATTTCCCACTCCTTTCACACTAAGTATAGCATGAAAGGGGGCCTTATTTACAAGGCGGCGTTATGCCATGTTAAGTGGCTTAACACTGCCTTGTAAATAAGGCGAAGCCCCTAGTGCCACAGGAACGTCATTAGAAGTGATGTTCCTGTGGCGATAGGGGCTAGTAAATATGCCTCTTAGTCTCAAAGTTTTCATGCATGTTAAATGGATTTAAGTACAAAAAATGCATAGTAGTGCTTTGATGTTTTACCTATTGTGTGAAATTTACATTTATATAACTAGTTTAATTATGTTTTATTTTGCTTAACGTGGCTCTTCTCTCTCCTTATGTAGTCTTTTAACTATTTTAATGGACCTTTTTCACAGAAAATGAGTAAAGCCTTTCTAGCCTAGGCTTACACCTATGATCATCACAGTTTCACCCATTTCTTTGTTTCCAAAAAGTAAATGTAAATGTGGGTGTACTTGTAAAGCGCACTGTGACTCCATGGAGTATCCTGGCGCTGAAGACCGCTGGGGAACCCGTCCTGGTTTTCCCTGTGAGATGGTCCCTTTCTGGGTATCTCCAAGGTGAAACCAGGCATCCCTGGCGTCTGTGGGGGGCCGTTGTAGAGATGAGGCAAGCTTAATGCCCAGAGTTGCCGAGTGTGTTCCTGGTTAGAGTAGGTACTGAGGCGAGAATTATCGAGTCCATTTTGACCCTGGTCCACGACCCTGCCGCGTTGGGAATTGAACCCTGGTCCCTGGCTGATTCTCTGCTTACGGGTCTGCCGCCTCTAACCAGTGAGCCACACCTCTCCACTCCACAAAAAGTGATTAGAGGTTCCTTTGATATGCTCCTGCCAACCCTTTGATAGTAAATTGTCTGCATAGTGGAAAATGTTGAGTCATGGTGGGTGAATGTGCAAAAGTAATGCAAATATGTTATCAACTCCTTGCTGTATGCCATAAAAAAATTGAATTTTAAGGGAGTACCTTAATTGAACCGCTTACACCTGCCTACTTGAACTGGTCATGAGTATAGAGTTCAATATACGTTTAAAAACGTCAGCTAACGTAAACATGTTAGAGCACTCTCTTTGGGCATTTCACTTGATACCAATAGGCAACACTAGTTTAGAGTTATAGAAATGCCACTGTATAATACAATCTGTATGACTGTTTAAATCTAATTACCTGAAGGATTTTTTACAGTTGCTATGGTGCCACGCTAAAAAGACTGTGCCCCACATATGCCAACCACAGATTTTAGCGTAGCAGCATCTCTGAGTTTAAAAACGAAATCTGTGCCTGTGAATTGAGCGAAAAGATAAAGGGCCAAATGTATCAAATAGTTGCTTCACCCTTGCACTACGTATTGGGGTGCAAGAGCAATGGAGCTCTTAAGATAGATGTGTCAAGCCACGTAAGGCCACCTTGCATGGCTTAATAAATTGAGAACAGCACAAATCGCTGCGTTGCGTTACTCTGCCCCAGAGAGGCATTCCATTGGTGGAGCATGGGTGTTCCATGCATCCACCAATGCATTTTGGTAAATTCCGAGATTTACCATTACTGGTAGACCTGGAAATGCGTCAAAATGCTACATCTCCCCAGATGAGGCCTAATGAGGAGAAACATCTTTATTTATCCTCGTTGCATCCCCTTTACTTCCTCTTCTGCACACATAGAAAGACGTAAATTCCTCAGAGGATTGTTTTTGAGCAGGAAGGTATCCCTCCTGCATAAAAACAATCCTACTTACAATGCAGGCACCTTTGCACCAGGTGCAAGGCTGACTGCTTTGGCGCTAGGCAGCACATTGCGTGCCAGGGAAAGATAGGACTGCACCATGGAATGTAAAATACGGCATGCCTCTGCCCTTTCCCTATCATGCAGCGCAGCAAGGTGACTTGCTGCACTGCGCAACTTTTCGTAAATATGCCCAACAACTAGGCCTGAGCAAAATTTCCGTTCCGTTCGCGGAATTTGCGATAATTTGGCATTTCCGTGTTCCGCGGAGAGCGCGGAAATGTCAAAATTTCCGCATTCCGCAGCTTTGCGATAATTTGGTTCTTGCTCGCGCTGTAAAATAATACATTCTTGCGCGCGCGCGATCGCCTTACCTGAATCCCCGCGTTCGCCGACAAGTTTTCCCGATCCGGTCGCGTTCTCCATGAGATGTTGTATTGTTTTAGCCATTTGCGCTGTCTCGTGACAGTTCGCGTCCGCAGTGACGTCATGCGTCGCGCGATCACGTCTTTTTTCTCGCGATCATGCACCGCGAGACAACTGAAAACAAGATGGCCACGCCCGCAAGCAACCACATGGGTAAGTTGGCGACCCGCAACCATGCAGAAAATCTCGCGAACATGCCGGAAAAAACTTCCGCATCTTCGCGATATTTCCGCTTGTTTGCGGAGATTTTTAACATTTTCGCGATAATTTGCGAAAGTCGCTTTCGCAAATTCCGCCCACCCCTACCAACAACCTTTTACGTATGTAAATGTAACTTATGTTTGAACCCGGTATTGATAGCAGATCCCAATATAAACATGAATAACTTCTAGTTTATTCCTAAAGGTCAATTCATCCTTTGTTTGACCTTCCCGAACGTCAAAATAAGTGATATATTCACTCATGTTGATAGCAAATACTTCAGAAATAGAACAACACCTGTATGTCTTCATCTCACGAGAAATTAGTTGAAGGAACCCTAGGAATTTCACAAGACTAATGGAGTCTTCCATGACACCAATAGTCGAAATTTGAACTTTAGATACAATATAGCAAAATCTAATTTTCGAACTGAGGTTTCTTTTCTAATGTTCTAGGTTGATGTGAAAACCGGTGCAACATGGCAGCAGCACTGAGCACGTTAAGCGAGAATAAGTCATACGAGGTCATAGCTCGCTGCTGTAAAGATGCAAAGGTCACGGAAATGGACTCTTCCGCGAGATGCGGCATGCCTGCCCGCCTGGATGGCAGTCATTCATCTGCCAATTGTCTGTACTTAAACCTCATAATGTAGTTAATTTGAGGCACGGGAATGAGGGTTTTATGCAGTAAAACTATGTTTCTGCGCTGAAACTATAATTAGTGTACATTACATAAGGCTTATGGCGGCCTGGAGTCAGGAGATTTACGATTCCCCCGTCTTTTACTTTGTTACAGTTCAAATGAACAAGATATATTTAAATCAATGTATTATATCTGCATTTGTGAATGAAAGGCGGGTGAAAACGTGCTTGCAGTACAGAAGGATTTCAGGGAATGTTTTTCTGGAGTTCGGTAGAACAGCAGCAAGCCCACTGATGCCTCACACAGCCTAAAGCAATATGAGCGGGCCATTCTCTATGTTTCTGTATGATTTCTTTCAATATTTCTTCCATGCAATGACATTTCATGTATGTCATCAATATCATCATCAAGTTCATTCGGAAAAATATTTCAACGTTAAAATGATTAAAACATATATTTAAAAATATGGGATAGCAGATAAATACACAGGTCAACCATATCCTTATGAATCAAGCTATATGCAGGTCATTGACCTGGCTGTTCTGACTGTCTGTGTGGCTACATCAGTCCATCGATCCCAGCTGTCAATGACAAATGGAGCTTTAAAAGACTCTAGGGTGCTAAAATCCTGGGAACATGGGGGCTTTGGGAAACGGAACCTCGGAGTAGGATCTGATTACAGGGAAAGCACGACGAAAGATAGACATGGTTACAGGAAGACTCTAAAACTAGCAAAGTTAGGTCAGACATTAACACTCACATCAAACACTGAGACATTTCATCCAAGAGCAAGTGAAACAGTAAAAGAACTGTATAGATCTCTCCCTACTACGAGGAAATGGGGAAAGAGGCTTCTCATTTCCAATAGACAATAAATTAGGAAAAATGTGCCCCACATAAAAAACACAAAGTCCATAAAATATGCGACAACGGTCCGACTGCCCTAATTGTAATAGGGCGGTCAGAAGACCGCCACCACAGCGCCCCCACATGTCTGGTGGTCCTTGGACCGCCAGACTCGGAACCAAGCCCTTAGTATTTCTTCTGCCTAGGTTACTGACAAAGGGACTCACTATGCCTCCTTTAGGATATTTCTCTTGCTTGATTATATTATTTATTTTACCACTCAACAGATCAGGCTGATGGATAGCTATAAGCTCTGCTCCTGGCCTCTATTGTTAATGTTAATCCTAAATTATATATGCTGATACTACACTGCACCCATTGTATTTTGGCATAATTGATGATGTGGTAAAGTGGGGGCCTAATTACACCCCAAGAATAAAGTTTGAATGTTTTCTTTTGCTCAACTAGTTGGATAATAACAAGTAGCATGTAACACTTTCCTTCAGTCTATACAAATTTGACCGATAATCTCCTTCACATTTCAGATATACATCGGCAGCACATATAGAAGTAACAAATCACCTTTACTGATTGTTTATGTGCAGGAAGGGACACCTTCCTGCACATCAAAAATCCTTCCCTGCAATGCAGGCACCCTTTCACTATGATGCAAGGGTGCCTGCCTTGGCACTAGACAGTTAATTTTAGCACCAGCGCTAGGGAAAACACAGGGCGCGCCATATTGTTGTAAATACTTCAGATTCCATGCGTTTTGGAAATGCGGCAGCACAGTGGTGCCAAATTTGGTGCAGTTCCACGCTCTTATATTTCCTTGTAAATATTTTCCTTTTTCTTCCATTTGTCATAAATATAGATTTATATAATAATAGATACCCACAAGGCCCTCACATCGATCTCTCTGCAATTTCATGGGCTTTCAAATCATATCAAATGAAGAACCTATTGACTTACATTACCATGATTCTCCTAAAGTTGTGGCATTACATTGCTGAAATCATACAAATTGAAGAGAATCTGGGTAGGTAAAATGGTGTTTGCCTTTGGTGCACCCTCTAGAGAACCTACAACCTCTGGCAGCCTGGGAAACATACATAGGGTGCCATTTATTTCAGAGTAACACTACTGCTTTGAAATATTGTTTGATTCCTCAGGTCAATATATCTTTTGCAAGATAAAACTTAGGCAACCCATTTTTGTGGCTGCGTCAATGTATGCCCCTAATTGATGAAAAGAAAAATCTTCAACAGTTAATTAGTGGAATTTAGTGATCTAAGAATCCTGTCTGCAGGCACCTTGAGCATAACAGTAGACTCAGTCTTGGATCAGAGAAGGAAAACCACTTTTTAGGGGTGGTAAGAACTAAGGCTTACATGAGGATTTCAGAGATGACCATCATTTGCTGGAACTGCGCCATGTGATACATCAGAGAAACGGATAGTATACATTCTTCTCAGCATGATGATTGATTATTGTTTGATGTCTGGAACCCTCCTGTCCATTATGAATGATTGTGACATTTTTAAACAGGTGCATGTGTTCATTCATTTGTCTCTTTAACCTGTACTTTTGACGGGTTGTACCATCTACCAAATGCTGGTGAAGGAATACTTGTAAATATAGCTAAAGAGAAACTGCTATGGAAACACTTAAACCACTATTTAGCTGTGAATAAGTGTTTCGATCCATCAACACAGACCTTACAGGCAGTCAAAAATAATTTGTTAGAGGCCTCATTATGAGAGAGTTGGGGACAGCCCCCCCCCCCCCTAAAAAAAAAAAAGCTTAGGCAAAACAGAAAGCTTTGGAATTAAATATTGAAAGTCTGATGGCTAGCTTGCTAGCTTTAACAAAAATGATATCATTATCTGCAAATGGAAAAAGGCTGGAACATTATTGGTGATGCAACTGAAACAAAGAGATTATATGAGGGTGATACTGCGGGGGTTCTTTGATTATGCATACATTGTATATCACAAAATAGTAGGCTATTCTTTTCTACTACCCTATATAAATCAGACCAAGTTGTCTCAACAGAGAAGGAGGAAGCATTCATGACTTGTTTATGCTTGCCATCCCTATCTCCTGAAAATCAAGATGCTCTTGGTGGAGATATAACAATTTAGGAAATAAATGGCTCTGTAAAATCAATGCCTTTGGTTAAAGCAAATTATAACCAATTTTACGTCAACAATGTGTCTTTATTGCTGCATAGAGTATTTCAGGAGATGACAATGACAGAAACAATACACTTCTCTTCAATAACAATACCATCTCTTTCATATGAAAATGCGGCAAGGATTCACCGGACTGTTCAAGTAACAGACCTCCCTCAATAATCAACATAGATATGAAAAAAGCTGGGAAAAGGTTGGTCAAGAGGCTCCATGTTGTAATGCCACCACTTAAACATACTTCATATGTGGGAATTGCCCACAGAAGATCTTCAGGAAACTGCCTCCGAAAGTGATCTCATGTACTCTGGAAAGTCTGAGAGGATAAGGATGGCATGTTGGCTTTTTCTTTGGCTATGGAAACAATATTTGATGGGATGGAGTGGGGTTAACTATTTTAGATGTTTGAAAGGACTGGGAATTGGATTGATCAGCAAAGTCAAATGATTATATTAAGAACCTTCTATCAGAAAAGATTGTGAGGGTTCTTATCCAAATCTTTCCAGATTGGCCGAAGCACAAAGCAAGAATGCCCCTAATTGCCACTGCTTTTCCTGCTAGCACTGGAACTGCTTGCAGAAGTCACTATACATTCAAAATCAATCCATGGTGTCCTCTTTGATGTTGGTGAGCATTAAACATTCTTTATATGCAATGACACTTTGATAGCTATTAAGAAAATAGCCATTTCATTAACAGTGATGATGGGATGAATTTCACAATTCTCGTCTTTCTCATGTTAAAAAATAATTTTATTGGTCAAATAATGAAGTGCTGCTGTTGTCAAAACCTTCTGTTGGAACATCAATGGATGTCATCATTTTTACATTGGAATCTGAAGGATTCAAATTCATGGAGATGTAATAAACACTGGCCTGAAAAATATGGTTTGGGATAATATCTCCCCGCTTATACAAAAAACAATTTGTTATTTGACGCAATGCAGACTTTATGTTTCTCCTTTTTGGGAAGGGTGCACAGATGGTGCTAGCATCTCAGTTTAATTACCTTTTTTGGAAGCTGCCATTGAAGATCCCTGACGATACTCTCTGTCGAATAGATAACATTATCAAAATCTTAATCCAGGATGGGGACACACCCTGAATACCTTTGGTCAACCTTTATGCTGAAACAACAGCAAGTGATTTGAGGATGCCGCACATGGAATCGTACTTCTTGGATCACCATCTTTCTATACTGGTTTATTTTTCTCCAAGACCCTTGGAAATAACAGCATTGGTAGTAAATGAGAAACATCATTTGGATACCTCTGCACAACCTCCTTGCATTACTTATTGTTTAAAGTGAAAGGAAATTCACCCTGCCGCTGATCATCTGATTATCCACACTATGATCTCATTGTGGCATGTGGGACGTAAAATTCTGAGAATGTATGCAGGACACATAAAAGAACATGTTACAGATCCTGTACTTTCTTTTGTCACCCTAGACAGCCTGGAGCCAGGACCAGGGAAAATGGAAGAACATACCATATCCAGTTTTGGGAATAAGCTAGTGAATACTCCAACACAAAGGCTGGCAGCAGGTATAAAGGTGGCACCTTCAGAGCCTCTCATTAGGAAGATTAAGAAAGACTTATCTGCTGTCTGGAAAAGGTCGACTGGTCCTGCGTACCGTGAACCCAGGCTCTCTAGAAGGGATTTCAAGGGTCAGTTGGCTTATCTCTTGTTCAGGTTACAGGGCCACAACAAGCTTCCAGAGGCCTACCTGAAGTGCCCAGCTGACCAGAACCAAATGGGCATGCCTGAACCTTTTGCTGGCCTCTCCTGGAATGAGTCCTGAATCCCAAGATATGCCCCCCAGGTCCTGGACCCTTGGCGGACATCAGATTGTACTCCTTCTGAAGAAAAGGTGATGATTGAAAAGGTTTTGGCCTCCTCGCAATCGTGAAGTGACCTCTTTGTGCTGAGACTCGACTGCTGACGACCACTGCCAATGTGAAACTCCAATCAGAACTGCTCTTCTCGCCGACAGTAACCATCCATGACAACTGCCAAAGCGAGACTCCAGCAAGACGTTCACTTTCTGCCAACAACAACAGTCTGCCTTTACAGCCAAAGTGAAACTCTAGCAATGACCGGCTCTTCACTCTACAGCAGAGACCCTATGCAACATCCTACGTGCTACTTGCACCAACAGTGACCCTCTTGCAGCCCATGCCAATGTGAACAGCAGCTCCTCACACAGATTTTAATCTGGTCCCTCTGTCTGACTTGCACTTCATCACAGTCAGCCTGAACTTGTTACTTTCTCTGGTCCAGCGTGACCAGATAACTGCGAGAGGCCCTTTTTCTTTTTCGCAATGTTTTCACCTAAAACTTTGAAAACTCATATCACCAATTCTACTGATTGGATGTTTTTCATTTCTGTGTCGTAATTTTATATACTAAATTTTACTCTATTTTTCTAAATTGGTTTGGGACTTTTCTTATGATTTCAGTTTATTACTGTTTGAATGCTATAAAAATACTTTACAGACTCCTTCTAAGTTAAACCTGACTGCTTGTGTACCGATCTACTCAAGGGGAAGCCAGATTTCTTTAGTGACTTTTGTGGTTCACCCTCACAAGGACTGTGTTGTTATTTACGTGGGGCTTCCACAGTTCTCAATTAATAGCTAGGGGTGGGCAGAACTTGTAGTTTTAGTCCACAGAATTACGTGGATTTACCTAAAATCTCAATGAGATTCCACAGAGTTCTGAGAGTGGCAGAATTCTGGTCTGTCGTGCTGATATTTAGGCCCGGAACCTTGTCCCGCGCTGTAAAATCAGCAAGAGCGGCACCATGCAGCCTGCCAGAGGTCCTGCTTCTTTTTGCCACTTGAACAGATTTTCTACTCGAGCGGCAACTTTCAAAAAGCAAGCAGGAACTTTCTCAAAGCGAGTGGTAGCGACCTGCCACGACTGCCCACATTGAGAAATCTCCCAAGGAGGTGGTCTTCCGCCTGTTTTTTCTCACTCGTGCACACAAACGTAACGTTGCCAAGCCACACATTAGAAAAACTCTGCCATAGGGTGGTTGACAGAGTTCTTGCCAAACTCCGTGCTCCAAGTGGAGTGCAAAGTGGGAAAAACTCCGCAAACTCCACCGGCAGAGGGAAATTTACTGCCCACCCCTACTAATAACCCAATTTCTTGCACTGGTCTTCAATAGTGAAATTGCTGATTGAGTCCGTCAGGAGAAGTGTAGGTTCTCAAAGACTTATTAGCTCTTGCATGTCATAGGAATGTTGAACTATAAGAGGAGAGGGTTATGTCCTTCATTGGTGACAGCAACAATATGTATCCTACATAAGTGGAAAACACAGTACCAGCAACGTACACTGATTGGTTAACAGAAATGCTAAAACCAGCTTCTTGTAAAAGTTTCTTGCACAGGATCAATTATCAACAACATATATTTCAGTACATCTGTATTCTCCTCCTCGTTGATAAATGATACATGTAGCTTAGTCCATGAAAACATAAGGTCAATATTCCTTGTAACTAAAATGCTTTATGAAGCTGTGAAAATTATTATTACTATTCTTCTATGCTTTTTTCAATGTTATGTAGTAGATATGTGCTTTGCATTTGGGTATTTGGGCATTTTTAGATAAAGCTGATTTATCCATTGTTATCTTCTAAACCTCAGGATTTGGGAGAGTGTTAATAGTGTGGGTTTCAATCACACTTCAAACATTGTCAATAAGGGACAGGAATGCAGAGGTTATGAGCAACAATGCTATGTTTTTTACACTTTTTATTCTTTTTATTCTTGGACTTAAAATTAGGAAAGAAGATGTGTCTTCACTAGTATGTATTATATCTCAGAATCAAACTGTTTCAAAATGTGAAATATTGCCCTATGAGTCAGCAGTATTCTCTTTAAAAAAATAGTGTTTCAATCAAAAATCCCAATTCATTTAAAGCCTCTAGTGAATTTCTGCCTCTGGTCATAGAGAGGGGCAATATCAGATGTGGACATCATTATTGTTGAGACAGCAAATAGTTGCTATGGACCTGGGCCTAGGTTTGATTTAGGACCAAACCCAGAGAGTGTACCTTGGGTAACCCTATTGAGTAAGTCAACAGTTTTTACTTTTATACTTAGGGCCTGATTATGATGCGGGCTGAAACGGCTCTGACCATCGGTCTTAGCCCTTCAGCCTGCATTGTAATCGGCTGGTCGGATTAATCTGAGTCGGATGTCTGAATGGCCTCCGACAGCCTCGGAGAGCCCATCTGCCATTCGGAAAGTATTTAGTAATCCCTTGGCGGGCTCTTTCTGGCCTAGGGATTACGATGGCAGATTCCCACAGCCTTTCTGTGCCAGCCTTTACAACACAGAAAGGCTTTGGACTCTGTCTTTGGGGGCCCCCGGCAGGACCCCCATGGGTGCAAGGCCACAAATGGAAGCTTAGGGGGCACCTTTGGTGCCCCCTGTTGATCCCTGCACCCGGTCAACCTTGAGTAGCCTGCCACGGGATGCAGAGATGAATTGCACCTCTGCTCCTTACAATGAGAGCATGCATTCTGATCGGAATGCATGCTCCCATTGCAAAGTATAGAATTGCGACCGCATAGGGTTCAGTCTCATACTACTTGCTGGGCTGGAACTGACGACAGGAGGTAGTTCAGTTCCAGTTCCCAACCGATGTCTGATGTACTCTGGTCAGTCGGACATCAGACTCGGCCCCTTAGTCTTTTCCATGGAAGGCCAAGTCTTCCATTGTGGCTGAGTACAACACTGTTGATGGTGATATGTTGAAGATGTTGGATAACTAGTTTGTTGAGTACTTGTGGAATCTTGAATTTTAGTGTCAAGAGCTCAGAGCAGGAAAAACTTGAAACTTGTAAAATGTAGCTCCCAAAGACCTCTCATTGCCAGTGTCAGTTTGCCTCATTTTCCTAATTCTTGGGGTTACCTTTGAAATTGGCTACTTTGTGAAGCTCAAAATCTTCGAGTGGGTCAAGTCTCTAACATGCATTTATCAGGGTTACACCACATAAAGTTTGTTATTTATTATCTATAAAAAAAAACACTGAGTAGGAAAAACCTGGAAATCATGATTGCTGAAGTTTCACCTTTCTCTGGAAACCACACCACTTTCTCACCAGTTCTCTTCCTGCACCATGTAACTATGGCCTTAATTAAAACTTTTATATACCAACTGGTTATAGTTTTAAAGTTTGCCAGTGGTCAGAGAGAAATATTGCCAGTGAATCCAGTCCCATAAATCAGAACTGGAAAGTCAATGTAAAAAAGCATTTTCCCTCACTGGGCCTCAATAAGTTCAGAACAACCATAAACAAGATGTGCTTGAAAGAATAACCTATGGAAACACCTATTCCACTTTTATCTGCTGCAATGAATACATTGTCCTAAAATGTAAGCAATTAATTATAACAACAAATACCGTATTTGCACGTAAACCTATCTATGTCAACAAGGTCAAAGATTGAATGATAAGTTATTAGCATAGGGAAAAAAACAACATTTAAGGATGCACAGCATGTAAAGGAAAGAAAGGAGAGAAATGCAGATGTCTGTTTGTCTCAACTGCAAAACCTGTAATAATATAATAAAAGGAGATAAAGGCCACCACCCATGTATTTGAAAAGCAATCAAGACAAAATTAAAAGATACATGTGACAGTGGATGTATAACATAAACAATAAAATACTAGTATTGCTACTAATATGTTGGACACATAATGAGAAACACCCATGGAATGTAAATAACAACAACTTAAAGCCATATTGATAAAACATTCATGTGAAAAGAATCCTTCCTTTCAAGTAAATTCCCAAATATTTCATAATGCCCCTGCACTAATGAGGGAAAACATAGTATTATCAAAAAGGAAACATACTGGATTATTGAGCTGGGTACACATTTACTAAAGGGACTAAATTAAACAAACAATTTGATATGTTGCTTCTAGGAGGCAATTGATGAAATGACATGACGATAACTGGAGCCAAATTAATAAGAGGTGGGGATAAAGATTTTGGTGAAGGTTAGACATAAAGGACTACCACACCGATGGTTCAGTAGTTTAATGGACTGACAATGCAGAGAATCTGATGGGTTTTCCTGAGGGAATAGTTTATAAAAAGTTTAATATGGATGTAGGATATAGGAAATGTATTCCCTTCACGAGGATGCTGTAGAAATTCTGACTGAATACCTATTTGTAAATTCTCAATCAGAATTGAACAGAATGAGTTTAAAGGCCCATCATGTAACCTAAACATGAATACTAAAGAAGTACTACAACATTGAATCATCAAATGACTGAATAAAATTAGAAATTGATCGTTCTGTTAAAGTAAAATTGTAATAGTTTCTTAAAAAACTGAAGTAAAAGTCTATAAGATTTTTCTAACTGAAAAACGCCTTGGTCTGGTTCAGAAGAAATGTTAGGGTGGATGCTATTACGGAATAAGGAATAAAATAGTCTTTGGGATAGCTGGAATAGCGTATAGACTGGTGTTTTTTTAATATGGATGAATTGACTCAAAAGTACATAGGGAAGTGAATGAGATGAGATCTTGAACTTACTGGTAATAGTGAGTAGATCAAATAAAGACAGTACCATATCAGGCAGTTTTAAAATACCAAGCCCTGTTGGTAGCTAGCAATGAAATTACATCTAAGATCATTTACACCTTCAGTTGCTTATAGTGTTGTTCCCCCTGTTGAAGAAACTGACTCACTGAGGCTACTGCTGCAAGCTTGCTGACTCCACCGGCACAGAATCCACAGCTTTTTCAGGGTGATCATCAGACAAGGTAGATAATTTTGCCTTTTTAAACATAGCTCTTCCAGACCCTCTCATAGCTGAACGAGTCACATGCAATATTCACTTGGGATAGATACACAATTGGCATATTTTAATAGTTCCTCAATTGTGGGGGTGCTGCTGACTTCCACAACTTGCATACCTCTCTCCTCACCAACACAACTAGATGAAAAATATACATCTCCATTATATAAAATGGTGCACTATTCAGCATGGGATCACCACCAAAAATACCAGCTGAGGACCTAACCTGACTAAAAGCCTCTTGTAGGAATTAGTATAACAATGGAAATATTTTGAGGAAGTGTTTGAATTAAAATATGGACAACATGAGGAATTTGTTTTTTTTTTAATATGATTTGTTACAGGAGTTATTTCTTGATTTGTTACTTCATTTACTTTTGAATAGAAATGCTTGCAAGGGGAGAAAAAGTACCATTCATCTGCCAAGAGCTGAAAAAATGTGCGAAGTTAACCCAAAACCAGATGTTACTTTTTACCTGTTCTAAAAACAAATGTCAGATTATTTTTGGGATTTATCATAGATTTTGAGCAACATGATATTCATAAAAGAGAACGTCTTGATAATGGACGGAGGGGGAACCTGGCGACCAGCTAGGAAGCCAGTCGCGAGCTGTCCTCCACTGACCTCTGATATAGACTACCGATCGTGATACTTGGAAGTTCTGCCTGACTATGCCTTTTCTGTCTGCTTATTCACCCTCGTGGTGATCGTTTCTTCCTGCCTCTGTGTCTCCGGGGGGGCTCTGGGGGAGTATGCTCTGTCCTTGTGTTGTCTAGCGTTTTTGACTCTGTCCCGGCACTCAGACTGTTGTTTTGTCGACCCTGTTGTTTTCTGTGATTCCTGGTTACGGACCCGCGGTGTTGGCGTGGCCAAGCAGCTGAGCATCTGGGAGAGCGCTGCGATTAGCCTGAAGCACTACCCGCTTCAGGATTCCAGTTTCCCGTAGATTTGGGAGCTGACTGCTTTGTCAAGCTTTTTCCGTGGTGCAGTGTGCGGGAAAGGTTTTTAGAAGCTGGCACTGCGGTTAAGGGGAGCCAGTGGAACTGGTGAACTCTCCCACCAGCCCTTCCGCTACTGAGGGGTTCACGGAGCGGAGCACTCGGTGAGTCTCTTTACGCCGGGTGTTTGTTTTTCAGCCACTAGGATTGCCTGCCACTGGGTTTGACTCTGGGAAGATCCCGCCATTGTGGCGAGAGGGGCAGTGGTGGACTTGGTGAGCTTTCCCTGTTGGGAGATACTTGTGGTTTAGATTCTTGGATGTGTGGTGGGCCAGTTTTTTTTGCTGTTAAGGCGGCCACAGCACTCAGTGAGTGCCGTCGCGCCCAGTGAAATTTTTTTCAATTGCCCTCTTGCTATTGGGCTGATGGTGGTAGAACTAGTGCCCATTGCATAGGCTGGTCTTTAGAGAGAACCCAGAACATTTGTTGGTCTCACTCTGAGCAGTGCTCTCTACCCCTGGGTATTTCAGGGAGGCACCTTTTAGCTGTTAGCCCTTTTACAGATTCAGGCCAGATAAAAAGGTATAAGGTAAGGCATGACACGGTCCCTAATCTATGGAGTTAGATACTCAGCAAGGTGGAGGAAAAACAAAACAGCTCTTTAAGGGGAATCCTCCAACATCACATACGCCTCTATCTGTTCTCTCTACAAGTCTCACTATGGATAGCGAGGCATTACTAGGTAGAAGGTACAAACTAAGATCTAGTACATTCTTTGGGAGAGACCCCCTGCCTCAACATGACACACAACCCACCCAACCGTTAGGGACCTCATTGAATAAACTTAAATATAGGAAGCTGCCACTTAAAACTGGAAAAGTCATCCCAGTAAAGGAGAGAAAGAAAAAAAATCCGATCTAGTACCTGCAAAGATGACCCCCTCACTCAAATCCTATTGTAAACCTAATTCTTGGGGCAGTATGGAAATTTCTAAACAGGGTGTATCAGTACCAGGGGACCCATTGCCATCATATTCTGCCATCACTGTGTCCAATAGATTATCCCCTTTAAGTGAGTCAGCTTGATCTTCTCAGGGAGGCAGCCAGAATGAAGGAGATCAGTCAGGAGATATGCTTCCGGAGACAGTAGCACTAGGCTCGGACTCAGTACAGGGGATGTTGAGCCAGATATCGGTGGAGATCAAAGAGCATTTCTCTACCTCAGAAATAAATCAAAAGAAGATCCAGGACACTTGCACCAGCTTAGAGGAGAACCTGTCTGCATTGGCGCATCGGATGGAGGATCTTGAAATCAAGATGGGGGAGCTAGGGCTGGAGGTGAAGGGTAATACCCAGGAAGTGGTCAAGTTGAAGGAAAGGGAAAGGGATCTTTCGGAAAGACTGGAGAGACTTGAAAATAATTCCAGAAGGAATAATATCAGCATTCTCGGTTTGAGAGAAGGGCTGGAAGGAGACAATATTAAAACTGTTGTCATAGAGATTTTGACTAAAGCCTTTCCACAGGTCGCTGCGGCATCAGTCTGGGAAACTGAGATCCAGCGAGTTTATAGGGACCCTTTTAAGTTGAACCCTGGGCGGAAGAAGCCCAGGAAAATCCTGGTATATATCCAATCCTACCTTCTTAAGAAGCAGCTACTTGGGCTGCACTTAAACTTAAGAATATACAGGTTCTAGACGCTTCCTTCAGGATAAGGTCAGACATCTCGCAGATTACAGAGGATAGAAGGTGGGAGATGGGTAAGCGGATGGACGCACTGAGAGAGCTTGGGGCTCAAGTACAATTAAGGTTCTGTGCCTTCTTAAAAGTAATGTGGGCCAACAAAATTTATAATTTCAGATCGCCTGAGGAAGTGGACAGTTTTTTGGCAAACAACAAACCTTAGCTAAATACTTGAAGGGAGTCCAGTTCAGTCTTGTTGTGATGATTTTGTGTTTTCTTTTGTAGAGGTTAGTGGCTTTCAGCTCGAGAGGGCAATTGTTAATTGTCAATGAGTTGTCAGGGAGGGTTTCCATGGGTGGTATGAGGGGTTGGGGGTGTTGCACGTGTGTTGGTGGGGAGCATTGGGAAAACATCCCAAAAAATCTGCAATAGGGACCTCATGCGATTTAATAACCTCATGTAGATATAGCTTGGGGTGGAACCAGAGCAATGATGGGGGATAGACCTACTCACAGGGGCGGCGGACGCCTTGAAGCCTTATGCTGGAATATGGATGGTTTAAGAGTTAGGAAAAGACAGGGTCTGTTCTTGCAGTACCTCAAAGATAGTCCAGCCAGGATCCTTATGATCCAAAAGACACATCTGCTTCAGTCAGAATGCAAAGCACTGTTTGACAAACAAAGTTGGGTTGCTAAGACTGAAACCTCTGATCAACAAAGCTGCTCAAAAGGGGTGGCCATAATTCTTAACATAAATTCAGGATTTGAGCTTATTAAGACACAGATAGATGATAGAGGGTGTTGGGTAATAGCCGAGGTTAGGTGTCAAGGTACCAAGTATACCCTAGTCAGTTGCTATGACCCCAATGAGGATGATATTACCCCTCTGAATAATCTTTGCCTTGCGTTGGTAGACTTTGAGGCACCCCTGATACTAGGTAAAGATTTTAATGTGCTCTTCCCCTAGAACTCAGATAGCTACTCTACGGGTCAAAGCTTATCTCTTGGAAACATGAAAAAATCTTAATCTTTGTGATGTTGGGTGAAAACAAATAATGGGGGACACTAGGGAGTATACTTTTTATAGTAAGAAGAATTCACATTATTCTAGAATTGAACATATATTCATGGAACATCAAGAACTAGCTAAAGTAAAGTTAAATGAATATCATCCTATTCAACTCTCTGACCATGGGGCGATAGCCTTAAGGTTGAAACTTCCCCTAGAGCTCTCTTTAAGGAGATTGTCCCTGAACAGGAGACTTCTTTTACAACCATCCATCCCAGGTCTGATAAAGAGGGAAACAGCCATCTTTTTCAACATAATCTGGGGTCAGTTTCCCTACATATAGTGTGGGATGCCTTTAAGGCCTGGTTGAGAGGGACGCTAAAAGGGGCAGCTGCGGGTTTTGATTAGATCCAAAAAAAAGAGATGGCAGACTTGGAGGCACAGCTAGCAGGGAATTGAAAGCCTACTAGGGAGGGTTGGAGATCTCTAGTTGAAGTTTAGACTCAAGACTGAAGAGATATTGCTTCAGAAGTGGAAGATAAGTAAAATGAGGGATTCTGATCAGGGTGCGAACTGTGGTAAACTTCTGGCCATGAAGAGTAGAGTAGATAGAGCATACAATTATATTAGCAAGATTAAGGTAGTCAGCCGAGTTATGCAGGACAAAGGGGATATTGAACAGGCTTTTATGGAATTTTTCCAGGGTTTATATCATGAAGATCTACTGGTCGAGGAAGAGGCTATTGATAGCTGGCTTAATGGGAAACAGCTTCCAAAGCTTAATCTGGATAACCCAAAAATTCTTACTCAAGATATAATAGGGAGCGAGATATTGGCTGTCCTAAATAAAGACAAGAAAGGGAAAGCGGCAGGACCCAATGCAATCCCAATTGAGTACCATGTCTTAATGACTGAAAAAATTATCCCGGTTTGGCTGAAATTGTTTAATGAAATTCTAGGAGGTACCTCCCCTCTACCTGACTCATGGAGTGAGACTGTCATTACACTGATTCTGAAGCCCGGGAAGGATCCAACCCAGTGCCAGTCTTATCGGCCAATTTCATTACTAAACTGTGATTATAAGATCTTCGCAGGGATTTTGAATGCAAAGATCTGTAAGATCGTAGGGCCTATTATTCATCAAGATCAAAAGGGCTTCCTCCGGGCAGGACTTGGGGTATACCTTAATTGGTGCGCTTGGCTTAGCAACTGCACAGGGCCTCCCTCTTTAAATTATTACCGCCGACGCAGCAAAAGCCTTCGACCGAGTCAACTGGCACTATCTGATCAGGACCATGAGGGCTTTTGGTTTTGGCGATGGTTTTAGGGAGGTCCTTAAAAAAATATATAAAGCTCCTCGAGGTCAGATCTTGGTTAATGGCAATCTCTCCACGGTAGTTACAATAGAGCGTGGTACAAGGCAGGGATGTCCACTTTCCACCATTCTCTTTGACTTGTACATTGAGCCCTTGGCCCAGAGTTAAAGGCAGAATTAAAAAATCACCCCCTTTGCAATAAACAGGTATATGAGGAAACTAGCATTATATGCTGATGATTTAATTTTACTGTCATCAAATGTTAACATTTCTCTACCGTAGTTACTTAGGGAAGTTCAGGTTTTTGGGAAGCTATCTGGCTATGAAGTCAATAGTGATAAAACTGAGATCATGGCCTGGAACATCATAGATCCAGGGGTAAAGCTAGCCAAGGAGTTAAGATACCTTGGTGTAATAATAACCCAAGAACTCAGAGATATTCCCAAAATTAGTCTATTAAAAATATAGCAGAATATCCCGCTATCCCATTATGGGCGGGTGAATTTGATTAAAATGTGAGTGCTCCCGAAGTATGCCTACCTGTTTAATAACATCCCCCTGGAGTTTGGTAAAGGTGATCTGCTTAAGATACAGGGCAAGATTTACTCTTTCATTTGGGCAGGTAAAGGGATCAGGTTGTCCTGGAAGAAATTAAGATGCAAACTCTCACATGGGGGTATGAGCTTACCAGATCTCCAATTATACTGTAGGGCGTATCAATTAAAAAACTGTAAGATGCTACTTTTCAGACCAGATAACTCGCTGACTGGTAGCATGCTATCGGACATAGAGGAGGTAGGACTTATGTATAAATTTGGCACTCCTAAATTCTTTTAAAAAGTTTGACTCAAGATGCTGTGTATGGCGGCTAAACTTTAGTTGGACTGTCGGGTCTGTTTGGCATTGTCCTACTATAGCGATTGGGCCCCAGTATGGGATCTTCTGGAACACCGAAATGTCTTTTGGACTCTTTAGTTCAGACATTAAAAGATCTGGGAGCTATATACTGGAAGGACATTGTGGTGAGCAACAAATGTCTCCCCTGGGACTATTGGAGGAATCTCACTAGCGGAGCTCTCTCCAGGTTTAACTATTACCACATGTCATCATGGTGCAAGAGTCAACATTGGCCAGTCTTGGAGGACAATTCCATGGAAAATGAGCTACAAGACCTGACTCCAAAAAAGGAAAGAAGTAGTGCACTGGTATAATCATTTTCTGGCTGCAGTGGACAGGAAGCTGGAACACCCATATCTGGTCTGGGAGAAGTGCTTGCCGAGCGAGGAGCTGAAAGATCTTTGGCAAGTATCTCTAGACACACTCAATCCAGTGATTAAATCTGTCTCACTCAGGAGAAGCCATTTTTTTACGCTCCACAGGATATACTGGTACCCACTTAAAATTTCCAGAATAAAGGGCAGTGGAGAAGCCAGATGTATGAGATGTGGTGCCCAGAAGGCAGACTATACGCATGTGTTTGCCTCCTGTCCCATGATTCAAGAATTCTGGTGCAATGTGGGTAAGACTGTTTCCGAGGCCTTGGGCATTGAGGTCTAGGTAAGCCCTACTCATATCCTGTTTGGCACTGTGTGGACTCCTGAAGGGGCGCTAGGTTTCATGGGGATACAGAATACATTTTTGTTTTACTTGATCCTGTTAGCTAGGAGGGAGATCTGTAAGCTATAGCGCCGGGTGGCACCTCCAACATGGAGAGCCTGGTGGATTTCTGTAAGATACTATAGAGATCTAGACCAGAAGGTTAATGTATATTGAGAGAGAACAGAGCTTGGAATATTCAGGAATTTGCTAGATGATTTAGTGCCTGATTAGATTATATTAGCTTACGTTGTAAGGTCCAATGATTATACCTCTTGGTCAGCGCATGATGTATACTGCGGGCGGTCCCCGTAAGAACATCAGCTGAGATAGGAATCCCCAAGTTATGAGCAACAGGGTTGGATTAGGCCGAGAGGTTGCTATAGCTATGGAGGTTATATGAGGACAAAAAATAAAAAAAGAGACCATCTTGATAAAGGAAAACATATCTTCCAAAATGCATTGGTCTTAAAAATGATCCTTACGAACAGATTTCTCCATCGATATGAATATAATGAAAAAAGTGTCTGAAACACAACATTAAAATATAAAAATATGATTAAAAATGTTAACATTACTGCTAAGAACAGATTTTTTCCATGGATGTGTATACGTATGACACCATATTTGAATCACAAGCATTTGAAGATAAATATTGAAAAACATGGAAAATTTGAATACTGGATTTGGGTTGGAAAATTGAAGGAAGAACTTTGTGTTTTTAAAAAGTTGCAAACAATATGTAGTTAGATTCAGCAACTACAGATTATTTTTCCAGGTTTAGAATTGTATTGAGGTCTGTTTTTCAGACATTGTTTACAAAAGGTGGCCCATTCAAGACAGATACCGCATAGAGTTACGCTTAGCTTTCATTTAAGATGAAACTACTGTTGCAGTTATTATTAAATCAAGTCTATTTTCATGTGTCAATAAAATCTTATTTACTCAAAAAGATTCACATATTTTGCCTGTCACACATAAAGACAAGAATCAATAGTGTGGATTCCTCTTGCATTAGATATAACTGCAAGTTGAGTGTGCAGGAATGCAGCTCAATTGTCAGCTCACATCAATCTCCTCTGGATATTTGTGCATCATAAAATATTTAATTTCCAATCAGTGTTCTTGGAGTTGCAAATATTTACAAGCCCTGTGCGCTGCCGGAACGTCACTTTTTCTGAATTTACGGTGCCACACAGGGCTTAGCCATATCTATAAGGCCATGTAAAGACACCCTGTGTGGATTTTCATGAGCTTGTAGACATGGAGTAAGGTACTTGCCTTACTCTGAGTGAAAGAGGCATTCCATGGTGTTAGAAACGGGGTCTCTAGTTGGCAGTGGTTTGCACCCTGTCTAAGTATGAACCCTCACTCTAGTCAGGGTAAGGGAATAACACTGCTAAAATAACCTCTGCTTACCATCTTGATAGATAGGCTTATCTAAGAGGCAATGTGTAAAGTACTTACACACACACACACACACACACACACAGTAACACAATTAAAACACTATAAAAGGAGTCCACATTAGTTCAGTAGCCATTGTTTATCTGAATAGAACAAAACCAAAATGACAAAAATCCTACATACAAAAGTCAAATTATTGCTTTTTAAAGGTTAAGCAAGTTTAGTTCAAAGAAATCAATTGATGTGTTCGTTGTTGCACAAAGTACATCAGATGCCTCAAAAGTCAAAGATGGTGCAAGGCGCAGGGGAGACCGAAAATGTAAAGTGATGCGTCGGTTCCTTACTGCTAGGCAGGGGAGGTGATGCATCAGCTTCCATCCACGTGGCCTCGGTTCCTTACTGCAATTTAGTGCTGATGAAGAATCAGCACCCAGGAACGATGCGTGAAATGTCGAGATGTGCTGTGTCGATGCAACAACAGTGATGCAAGTGCTGCATCAAATCCCCAGCAGTGAAGCAGGCACTGTGTCAATTTCACAGCCACGAGGCAGGTGCTGTGTTGGATTCAGAGTGGGTGATGTGGACATCAGTGAGACGGTGCTCGGAACTCACACTGTGGCAATTTTTCTGATGTGCTGCAATGGCAATCTGAGGCCTGTGGTGAAAGCTGTGGTTGATGCTTCAAGCGGGTACCACTGATCAGCACAGGCAACAGCGATGCATCAATCTTTTGCAGCAATGCATTGAGAAAACATGCCTGGGAGTCAATGTGTAGATTTTCTCCTTAAGATCACCAGGTTACACTTACAAGGACCCAGGAACTGGATTTGGCACCACTTGGCAAGTCACCCATCTCTGAAAAAGAGCCCAGACACTGACAGGTGAGGTTGTTGATGGCCCTGAGGCTTCCTAACAGGAGGCAAACGGACACAAGCCGTTGGAGAACCTTAGAAGCAGGATACAGAAAGCAAAGTCAAGTCCTTTCACTCCCAGGACAGAAGCAGCAGGCCAGCACAACAAAGGAACAGGTAGAGTGGCAGCACCTCCTACAGCACCCAGCTCTTCTTTCTGGCAGAATGTACTCAGTACATAAGTGCTCTGCTTTTGGGGTGTCAGAGATCCAATACTTAAACCCCTTTCTGCCTTTGAAGTAGGCATACTTCAAACGAAAGTCTTTTTAGTGCACAAGACCCTGCCTTTCCCTGACCTGGCTTCAGACACACTACAGGGAGATGGAGACAGCTTTATGTGAGAACAGGCACATCCCTATTTAAGTGTCAGTGACAAGTCGTCCCACCACTCTAGCTCAGCAATGGCCATCAGCCTGGTGATGGGCCATCAGGATATGTAAGGCACACTTCAACTCCCTTTGTGTGACTGTCTAGAGTGAATTCACAAGAGCCTCACTGTCAGCCAACCCAGACATGGATTCTACAGACAGCCAGAGGCACAGAATAGTTTTGCAAGAAAATGTCCACTTGCTAAAAGTGCCACTTTTAAAGATGCAATTTAAAAACCAACTTCACCAAAAGATGTAATTTCAAATTGTGAGTTCAGAGACCACTACCTCCAAATCTATCTACTCTCAATGGTAAATTACAAGTCAAATAGTTTATTGTATATGATTACTTAAAATCGTTACAATGTACATCTAAAAAAAAATTGATATATATATATATATATTAAACTTAATCTTCCATTGAATACTACTTTTTAGTGTCATAGTTACCAAGATTTAAAAATCTGAATAACATTATAATACACATAAATGTTATCTAACAATTTAAACCGATCTGTGCGGATTCTATTAAAAACTTTCAGAGTTGCGCAAGTGTCTGAGAAAGTCCAGAATTACTTTCAGCTAGATCCTGTTCAAGATATAGTGTCCATTTTAAATTCCAAACTTGACCATTTTTCTATGTGTGTTCCCGTCATTCTATCTAGTGTATCTTTTAATTTTTTTATTTTATTTATTTATTGATATTTTTACTTGCTGTTTGGGCTAGTAAGCCGTATACGCGACGCCCCTGCCGTCCTTGATCATGGTTTATTCATGGCCTCTAAATCGGCTTGCCTTAAAAGTTTCCTTACTTTTGCTAGGTATTTAACACCCCGGCATGCCAGAATAATTGAGGATCCTTCCAGCCAACGTATCACTGCTTGCCTGCAAGTGCGAATATTCAATTCGTTAAAAATTGATTTTAAAAACCCCCTCCTTATATCCTTAACTGCTCGGCAAGCGCACAGCAGGTGTATTAGTGTTTCGTTACAGAAGCCGCATAGTCGACAGTGTGCAACTTGATGGTTGCTTTGCCAGGACGGTTGTAGATCTTTCGAATCGTGCATGCCCAAGCGGTCTTTTATGAAACTCTTTTTTAGCTCAGTACTGAAATGTGTTAATAAGTATGCCTGAGGTTTTGTTGATATGTAAGAGTTAATCACGGTCCACCCATGTCTGCGTTTCGAGGTTGTTATTTTGTCTTCCAGGAAAGACTTCATCTTTGATGTTTTATTTACCAATTTACCATAAGCTACCCGCTCTAACTGGCTGTCCCATGTTGTTTGTATATCAAGTTCCGCTAATGATTTTCTCAGGTATGCTCCCCATGAATGTGTAATGTCTTGGTCCATCTGGATTTTGATTTCTTCCCAGCAAGTGTTGTTCAATGACCCCGGCTCAGATGCGCTGAATTTGTGGCATAGTTTCACAAAGCCGCTCATGCTCCGAAGTTTCTGATTCTGAAGGCCGAACTCCAGCCGGACCTGAGCTGGAGCGGCGGACTTTGGTAAGTTAAAAACAGCTTTGTAGACCTTTGTCTGGAGATCGTTTAGCAGTTCCGCCTCTTTGCCGCACCAAACTACTAGGGCATATGACAATGTCGGTACAATTTGTGCTGCCATCACTTTTACAAGATGTGCATAACTCGGACAGCCCATTTTTTTATTCAGGAGTCTATACGCAAAGATTAACGATTGTGTTTTTGCCTTTAAGTCCATTTTATGTTCTTTGTGTGTTGAGCCTCGCCCTAGTTTTAAACCAAGATATTTGTAGGCCACTTGTTCTTCTATTGGAGTCCCTTTTATGTACCATTTGAACTTGTTTTTTTTTGGGTCAACAAGACGTACAACCTTGGTTTTGTCTTTATTTATTTCCAAGCTGTCTCTGTCCAGATAGATGACTAAGTTGTTAATCGCTCTCTGTAGCCCAATAGGGCTTTGGCTCAGTACCACGATATCTTCTGCGTACTGTAGGAAGGATATTGGCTCCTTGACTAGGTTTGGCGGATGGCAGTTGGCTGATTGCATATGTTTACTAATATCTGCCATAAATAAATTAAATAGACTCGGAGCAAGGACACAGCCTTGTTTTAGCCCTTGCTCTGTGCAGATACTGCTGGTAGTGTTAAGTCCATCGCCTAGTTTCACTCTAGCCCAGGTTTCGCTGTACAGGGCTATTATTGCATACAGTAATTTGCTCGGCAGCCCCCATGCCCTTAATTTTTCCCAGAGGCGATTTCTGCTTACTTTGTCGAATGCGGCTTTCAAATCGACAAAACATGCAAATAACCGAGTTTTCATTTTTCTTGCCTTTTCGATTAGGAGTGCTAGCGTGGCCAGATTTGTCAATGTACCCATCCCTTGTCTAAAACCAGTTTGAAACTTTGCAATTATGCTTGTCTCGTCCATCCACTCTTGAAGGCGAAGTAATAGGCATGATCCGTATAGTTTGGCCTCAACATCAATCAATGATATCAGTCTGTAGTTTTCTGGTTTATTATGGTCTCCCTGGTTGTCTCCATTGTGTAGGGCTTTGGGCACTAGGAGTAGTATTGTGGCCCTAAGGATCTTACGCATTAATACCCTACCAATTATTTCCATTGGTCTTGCCAAATATTTGGGCTGGGCATGGTATCTAAGGAATAAATTTATACGCTCACTCTGTTATTCTTAATTGAGCTTTGTATACTAGAGCTATGGAATATTCTTGCTGTTTTAACTCCCCTCATTTTATATGATATTCTATCATCTAGTCATCTGCTTTATTGTTTAATCTCTTTTAATATTCATTTTAATATTTATTATATGATGTATTTTATGATTCTTTTGCATCCATTTTTGTGCTTTTAATGAATTGTAATTTTGTGATACTTGTGTCTTTTATGAATTTGAACTTTCGAATAAAGACTATGATGATGAATATTGGCTGAATGATATTCCCTTTCCAGGATTTAGGGATGTTGTTCTCACTGTAGATCAGATTAAATATTGGCGCGAGGTAATCAGCCCAAAAGTCTTGCGCTTGTTTGAATAGTGCATTGGGCAATCCATTCGGGCCTGCCGCCCCCTCCGTTTTCAACGCTCTTATTATTCCTCTCAATTGTTTATTATCAATTAGGAAATATTGGTCGTTGTTACTTTCTGCTTGACCGGTATATTCTACTACTACCGGTTTTAGGTCCTTAAGTGGTTTTTCCATTGTGTGCTTATCATTCCTCGCCCTGCTGTACTTATTATGTACGTGCTCCATCCAGGTTTTTTCACCAATTCCCGCTTCTTGTTGTAATTTTCTACAGTTGGTCATGTTATTTATAATGCCCCAGAATTCCCTGCTGTTTGGCAAAGTGCTTGCCCACAGTAGCTGTGTCCAGAATTTTTCTTTATATTCTGTCTTAGCTTCCCTCAGCATTTTCTTATAATTCTTCTGTAGCTCCTTTAATTTATTCTTGTCTCTTTTCTTACCCGTTTTGGCCGCCATGCCTTGAATTCATGCCTCTTTTGCCATCTTTCTCTTTTCATCTCGTAAGGAGAGGTTAAACCATGGATCCTGTCTGATGTCTATTCTTTTTGAGTTTCTGTTAGTGGCCAGAAAACTTCGGGTAAGGAAGAGGCATAGATTTTCCCAAGTTGCTATTCGATTTTCTTCTCTCTGCGGCCCTATTTGTGTCATATGTTTTTTGAGGGTATCCATTATGTTCGCCATATTTGTACCTTGCAATTTTAGTTTCCTCAAGTTAAACTTTTCTACATGTTGTCCCAGCGTGTTTATTTTTTGCGTCCCCCGGGCTAGCTTTATATTGAGCTTTGTAATTTGCGGGTGATGGTCACTTTCTATACGTGTGAGAATTTGAAATGAGTCTATTCTTGGGACTAGGTTAATGCTGATGATGGTGAAATCTATTGTAGATCGACTTTTTACGTTGGAGTACGTTATGGCTGAGGGTCTATCCCCTGCGGTGTTACCATTGAGGATTGACAGGTCGTACCTTTCTAACCCTCGCGTTATGATTTGATGTCCCCAATCCTCCTGCCTCCTTATGAAATGATCAGAGGGCAGAATGTGTGCGACTTTTGCAATGCAATTATCAGATTAATTAGTATTGTAAATTTTCCCTTCTGATTTTTTTTCTTGGGATGAACGTATACGTTGACTAAAATTAGTTGCCAGTCCATTTTATTTGAGTTTCGCTTTCCAGTAACTTTTGTAACTTGGAGCCAGTTTCCCCCCGCATCTAACTCTTCTGTTTGCCAACCGTGTCTTTGTGATATGTATGTTGATAAGCCTCCCCTCGGGTGACCAAATCACAAATCTTGCAAATTTTTCTGCTAGGATGTGATGTTCAATGTAACCAGATATTGCAGTGGGTTTCATTATCCACGTTTCTTGAAGGAGTATTATATCTTGTTGTTCGAGGAAGGACAGAGTTTCATGGTCATGACCCATGTTTTTAAATCCGTGGACCTTCCATGAACAGATCTTTATCGTGTTCTGACTTTCATCCTTCAACTCTCGGCCCTACTCATTAGCCTGAACAATCTGCCCGCACCTTTCGTCAGTCGTTGGGGACTTTAACTGTTCATTAGGTACGCGTGTTGCTTAATGCTTTTGGCACCCAAGACCAGTCCGTGCCGTCGGCTGTGTGTTAATTTAGCTTCCTCCCGGTTTCTTTGCCCTCTTTTAAATTTGTTGGCCCCGGAGGCGTGGTGGATCGTGCACCGTGTAAGCATGTTTTTTCCTTTTTCGCAGATGCGTCTTCCAATTTTTGAATCCTCTGGTTTACTAAGAGGGGGTAAGGATACCTTGGATGTTTGTGCGGCCGCAGTATGATTTCCCAGAGTTTGAAAGTTGTTCTGGTAGCATATATCCTGTCCACTAGATCCTTTGAGGACCAGGTAGTCAAGGTCTCTTCAATGTCTTCGTTTTCCGGGGAATTCTTAAATTCCACGGCTAAAAGATCTTGCGAAGATATTCCGTTTAGTTCAGGAATTTCTTTGAACAACCTTAAAATATTCCCTCTGTTTAGTGTGTCTTGCCTTCCTTTTGTACAATATTCTGGTACAAATGTCAACTTGGAGGTGTTCTCCCTCTGGTTATTTTCAGGGCAGCTGACACTTCCCGAACTTATGTGCACAGATCAATTTCAGGGGTGCAATAGGGTGTCATTTTGACACCCTTGCACCCTTGAAATTGCATGAGCAATTTGCGAGTACATACTGGTACTTGCAATTTGCTCATGCAATCTCCAATTCATTCCTATGGGCCTAGAGGCCCATAGGAATGGATGGGACGGCATTCCTTAATTGCGACTCGCAATTTGCGAGTCGCAATTAAGGAATTTGTAGGAATCGCTATTTTTATAGCGATTCCTACATGCATATGCTTTTGAAATTCCTTAATTGCGATTCCTTAAAAATCGCAATTAAGGAATCGCAAAAGTCTTTGTTGATGCATGTGCCAGTATGTTCTTTATTATCTGTTATCTCGTTCGCCTTGTTGCCTGGTGTTATTTCCCTTCTTTCCGATTGTTCTCGTTTTTTTGCACCCTTTCCCCTCCAAACTGTTTGCCGTCCATTCTCTGGTCTAGTGCCTCTCTTATCCTCGGTTGTAATCCTAGACTGAGGTTGCGGTGTATTTTCGGCCCCTTCTCTCTTTTCAATATTTGGGATTTGTTTTGGTTGTCTTGTTTTGTCCTCCTTTTCCCTGCTGTCAACTTTTGATCCATTTTCTGAACCTCCTTCCTCATTAGGTCTAGTTTTTGTTAGGTCCTGCCATGTTTTTTCCGCCCCTTCTCCCTTTTCAGTGTATTGGGTCTGGTCTAATTGCCTTTTTAAACTTCCGGGGGTTGGTGCGGATACTGCAGTCGACCGACAGTTAGATGTTATATGCAGCGTCTGCTTTGTATTCTCTTTGGAAGTCTCGGACAGAAATCTTGGTGCATTTTGCTTTGTGTTAAGTCTGTTACAATCCATTGTATAATTTGGTTGGTCTGCACCCAATATTGGATCTCCCGTTATGCCTATTATCAATGCTTTATTTTCTTTCTTTTGTGTTTTTTGATTTGTGAAAATAGGAAAAATTTTCTCTAATTTTGTGGTTAATTGAATATTATATTTTGCTCTACCCTTTCTAGCATGTTTTCGTTGTATTTTTGTAAGTTTTATAGTTTTTGAGGCATCAGTAGAGCTCTGTGTAACTTCGAATTGCTGGTCCCTCATTTCAGATTCCTCTGTTTCCACTTGTTCTTTTTCTTCTTTGTCAGTAACTTGTATCCCCTTGGATGTGTACTTTCCTTTGAACTCGTCCTTTCCCTCTTCATCTCTTAGAATTGCTCCTTTTTGTTTGAGATTTGTTGTTAATTGCACTGCCCCTAGGATATCACTTAATATTTCAGGCAATTTTGCCAATTTATCTATTATTTTACCACAACCGCAGTTGAACTCCTGGTTGCGATTGTTTGGCTGTAGTTCAGGGGATCCCCTGCACTTTACTAGGAAAGTAATTGAATCCAGCTTTGTATTTATGCCTGCAATATGACCAGCTATTAGATTTATGAGGTCTATCTGGACTTCCATTTTATCTGACTGAAAAATCAGAACCCTGATTGCTTGTTCCAGTTTGCTTAGTAGAGTATTACTCCATGGGGTCGTATGCAGTTCATCAAGAGAATTTCCAATATCCTTAGACTTGTAATCACTCCTGCTTGCAGATGAAATTGTTATCGGGGATGAAAAGTTTGATAGATTTATGTTCATCTGAAAGCTTCCTTCCTCCTGTGTTTTCACTGTTTTGTCAATCCTGCTGACTGATGCAATTGTAATTGGTGATGACAAATTTAGTTGCTTTTTTCCCAATGACAAACTTCCTTCTTCCTGTGCACTTATTTGTGGGTCTTTTCTTTGGATCTGATATGATGGGGTAGATACCAGCATTCCTGCTCTTCCCGATACTCCCTTCTCTTTACACGGTAATGCGATATTCCCTTCCATTACCTCGTTCAGGGATTCCTGGGTTTGGGTGTTAGTTTCTAATATTTGCAACATGTTAGCATCATTTGATATTGAGAATGAGCTTGCCCAGGCTCCTTTGAGCCTCTCCCTGGTGTTTGATTTATTGACGTGGTAATGCAATGTATCTGTGCTATTGCTATAACCAGTCTACTTGCTTGCGCTTCCATGATTGGTTTCTGTATGTCGGGAGTTGTTTTTTGTGAGCTGGGGGTACTTAACTGTCGCTGTGTGGAAGGGGGACTTGTTTTATTGGGTGTACGTGCACACTTTTGATGTTGCTCGACTGCTCCTGAATTATCATAACCTTTGTTCGCCCTTTTTGCTGGTTCTATGGGGCATGCCAAGCGTGCTGTCTCTGTAGTTGGTGCGTAAATGGCGGCCATTGGGACCTTTAGAAAGAAAAATTTCTGGATCCCGGTTTTATTACCCGGACTAAGGGATATTATTTCCGGCGATGGTGCCGAGACCAGTCTCCCTCTCTGTCTATGGGCCTTGCTTTTTGTACTTGTTTCTGGCCCTTACTCTATAACGTTTTTTATCTTACTTTTATTGTTTTTGTTTTTGTTTTTACCTATGTTCACCTGCCGATCTTTCCCAGATCTCATATTTCTTTATTGCAAAATTGCATTGTTGACTTGTTTCCCCTTAAGGGCGTAACTGGTATCCTTTATTTAGTTGCAATAGGTGATGGAATTTAGCATTGGGGTAAAACTGCGATTGCTAGACCAATTTTCGCAGATCTACCGCGCCGCTGGTTACCTTTATTCAGTTGCAATAGGTGGTGGGATTAGTGTTGGTACAACGCTGCAATTGTTGGACCAATTTCCTCAGATCTACCATGCCAGTCAGTGTAACTTCGGTACTGGCACCCTTCTGTGTGTGCTTAGGCAGGTCTTTCGCTGCTCCCACCGCTTCTCCCTCTGCGTTCTGTCGCACTAAAAAATCACCTCGCCTCACCTCACCTCTGTAGAGGGAGGGGGAGGGTCAGTCTGGGGGGGCGTCTGATATTCAGTGTTATGCAGAGTTCGCTGTATTTACAACGTTTTGCAGTGTTCTCTGCAGTGCTCTTACTCACTGTTTGCTCGCTGCCACTACTCAATCCTCTCACCAGTCCACTCCTCTCCACTCCGAGCACTATTTGCTCACAGCCGCTGCGCAGTCCTCTCACCAGTCCTCTCTCCACTCTGCTCCACTTTGCTCCTCTTTGCTCGGCTCCAAGCACAGAGTGCAGTCCTCTCACCAGTCCTTGCTCCACTCTGCTCCACTTTGCTCCTCTTTGCTCTGCTCCAAGCACAGAACGCAGAGCACAAAACACAGAGCGCTGACACCGGCGCTTTTTTCACAAGCTCCACAACCTTCGCTCTGCTCCGGGAGCAGGGCACAAGCAGGGCGCAGAGCCCAGAGCGCTGGCGCCGGCGCTTTTCCACAACCTCCTTCACAACCACCCAGGGCCAAGCGTCGGGGTCGGAATCTCTCGCAGCACCAATGCGCCAGCAAGGCAGGCAAAGCGAGGCGAGACGAGGCAAGGCAGCCCACAGCCCACCGGCTCCGCGGCTCGCTCGGCGCGGCTTGCGCAGGTCACCAGCAGATTACCACCGAATTACCAGCACACACAGATCGCCGGCCCACACAGTTCACCGGCTGCTGCTGCTGCTCACTGCCATGCACTGCGGCCCGCCTCTCAGCTCCAGAAGCGAAAGAGAACCAGTAGAGGGAGCTCTTCCAAAATGGTAAATTACATTTAAAAGATATTAAGTCAATCCCCATTTGACCCTATTGGAGAGATAATCCTTGCAACAGGGAAAAATGAAATTAGAAGTATTTTACTATTAGGACATGTAAAACACATAAGTACATGTCCTACTTTTAAATACACTGCATGCTCCTTTGGGGCTTCCTTAGTGCTTACCGTAGGGGTGATGCACATGTAGTAAATAGGAAGGCTTTGGTCTGGCAAGTGGGTGCACTTGCCAGGTCAAAATTGTATTTTAAAACTACACTCACAGACAGTGCAGTGGCAGATCTAAGACAGATTTGAAGGTCTAATTATGCAGGTGGCACAATCAGTGCTGCAGGTCCACTAGTAGCATTTGATTTACAGGCCCTGGGTAAACCTGGTGCACTTTACTAGGGACTTGCTGGTAAACCAAATATGGCAGTCATGGATAAAGCAATCACCAATAAAATTTTAACAGAGGGCATATGCACTTTAGCACTGGTTAGCAGTGGTAAAGTTCCCAGAGTCCTAAAGCCATCCCAAACAGGTCATAAAAATGGGAGGAAGGTGACAAAGAATTTGGGAATAACCCTACAAAAAGGAACAGGTCCACCACTTGGGTGTTGCTTTGGATGTTCAAACTCAACACCCATGGAATTTGATGCTGCCCTTCATTTACAACACCAGGTGAACCTAGGGCAGCACGAAAACCTTCTGCCTCTCTAGAGGAGGTGTAACAAGGAGTAATGTTTGGATTTCTCCAACTGTTTTCCTCTTTCCATGCGTGCTGCATTCTGCAGCACACTTACAAAGAGGAAAACGCCTCTTGTTAAATTTTTGTGCAGGAAGATACCCCTTCCTGCACAAAAACAATTGTGCCAACAACACAGACACCCTTGCATCATGGTGCAAGGGTCCCTGCATTGGCACACGGCAGAAAAATGTGCCCTGGTGCTGGCAAAAAGGACAGGAATCCACTGCATCTTGTAAACACAGTGCATTCCTACCCTTTAAAATTGGTGTAGGGCAGCGCAGCAAAATGATTTGCGATGCTACCCTACTCCAAATCCCTGTAAATATGGTTCCTGTTTACATAGATTGGCATTGAATTGTTTCACTTAATGCTGTCTATAAATCAGAACACTCAAATAAACATATAAAATGCCATTAACAAATATTGCTTTTGAAGGTTGACGGACTTGGTATAAAATCTTTTATTATCACATGTATGAAGACTACTTATCTATGACAGTATGGTGGTCTGAATTTAGGAGCTACAACTAAACCACATAAAAGCAGTATGTCAAAGATATTTGGATGAGAAATACGGTAAAGTATGATGTGATACGGAATAAAATCAAGCATAAAGATCATGTTTAATTGTTTCCAAGACTTTCCAAAGTTCTAAGTTAACACATTTGAATAATGCATCTTGGATAAATATTGTTGTTCTCATTTTGTTTCAAAATACAGATTTAGAAATTCTTTTTAAATTTTTCTTGTGCGCACCTCGTTGCTCCAATCACAAAATTATTTTTTTCCACAGCAGATGCATACTTCTGTGAATTTCTGACTATTTCTAGGAGTTAATAGAAATTACTTTGATTCACATTGATACATGTAATTGGGAGACACCTGGTTAAATCTAGACCCATCTTATGTCATCTAATGATTCAAACTGCATTCTGTATGCGTAATGTTTTGTATGTTTTATCCTATGTTTTCTTCTGTTTATTATCTAGGGCCTTATTCAGAGCTTGACGGATGGGACACTCTTCCAAATTGTGCAGAAAATCCTGTCTTCGCTATTTCAAGTGTCATAGAACAGCCACCTCCATCACCCTCCAGCTTCGCTGCACCATCAACTGCTCCATCAAAACCGCCACCTTCCCTGATGACTGGAAACAAGCCAAAATCAACCCCCTGCTGAAGAAACCGTCCGCCGACCTGACAGACCTCAAAAAAGTCAGGTCCATCTCCTGCCTCCTCCACCCCAGCCTAGGTCATCAAGTAGGCCATCAACGCCTAACTCTCCGATTTCATCATAGAATACCACGTCCTGGACACCTCCCAATCCGGCTTCTTAAACAACTAAAGCACTGAAACCGCACTCCTCGCCGCCACTGACGACATCTGCTCCCTCCTCGACAGGGGCAAAACCACAGCTCTCATTCTACTGGCCCTGTCTGCACCCTTCAACACCATCTCCCACTGCACCCTAATCACGAGACTCCACGACACCAGCATCCATGACAAGGCACTCGACTGGATCCACTCCTTCCTGACTGTCTGATCACAGTGAGTCAGAATACCCCAGTTTCTCTCTGAGCCTTCAGTGATCAGCTGCAGAGTACCTGAGGTCTCTTCCCTGAGCCCCACCATCTCCAATATCTACATGACCCCCCTCGCAGCCATCGTCAGAAGCCACGGATTCAACATTGTCTCATTTGCTGACAACACACAGCTGATCCTCTCCCTCACTAACTAATCCACAAATCAACTTTCACCACGGAATGAAGGTCATCACTAACTGGATGAAGGACAGCTGCCTCAAGCTCAACTTGGACAAGACCGAAGTTCTCATCCTGGCACCCACTCCCTCAGCCTGGGATGACCGTGGGTGGCCCATCGCACTAGGAAACCCTCCCACCCCTATACTGGACTCTTCGCTCTCACTGAACCACCAAATCAACGCAGTATGCTCATTCTCTTTCCATACGCTTCGCCTGCTTCAAAATACTTTCAGATGGCTCCCCACAGAATCCAGCAAGACAGCCACCCATGCACTCATCACCAGAAGACTTGACTACGGCAACACACTCTATGCCGGCGTCACCCAGAAACAGCTCAGGAAACTACAGAACATTAAAAACGCCACAGCCAGACTGGTCCTTGACATCCCCTGCTGCACCCCCATGACACAACACCTCCTCCAACTCCACTGGCTCCCAATCAACAAAAGAATCAACTTAAAGCTCCTCACAGATGCATACAAGGCTCTCCACAATGTGTGACCAGAGTCTCTGACCAGAACCGGAGGAAGATCCCTCTACTACCTTGCTGCCAAGACCTGGAACACCCTGCCCCTCCACCTCTGGCAACCTGCGTCGTTGACCCAATTCAGGAAATACCTCAAGACCTGGCTCTTCGACTGAACATCCACACCCAGACGGATCAGCAGCCCCCACCCAGCACCTCGAGACCCTCACAGGTAAGTAGCCGCACTTTACACATCCCTGATTGATTGATTGATTGATTAATAGGGTATAAAGCACTTGTAATATGGGGAAATGGAAAGCCAACACTTTTGGGATGGAGTGTCCCATCTACCAAACTCTGGATAAGACCCAAGCTGTGAAAGCTAATAAACGTGTCAATACACATGATGAGCTCTTTTAGATTTTGTTTTTTTTTGTTTACTGAAATATATTGTGCCGTATTTTAATTGTTCAGCTCACCCTATTTCACTCCCCTGCCATTGTCCCCGTTCTGCCATGGCCGTTGCCGTTTGGGCAGAGGGACGTACTTGGCAGTACCTACACGCCACACCATAAGTGAGTAAACCTTTACTCACAGGGCAGCGCTCTAGGCGACACTCATTTCCTCCTGCATCGGTCCTATTCAAACTTGGAAGGGACGCGGTTGCGCAGCTAACCCAAGCTGCGGAAGGTAATAAACGTGGCAATACACATGACAAGATCTTTTAGATTTACTTTTTTCTTTGTTTACTGAAATATATTGCTCCGTATTTTAATTGTTCAGCTCACCAGACTTCACTCCCCTGCCATTGTTACTGTTCTCCCACAGCTGGTGCAGTTTGAGTGGAGGGACGTACTTGGCAGTACCTACACACCACACCAGAAGTGAGTAAACCTTTACTCACAGGGCCTTTACTCACAGGGCTCTAGATACCACCCATTTCCTCCTGCATCCCTCCTATTGAAACTTGGAAGGGATGCGGCTTGCAGCATACGCGTGCAGTGGCATGCCAAAGGCGTGCCAAAGGCAAGCCCATCTGCACCCGTCTGAGCCTGGACACCGCCGGTCGCCGGAACCCCTGCTAATTTTTTTTCTCTCCTGCTTTCTTTTATCTGTTTACCACCAGTCATCGGCCTACCCATATTTTTAACCACTTCAATGGTAGTCTATCACCACTCGAGTTCAGAACTCAAGGCACTAAACAAGCACTGTTCGGCCAATTCCCAGACTAACCCCATGATGGACCCTCCTCTATCACTTTTTTAGAATTCAGACACAGAACGCGCTACCACTGAACCCTCCCTCCATACCAACACGAGGTTGACAAATGCAGTAGGGCTAAAAGAAGCGGAATATTCCAAACAACCCAAATAACTAACAGGGCTCTATCTAAATGCCCGATAAATCCCTAAACATACTCTGGAGATATGGAGTTTACTCGATCCTGAAAAACCGGACATATGTTTTGTCACTGAAACTTGGCTTCATGAAGTCACCCTCCCTGATGTTGCAGTTGCTTTCTACCCGGAGTATACATTTAACAGACTTGATAGGACCAAAAAGAGAGGAAGCGGCCAAGCAATTGCTGCTAGGGCCGACATTAAGATCACTATACTCAATACTTTTCTTACCGAACGGGTGGAACTGTGTATTTTTAAATAGGGAACTACACTAATAGAACCTTGAGAGGTGCTTTAGTCTAAAGCCCACCAGGTACAAAAAATAATTTTACAAATCAGCTGATAGAGATCATTGCCTCACATGTGCTAGCAGCCGACAACTTTCTTCTTATCGGCAATTTCAACTTTCATGCTGAACTTCTAGGTGAAACCGACACTATTTCAAATGATCTCCAATCTTGAATCACTAGGACTACGACAATTGGTAACAGGGCCCAAGCATGAAGCAGGCCATGCTTTAGATTTCCTGTTCACAAATTCAGCTAATATTGAAGTAGAATCACCTATTCCTGTACTTTGGTCAGTCCTTTGTCTATTAAAATTCTGTTTACATTCTGCTTCAACTTATAGTAATCAAATTAGCGAACAGAAGCTGAGTAGACTCTGGAAAAAAGTTAGTCTAGCTACCCTTGCAACCTACCTTAATCTTCCATCTTATAAAGACACCGATAATATAGACCAAGCAGCAGAAGCCTTCAAAAAGGCAGTTACTCAGGCACTTGATATCATCGCACCCCTAACTAAAGTTAAACTCAAGCATAAAGCTTCACCATGGTTTAACGAAGGCCTAAAATTGGATAAATTGGACAGTAGGAAAGCTGAGCGCAAATGGAGGAGTAGTAAAAAGATTAAGGATAGAATGGATTACAACCTTATACATAGACAATATCTCCACTTCATAAAATCAGCTGAAAAAAGATAAATTAGCTGTCGAATTGACAAAGCTGTAAATTCAAACAATGAACTGTATAAAATATTAAAGGAATTCACTAGCCCCCCTTCTTGCCAGTCTAAAAACCCTGCCTCAATTGATTGGGCCAACAAACTCTCCGCATTCTTTGAGAACAAAATTAACACCATCCATAACCTCTTTTCTAATCTAACTACTGAATATCCTGAGACTGCTCTCATTAGCAACCCGGTACCTGTTTTAAATTATTTTAGTGAGCTCATGGAACTCACTGAAGAAGACCTGAGTCGTGCCCTCTTTAAAATAAAATCAGGCTCCCCGACTGACCCCATCTCACCTCATAATATGTCCAACATTGCCCCAGCCCTCCTCAAAAGTCTAACTGATCTTCTTAATCTATCTTTAAAAGGTGCCATTTTTCCTATTATCTGGAAAGCAGCAAGGGTCAAACCCATCCCAAAAAAGCCCGCCATTGACCCCAAAGAACATACCAACTATCAACCAATCTCTCTCCTTCCCTATTTTGGAAAGGTTTTAGAGTTCTTAGTCAATAAAAAAATGACAACCCTACTGGAGAAAAATATATTGCTACACCTATCTCAATCGGGGTTTAGGGCTGCCCACAGCACAGAAACTTTGCTTATAGAGGTAGTTGACAATATAAGACAGGCCCAGGACAATGGGCAGTCAGCCATGCTTGTCCAACTTGATCTGTCCGCTGCGTTTAATACGATCTCCCACAGTACGCTAATACACTGACTGTGGAACAAAAGGGATCAGGGGAAATGCCCTAAGCAAGAGCTACCTAACAGACCGAACCTCGAGGGTCCAAACTGGTACCTTTGTTTCTCAAAGTCGGGTGGTAGATAAAGGAGTCCCCAGGGATCTATCCTTAGCCCAACTCTTTTTAATCTTTATGTGGCCCCCCTAGCAAAGGTGATCAGATCCTATGGGTTCAACACAGTGTCGTATGCAGACGACACGCAAATATTGATCACCCTGGATACTGATCCATCCGACACCAAGTTCAGATTCATAAACTGCGTGGTCCATATCATCACCTTCAACTAAACGCTAGTAAAACGTAGCTCATTTACTTTGGGAAGGCCAATGAATACTGGTCTAATGACTGGTGGCCTCAGAATCTTGGCCCCTGTCCGTCCCCCAAACATGTAGTTCGCAATCTAGGAATGATGATTGACAACAAACTTTCCATGAGAGAGCATGTTAATCAGGTAGCATGCACTTACTAAGGATTAATGCGGAGCCTACGCAAGGTTTTCCAATGGATTCCACCTGAATCAGGAAAACAGCTTGTGCAGGGCCTAATAATCAGCCCGCTCAATTACGGGAATGCTCTTATGGCTTCCATTATTAATGAAGAGCTTCTCACCAAACTTCAGGTGCTACAAAACACCGCTGCCAGACTTGTTCTAAATCTACTGTCGCGATCCCCATCGGACCCAAGTATGAGAGTCCTCCACTGGCTTCCCATCACGAAACAGAATTTTTTTTAAATCATTACCCTGGTACATAAAACCATCTTCAGGAATGGACCTAGTTACTTGGCAAAAAACACTCAACTGGTACCAGCCCAGCAGAACTCTTAGATCAGGAACCTAGTATCTCCATGCTCCACTTAGGATACGCACTGCCAGGAACGGTGGGAAATCATTCTCACATCTCGCACCAACTTTGTGGAACGCTCTCCCCTTGCATTCATGCATGATCACTTACCATTGTCAGTTTCGAAAAATGCTAAAAACCTGGGTATTCTGATCACTTTTCCTCTCCTGCTGCCGTTTTCCACCCCCTTTCTATGGTTTTAGCTAGCGCTGTGAGACCCTTGGGTGATATGTGTGCTTAATAAAATATTGTAACATAACATAACCCCTAGGGCCAGATGTACTAAGGTTTAAGAAGGCATGTAATGCAGCACTGCAACCAAAGTTGTTGCACTGCTTTGTGTATAAGGAAAAGAGCAGAACAGCACCATATCTACCAAGATGTGGTGATGTTTTCCAACCTCCCAGCACTGGCCCACTTTTAGCTGCCATTTGCCAATACAAACATACTTGCACCATAGTGCAATGGTGTCTTCCTTCCTCAAAGTGTAGGTTTGTACTGGAAGGAGGCCCTTCCAGTACAAACCTGTGCTTTACAGTTTTCCCACTTTGTATATGTGCTGCAGAGTGCAGTCGAGAAATGTAGGATTATTGAAAAAATGTCTCCTCATTGTGCCTGCCTCGAGGAGCCATAAGATTTTGGAACAAATACGTGTCTATGATTCATTGCAGATAAGAATTTTCATCAAAACCCATGGGTTGTAGCATGGGAACACCCATGTACCACCAATGGAATGCCCCATTGACACAAACTAATACAAGGCAGTGCATCATCCAATTTTGGATTACTTTGGGATACTATCCAACACAAATCCAGATATACTATGTCAATTAAATCCCACCTTACAACTTTGTGTTGGGTTTGTGTTAAGTCACAATGCAAAGCATTAGTAAATCTGAGCCTAACTTTGTAAACAGAGAAGAGCAGAATTCCAAAGTCTTTCTTAAGAGCTCGAGGCCAGCTCTGCTGGATTTTGGCATTGTCGAAATCAAGTCTCTCTCAATTTACTTCATTCCTAGCCTCTTTATTCTAGCTCCAGAAACCAACACTTCCTGTTTATTTATCTCACTTTTGCTGTCCTTGTTCATCCATACTCTCTTCCTTTATCACTGTGTTAATATCTTTCTTTTCCTCCATTCAATCCTACCCTGCCTTTCTCTGTTGCTCTGAGTCAAAGTACTGACAAAAAATATTCCTGGTCCCCAAAAATGTCTGCTGGTGCCTTCCAATTACAACCACTGGTATAAAGTAAGGACTAAATGTATTGTTTCTTGGTCAGACTGTTTACCTCAATAATGTAAACTATATGTACATTAGATAAATAGACACATGTCTGCAGTTTGCCAATGACCATACATGAACGAGGTGCCGAAGGTGCAGACTTGGGTCATGCAACCCATTATCAAAGTAAAGCACACTTTCCTACACATGAATTTCTGTAACTTTCTGGAAAATGTACCACAAAGCAACAACATATTTGTGTTACTAGCAACCACATTTTTGTTATATATGGCTCTAACTGAAAGCCATTAGTGTGAATGTCAGATGCTAAATGTGATATTTTGCTGCTGTGATGTAGCAAGGTGTGTTACAGATCTCACATGTCACTGTTGATATGTTATAAAGGAATTCCAGGCTATTTTAGTGGGGTTCTGTGAGAGCCTGTGAGAGCAATTTTGGAATGCTGGGAGAACAGCTTCTGAAGGAGAGGGAAGGGGCGCCACAGAGAGAGGAGTCGGTGAGTGATTGGTATTCTTTTTTTTTTTATTTAGGATGGGGCGAGGCCATGTTATGTATGACTCTCCCCTTAATTCTCTGCCTCTGCGTAATAGTTGAAGCAAGGATAATAGATTTTGGGAAGGCATACACAACATAAAATTATACATGGGTACAAAATTATTTATTGGGATGTTTTTCACCTCAGGGTTCCCTGAGTGATATCATAGAAAACTCGATCTTCCTTCTTGTTGTCTATTTCATGTCACACAAAAGCCCTTAGTTAAAACATCTCCATATTTCACTATAACCCATCTATAATCATATACATTTTTGACAGCTGGCCTCCAGCATTTAAGGCTTCATTATGAGATCTTGATATTTTGGTGTGCTACCTATCTGAGCCCCCAGGGTTACTGGTACCGGAAATATTAGGGATAGAGTTACCCTATGAGGGTATTATGAGGGGCATCCTGGTGGAATCAGGAAGTTCTTCTTCATTTTCCACCCACCTCAGAGCTTCACCCGGAGACTTTGTGTGCGCCAGGTAAAAAACAATCTGTCTGTGAAGTTATTGTGGAAGTTGCAATTCTGACAGGGCCCCTAAGCTTCATTACTGGCCTCAGTGGAATTAAGAAAAACACTAATACTAAGGGCCTTAATTGGAGACTAGAAGACCGGAAACAAATTAAATTGTATTCATACTGTGCTTAGGCTGCACAACCCTCATTATGTGTGTTCATGTCTCCTATCAAGTGCCATGGTATTAGATACTTTGCGCCAACACAGACATTATACTCCCTGCTGCATTGTGAGTGTTTATGCCGTGTTGCCACAAAAACCCTTTTAAAACGTAAACCTTTTTCAGGGTGATCTGTTATGTTGTTGCTTACCCTCTGTAGGATATTAAAGCTGCCTACCAATGGATGCCCTGGAGTGAGGCACGTGTAATGCCTTTATTATTTACTGGTAATCCCATTACTCCTCTTCCACTTCCTTGCCCCAGTCCTTACATAATGAAATGTGTCCACACCATGGAGGTAGGCACCACACTACTTGCCTAAAGGGAAAATAATCTTAACTATTTTCCCTCTAAGTGTATCTACAAAGAACCACCTGTAACAAGAAACCTTCTGAGTTGATTGCAAAGCAGCTCAGCAGATTGCATTTGAAGAGGGACAAACAGAAATATTATTGTCAGGGCTTGGATTTGGAAGTGAAATTGGAGAAATGGGATTAGCGGTAAGCAATCAAAGCATTACTTCTTCATCGATTTTTCATACCTGTCCTTCCATGAGGAGGCTATACCAAAGCAGATAGGAGTGGACTCAGTCACACTCCAAGATGGCCTGCCATAAAAGGCAAAATGCAGACATAAAAGAGGAAGGTCCAAACGCAGAAGATCAACAAAGCTGCAAGTGCTACTGCTAAAACATACCAACAAAAATTAGAAGCCCAAATGTCGGATGGCACCACCTGTAAGCACAGAGGAGCAGGGGCTCAAATTTAGGACACCTCAACTGCAACCCACAGGAGGCAAAAAGAGTCTTTAAAGCCAAAGTCAGAAGCTCTAATCCACTGCCAGCAATGCAGGGTGAAAGAAAGCTAATCAGAAGACTCCAACGTAAAGACCTCCCAGGAAAGCAGGCACTTCTCAACTCAAACAAAAATAAAAGCAGATGGAATAGAATATCAGTAAACCACACTAATGTGGGGCAGTCAGAACAGTAGCACCAATTGAGAATGTGAAGATCTGAGACAGGAGACAGAAAATCACAAAACAAATGATATGCACCCTTGAATTCACAAGGTAACAAATTCACATATAGTTCCTGCACCGCAACCAAAATATGGCTCAAGCAAATCAGCTCAAGCAGGCTACCAAATGCAAACCAAAGAGAACGTTAGAAGCAGGTCCATCTGTAACCAATAAGGCAGCATCTCACTGTCTAGCACACAAAGTAGCAATACCTACATAAAGGAACAGGCATGATGGGATAAAAAAGGCCTCAAAGGGAGGTCCAAGACCCAGGATGCCACTAAAGGAAGGAAGACCAGGAGGCGAAAAACACATGCTATGCATCAATGTGTGACTAACCCCACCAGAGTATAGGCTAGGTTGCCATGTAGTATAGCCATGAGGATTTGAAGTCTCTCCCACTGTCCAAAAGAGAGAACTAGGTAAACCAAAAGAGGGAGATGGAGACCAATAAGAAGGCCTGCAATAGTAGGCAACACAAACTCAGGTAAGGCTAAACTCCTACTCCAATAAGGAGCACACAGGGCAGAACCACCAGGATCAAAAAACAACAAGCCCAGCAAAAAGGGTGCCACAACCAGAATAAGTACTTTCATCACAGGCAACAGTCATCCAGGATGTTGAAACCCCAGAGAAGTCAATAAAGACCTACAAATTAAGTTTTGGGGAGCAGAAGAGGGTAGACCACTCTTTGCCGCAGAGACCCAGCAAGCACAGTAGTCCTGGAAAGGGAGAACCATCAGAGAAGGAACAAACACCACATTCCCAGGATACTACAGAAGCAGTGGGTGGCCCACAAAGAGCACACTCCCTGAGGGGCAATACTGAGCCATATAATCACTTTGAAAAACTCCTAACACAAAAGAACTGGAGTATTGAAGCAGCAAGATGATAAAACAGCAATGTAGCCCACATCATTCAAGGCACTCATATGCAACGGCAAGGGGAGAACGTGGGAGACCAACAAGAAACAAAAACCTTCAAGGGCATTCAAAGGGCAAATGCCCCACATTTCAAGACCAACTAGCAAAGGTACAATGCACAAGGAGAGGTATCATCCAACAAAAGATACAATCTCTGAATAACAAGGTAACCCATCTTCAGGCCTGCTGTGAGCAAAGCAAGAGTTCAAGCACAAACTCCATAGCTGATATCCAGATAAAGTCCTATAAGACAGAATCAGACAAGAAGGCCGTAATGCCCCAAACATCGATACAATGACAGAGAATATTCCGGATCAACAAACCACCCAGGGGGAACATAAGCTCAACCTGCATTCTAGGGAATGATGGGATAATTTACTAAAAGAAAACAACACTCCCTGATAAGGTCAATTCCAATTAGAAGTACATGGGATAGACCACCTCTAAAGCGTATGCTACATAAGCTAGTTGGGCCAAGATTCACTAACAAAAATAGAAACTCTACAAGAAGATCCATAGACAAACTGAGGGGTTAGAGTGTCCCAACTCCACTAGCAACATAAAACTCAGGGCAGATGGGCACAATGAAGCACTGAGAAACACACAGCCAGCAGCCAGAAGTTTCAGATCCAATAGAGAGTGAGCAAGAGGAGGACAGACATAGGAGACCAGGCACATGGAACCGAAGATAAGCGTGCTAGCTTGTTGTAAAAATGCAAACCTGCTCACAGTTGCTACAAAGTGTGGGTGGAGGAAAAAGAGAAGACCACCTCCAGATTCCAAGTCCTGTTTATGTGCAAGTTGCCTTAAGCCAAGCAAGAAGGCAGAACCAACCCTCCATCACTAAAGATAGGAGCAAAGCCCAAGCAGAACCACCATGAGAAACCAAATTGAAAGCTACAAGTACCATGCCCAACAGTGAGCTTGTGAAGGCCCAAGAGAAAGCCAAATAGCACACCATGTCACACCAGGATGCAGGTGCTCAGTTCCTGGGCCAGGCTGTGCCACAGCCTAAGCCATAGGGATAGACCAATGTCAAACAACACCTGGAGAAAAAGAGAGACAGAGAAGCCAAACTGGAAGAAAAGGGGGCCAGGCACTCAAAATCAATCTGGAGGTGAAAGGAACAAAAGGGCAGAGGTACAGCACATTAAGAGGATTCTCAAGCAAAACACAAAGCAAGATGTCTTGGTTAGCCCACCAACAAGCACCCATACACATTTCCACAGGTAGTCAGCCGGCTGAGTGGAAAGATGGAAAAGAAAAGCAAAGATCCAGGCCCAGATTTTTCAAAGGATCATGTTGCCCTTGCATCACCCAAGGTTACACTTTAGCCACATAATCCTTAAGTCAGTTTTACAACGCTACCTTGCGTGGCACTCCGTTGCTTGGTAAATCTGGACAAATATAAGGCAGCACAAGTCGCTGCCCTGTGTTACTCTGCACTGAAAAGGCATTCCATGGGTAGAAAGTGGGTGTTCCCATCCATCTATCCATGCATTTTCGCATATTCTCAGATTTACCAAGACAAATAAACCTGGGAATGCATCTTTCCTGATAACGGTGAAACTAAGAGCTATATCTGTATTTCTCCTCGTTACTTCCTCTTTTGAAGTGTGATGCACTCTCCAGCACACTTCATATGAGGAAAATGCCTCTAAGCAATGTTTTGTGCAGGAAGGTGTTCCTTCCCGCACAAACATAATCCTGTTTGCAATGCTGCCAACCCTTGCACAATAGTGCAGGGGTGCCAGCGCTGGGGCTAGGCAGCACACAGTTTGCCAGCACAGATAGGCAGCTGGAATGTGCCACATGTTAGTAAACCTGGTGCATTCTTTCTCTCTCCATTTGATGTAGCGTAGCACAGTAAGTTGTATTACTATGTTGTACTGCGTCAAATAAATAAAAATCTGGCCCTCATTCAACAGCCATCGGCCAAACAGCAGTGCACACAGATTACCCAGGACGATTCCTGGGAGTGCACAAGGAAAGCACACCAAACCCTGAACTCTCAGCAAAACAAAAGGCATGGAAATAAGACAAGTGGGCCACCGAAGCCCAAAGCAAGGCACACATCCCATATGTCACAAAGCCAGCTTGAGCATATGGAAAAGCTCAAGCCCAGCACACACCCCAGTGAAGAAATGCAAAACCAATTGTACCCTAATCCAATCAAGGAAACAGAAAAAGACAAGTCAAGCATCAGACCCAGCATTTGGCAAGCCTGCAAAAGCAGAGTAAAGAGGCATGGACAGAGATGGAGAATTGAGACTGATATTATACAGGGGCACACATTTCATTACCCCAAAGTGCAAAAAGGACAATAGCTAGAAGTACAAGACCACCCGACATTCCATCAAAAAAAGGCAGCGTACGCCTGTTCACTTGCAAAGGATGCCTCAGCACCGTACATTGATCTGGCATACTCCAGCCCCAAAGCTGAGTGGGGAGTCAGGGAAGGGGAGGACATAAATGGAACCAGTGCCACATGGTCCCCAATAAGCAGGATAGGTATTCAGGGTTGCACATAGCCATGGGAGAGGGAGGAAGGGCACATATCCCACAAGCGCTGTTGGAAAATTGCCCTCACTGAAGGGTCACACAAAACATTTTGCCTTCTTCCTCCTCTTTTTGCTGAATTCTTTTGGTTGGTCCTAGGACTCTGAGCACTTTTCCACTGCTGACCAGTGCTAAAGTGCATGTGCTTCTTCCCTAAACATGGTAACACTGGTGGATACACAATTGGCATATTTAGTTTACTTATAAGTACCTTATAAAGTGGTATATCATATACCCAGGGCCTGTAACCTAAATGTTTCTAGTGGGCCTGCAGCACTGATTGTGCCACCCACACGAGTAGCCTTTCAAAACTGTCACAGGCTTTCCATTGCAGGGCCTCTGTGTGCAGTTTACTGCCACTTCCACTTGGCATATAAAACTACTTGCCAAGCCTTTAACTCCCCTTTTGTCACATATAAGTCACCCCTCATGTAGACCACAGGGCAGGGTACTATGTAAGTACAAACTAGGACATGTCTGGAAAGTTTTGCATGCCCTAGTAGTGACAAACACCCGGATTCGTTTTTCACTACTGTGAGGCTTACTCCTCTTATAGGTTATCATTGGGAATTCCTTCATACACTTTTAAGCTAAAATTCATAATTAGAAAGGAGTGGCTGCTTCATGTTTTATATCTTTGGAATGATAATAATAAATCCTCTTTAATGGTAAAGTTGGATTTAACATTACTACTTTAGAAATGCCTTTTTTAGAAAGCGGGATTTTCTCTACTCTGCTCTGCTCTGCTCTGCTCTGTGTGCCTGCAGCCTGTCTACAATACCAATCAGGGGTGTGTGTGACAGCTAAACATTGTTCATTACCTCTAGACAGCCACAAACAGTGGAAGGGCGGGTATGACAGAGAACTCATATGCATTCATCTGCATTATGGTAGCTCTTACTGGGCAGGAAGAGAGGTGGGAGCTGACACTTACACCTGAATAGGCAGTATCCTGTTTCACATTCAAAGGGCTGATTACCCCTATTGATAGTCTGAATCTAGGGTTGGGAACAAAGGAGGACCTGTGCACTTCAAGAGCCTGCTTTAAAGTCACCCCTGCTTCAAAGGCACAATTGATTATGAGAACTGCATCTCTGACCCTACCAAAACAGTCCACTACTGTACCTGTGAAGAACTGTTTCGGGAGTAAAGACTGCTGTCCCACAAGGATTTCCACTCTGCTTGACTGCTGCTCTAAAAGAACTGCTTTTCTACTTTTGCTGTGCTGACCTGCTGCCTGCTTATCTCTGCCCTGCTGATGATAAGGACTGGACCCATCTCACTTGAACCCAAAGCAACTCCAAAGGTTTGCTGCCTTGCTCCTGTTTTGAGGTCTCAGTGCCATCAAAGACTTCCTTCAACCTTTCAACAACACCTGGACTCTGCAGTCTATGAGTCCTGCCATGCTAAGTCACGCCAATCCAGTCCTGGGCCCTTGAAATGTGATTTATTTAGTGCTGATCCATCAAAACTGACACATCAACGACTGTGCCGATTGGAACCAACACATCGCCCTTCAACGTGGCTGCAACTCGACAACATCATTTAGACAGACTTCACCTCTCGATGACTGCAGACTGCTCCTCTTGACGATCATGCATCACCTACATCATAAAGGGGTGCGGAAACGAAGCCTCCATCAATTGCGCAGATTGGAATTGACGCATTGCCTACATCCACGGAATTGATGAGGACACCTCGCCTCCTCGCATTGAGTCTTAGATGCTGACACTGCTTTCATCCAAGGTACTTTTTCAGCTGTACCTACATGAGTCCTGTCGGCAGCCTCCCTTCATAGCAATCAGCCTGATCTTTGGATTTACCCCGGTCTAGAGCAACCAGATGTCCACAGTTTGGCACTTTATGACTCTAAGCACTATAATTTGATTTAGTATTTTAAAATTCATAACTGCAGTTTTACTTATTGGATTTTGGATGTTTTGGTCTTGATGTACTCATAACAATATAATCTATTTTTCGAACCCTGCGAGGAGCTTTTTTGTGGTGTTTTCATTGTGTTACTGTGTGTTGGACCTGGCCCTTTTTACAGGGTTATCCCAGAACATTTTGCCTTCCTCCTGTATTTTGTTGGTTGTATACCTCTGTGCACTTTACCACAGCTGATCAGTGCTAAAGTGCATGTGCTCTCTCCTGTGAACTTTGTATGATTGGTCCACACCTGTTTGGCATATTTAATTTACCTGCAAGTCCCTTGTACAGAGGTATCCTAAATGCCCAGGGCCTGTAAATTTAATGCTATTAGTGGGCCTGCCACGCTGCTTGCTCCACCCACAGAAGTAGCCTTTCAAACCTTTCTCAGGCCTCTGCTGCTGCACGGCCTATCTGTGCAGCTTACTGCCACAGTGATGTGGCATTGAAACTGCTTGCCAATTCTGAAACTCCACTTTTACTACATATAGGTCACCACTAAGGGAGGCTCTAGGTAGCCCTATGGGCAGGGTGCTGTGTAGGTAGAAGAAAGGACAAGTGCCTTTGTTGTGTGGCATGTCCTGGTAGTGACAAACAGCCTATTTGGTTTCTCACTGATCCAAGACTGCTCCTCTAATAGGTTAACATTTGGAATTTCCTGATATGTGTTTCAGTGGTAATTTATAATATGAGAGTGGTAGAGTGGCCAGGTTTGGTATGTTTGGAATAGTAGTGATAAATCCTGCTTATTGGTGAAAGGGGATTTGTTATTACTGTTTTTGAAATGCCACTTCTAGAAGTGTGCATTTCTGTGTGCTTATGAGTCTTTGTACCCTGTCTGGTTAAGCAATCAGTGTCTGGTTTAGACTGACAGGAGGTGGGGATGTGCATTCACTCTAGACAGTCACAAGGGGGTTGAGGTGTGTCCTGCTTTGCCTGGGTGACTCATCACCAGGCTGAATAGACCTGGACTGCATTTAGAGTGGTGGAAGGAGTTTCACTAGCACCTGAATAGGGCTGTGCTTGCCCTTCACAATGCTGTCTACGCCCCCATAGAGTGTCTGGTGCAAGGGCTGGGGATTGAATGGGGGTGTTGGGCACTTCTAAGGTTTGCTTGAAGTGCCCCCAGAACAAAGACTTTGGTAGTATTAGTACAGGGGTTGGGATCCCATGATTTTAGACACTGTGTGGGACTTGTAACCAGTCGCTGCTGGCTTTACATGCTGTACATTACCAGAGGATTGCTGGACTGGCAGGAGGAACCGTCTTGATCACTCTGTAGTGCTGACCTTCTGCCTGTTAGGTTGAAATAAGGACTACCACTTTGCTCTGAGGGCCCTTTTGTTGGTCTCCCATCTGCACCCTGCTGGTGTGTGCCCAGTGCTCTCCAAGGAGTGCTGCTTTTTCCCCTTGCTCTTGCCAGCAGAATGCTGTGTTCTTCACCTGTGTATGCACAAAAGGAAGCACAGGGTGAGTGCTTCATTTTCACTTGGGTTGTAGCAGAACAAGAACATGGAGAGAGCTACATTTACCTTGTGTTGATTCTGACACGAAGTGCATGGTGGGTGCTGTGTGTAAACTGGGAGATCAGTGCGAGATCATTTCCCTGTTGGCACCATGTGGAAAGCGCCTTGCCGGCGTGATTTGTAGCTGAGGGAAAGAAAAGTAAAGCCATGAGGTTGTCCCTGTGTTGCTGGGTCAACCAGCCGTGCTGTGCTGAGGAGGGAGCACCAGCCGCGCCTTGCCTGCCCCAGAGCTGAGGAAGGAGTGCGGGGTAAACAATGTGGCTGGAGGAAGGAGCACTGCTCACCAGAGCCCTGAGCAGGAAGCTCTCATGAGAAAAGGAAGCGTAGGAGCTCCTCTGTCGTCCTGCTGTGGGCAGGGCCAGCGAGGAAGGCTGCGTCCAACCTTCATGGCAGAGGAGGAGTATGTGTCACCACACTGGCAGGAAAGGGGAGAACCTGGCAAGGTTTCCCAGTGAAGCCTGCAACATGGCCACTTCTTCCATGGGTACCCACGGTAAGAGTGCACCGTGGCCCTTCAACAAACCCCATCAGGCTGGTGTCGGGCCACAGCACGCGGCAGTAGCTGCCTCGAGAGGTCACACACCACCAGTTGCCTGTGAGGGAGGGGGTCTTCCCGCCTATAGTGACAGTGCAGGTGCCTCCCAATTCTGTTTGCTTGATTGGGCCCATACTAGGGGCACGGCGTCTTGGTCATCTTGATTGGTGAAACATCGTCAGAGGATCCGATCCCCTGAGATTCCCTGTGCAGAAAGCGCCAGTGTGCTGTGGCCCTCGTGGTGAGGGCAGAAGGGTGCCTTTTGTTTAGGTGACCATATCCCATGGAATAAGCACACAGGTGCTCTGGGCCATACACTTGGATATTAGGCTAACGTAGAACCCAAAAAAAGGTGTGCAGGTGCACAGTAAACTTTATTCTTATGGGGATATTTTGTGATCCATGGGGCTATAATGACGTGATGTATGTTGTTTTCATCAACCATGATTTATATATGACCTAATCTGCATTTTAGGCCCTGATATGTTCTAATGTATGTCGCTTTTGCCTTGCATTGTCAAGAAAACGAACATTATTTCAAGATTTGCCTTATATATGCAGTAATGGTATTTTTCTGTCATGTGCTACCTCTAAGTATTTACTTTACCCCCTTCCCTGCGGGGGTAATTCCCACGCGGTGCAGGGGGGTGGGGGGGGCACGGCAGCGCTGTGCTCGTGAGGACCGTGACCGCGACCGTTATGACAAGCTCAGCTCGTCATGAGCACAGCTCCACTGTGACTCATGACGAGCTGAGCTCGTCATGAGCACTCAAGCAGTTACACACTACTGTCATGTTGTTTCATTTGCCTTGTTGGCAAAGTGATTTATGATCTATGTGAAGTCATGAAAATTGCCTAGGGGGTAAAGTGATTTATGTGAATGTGGTCTAAGGTGTTTTAAGTATAATACAAATTCTATTTTCATATAACCTTGTGTGGATACTCTTTTTAGTGTATTTTGTGTGTCACATGCGTGTGTGTGTTGCGCAAATGCTTTACACATTACCTCTGGGATAATCCTGACTGCTCTGCCAAGCTACCAAGGGGGTGAGCAGGGGTTATATTGGGTGTGTAACTCCCTTACCCTGACTTGGGTGGTGAGTTCTGCCTGGTTTAGGTGCATACCCTAACCAACCAGAAACCCCATTTCTAACACACTGTGTGTAAGTTGCACACATACTTTACATATTGCCTCTTTAGATAAGCCTGATTGCTCTGTGCCAAACTATCAGAGGGTGAGCACAGGTTATCTTTTATTGTGTATCTAGTTTACCCTGACTAGAGTGGTGGTTCCTGCTTGTACAGGGTGCATACTCTGACAACCAGAATCCCCATTTATAACAAGCTACAATTCTAATGTGTCCATCTCTGTAGAGGTCACAGTGCATCACACAGGGCAGGAGCAGCAGGGAATAAATGGACGATGGCCCAGCTATTTCCCCAAGTTCAGGGGTTAATTGATAGCCATCCAGAGACACAGAGCACAACCAAGCAGAACCAACCCAGCACCAGCCCCCAAGATCGTTATGAATAAATGAGGAACAGGCCAAAAATTATAAACAATCCCAACAAACCAGCCAGCCACTACCAAGCCAACTAGAGTGGCTGTAGAATCCAATAGCCCACACCAGGCAACAAGGTAGAGAACATCCCACAAGATCAAGCCCAGCAGAATGGTAATCGCACATCCAACCATCACCCGGGGAAAATGAAATGGAGGGGCAATCACCTGTCCTCCAGTAAAGGGGATTTTAGCACCATTTGCCAGGCAGGTGCATCCTTGTAGCCAAGGTCAGACAGAAGGGAGCACAATTAGGGGGAGAGACAGACTCTTCCACACTAGTCTGGTGAGGGAGATGATTCACTTCTAATGGCAGATGCTTCAGGTAGCATAAAGAAGGCAGGAAAGCTCATGATAAACATCAGAACAACAACACACAACGCTGGACAAGCTCAGCATGGAAGCTAAGCCACAAAATAGACAAACAAGAAATGAGACTGGAATCAAAACAGCAACAAACAAGCTCCAAGCTGTAGGAAGCATAGTGGGAAGCCCATGGCCAGCCAGCACCCCAGGCACAGAAGGTATATACCTATCTTGTAGTGGTGAGGGCTCCAGCATCTCCCTGCAAATAGTCACTGCAAGCAGGTATTATGCCAAACTGGGAGAGCACAGAGGGCAAGGATAACCCCCAACACCTCCGTCCTGATGGAGGTGGGTTCCAAATCTTCTTCCTTGTGAATGGGAATACACACGTCTAACGAGGGCTGACAGCACCACAGAGAAAAGCTGCCTCAAATAGATCCCCCAATTACAGTATGGAGCTAGGATAGAGAAAATCAAACACAGACATCAGCACCGCGCATCTTCAAACAAAACCAGCACAAAGGGGCAAGTAGACACAAAGCTGACATACATTCAAGCTGCGAGGCCAGTAGGGAGCCCAGAGATCAACCAAAGTCAAGAAAACAATCCACATCAAGCAGAAAAAGCCCTAATAGCGCCCACCTCTTTCTATCCAGAGCCATGAAAGGCTGTGTGAAAGCCTCCCAAATGAGACAGCTAAAAAGGATGTTTCTTAGTAGAGGTGGCCCTCTAAAGACACACCTAGAGGGAGAGGAATATGCATGTTTTCTTTTAGTGTGCCTGTCTCTAGAGTGTTGACATACCACATGACATAAGATGTGGGGCAAGGAAATGCTGAGGCTGAGGAGGTAATGTTGCACATCCAAGGTATTTCTCAATGGCCTTGTTACCCATGCACGTGTTTTAGTAATATGCACGGGAGCAAAAAAGTGATCAAAGGGATTTCTTATTTTGCATAGGGACGCACGCCCTTGCACATGAAATGAAATGAAAATTAAATTTATAAAGTGCTCAAATGCTGTGGCGTCTTGGCGATGAGAGCGGTGAGACAGTGAATGCTTTGCAGGTTGAAGCAGCTTATTAAAGCTGCAAGTTAGGTTGCAGCCTCATGACGGTTGGCATCTTATTCCATAACGTGGATGCACAATAGGAGAAACTCCTGCCACTCCATGTGGCTCTGCAAAATTTGGGAGTTTGAACAAGACCCACATTAGTTGATCTTAGTTTCCTCATAGGCACATACCTTGGGAACCGTTTTTGGATGTCAGCAGCTCTGCCACCATAGAGAGCCTTGTGCACCTGACAAAGGGCCTTAAACTCCACGTGTTGCTGAATGGAGATCCCCATGGGAAAGCACCCTGACTGCAGTGTGTACCCGAATACATACATTGTTGCAGACGCAGCCGAGCACCTCGTAACACAATGCCTCTTTATGGCATATGGAATAGAATGCACAGATTTTTTAATTTAAAGCCCGTGGGGCATATTATCTAGGAAGTGGCGGTGAGAGGCGTTAGCCTCCTTGGCTTAACGCCTCTCATTACCACTTCGGAAGCGCCAGGCTGCACCATGTGTGTGCTGCAAGCAGCACACATGTAAGTTACAAAATGGCATTTTGAAAAAAGGTTTATTTATGTGCAGGAAAGGACACCTTTCTGTACATAAACAAACCTTGGCATTTTGCTTTTTCCATGTGTGCTGCACAACGCAGCACACATGAAAAAAGCAAAAACAAGGAGAAATGAAGCATTTCTCCTCATTTCACCACCTTGAGACCAGGATTTTCCTGGTCTTAAGTTCGGCGCTGCCACCTATTATCGCCTCTCTTGATAATAGGTGGCAGTGTCGAAGTGAATGGGTGTTGCGGTGTTGCACGCCCCTTTCACGCTAATTTTAGCGTGAAGGTGCCCTTTTACCAAGGCAGCTTTAAACCACTTAACGTGGCTTTTAGCCACGTTGTGTGCTTTAACGCTGCCTTGGTAATAGGGCGCTGACCCTATTGCCACCACAACGTCATAAAAAATGACCATGTGGTGGCAATAGGGGCTTGGTAATATGCCGCCAAGTGTTTCCGGTAATATCTCCTAATTGGATATGTTTCTTCACCTAATCGATGACATGAGTGAGTGATCCTCTTTCCGTGGGCTGGACATGCTAGAAATATGTGCATTAAAACATAACGCCGAGCGTCCGTTTCTTGCCACGTCTGTGTGCGCAGCGCACCGTGTGCAGTGCTTTGGTTGTTGAGCTGTAACTCCTTTCTGTAACAGCTGAACCAGGACCATCAACGTGGCTACGTACGGAACACTGCACGTCTCACATGGTTCTGCGCTGCGTGTTCAGTTGTGTAATCAGATAAGAAACACTTGTTAGCAAAACTACCGCATTTGTTTTCAGCAGGGGGGTTAACGTGTCTTCGCTAAATATGCTCATTTATAACACTCCGAAAATTAAATGCCACTTGCTGCAGCCGTGTTCTTCTACTTTAGTTACCAAAATTAGTTTTGGGTAACATGGCACATTTCTAATTAAAGCCCTAATTATTGCGCATAATGTATCTTACACCTGTGGTGATAATGCTTTTTACGCACCGAGACTGCACACCTCAAGTCATCTCATTAGGCAAAACATCGACTTCTAATTTAATAGAGGAGCAATTAAATCATATTTGATCTGTGCGAAGTCACAATATGACTGGAATTCTGCTCGGAGAGCGCGAGCGAGTCGGTGTTTGACTGCGGATTGATAAGCTACTGTCCTGTATATTAAATGTGACAAGTGAAGCGTTGCAGTGATCGTCCAATGCAGCATCACAGAACATTTTAAATGTCTAACATTTTAATGCCTCGGGCGTGAGAGATATACATGCATTGCTAACTCCCTCTGCTTGACAAAGCACAACAGCTGCCTGTACACTGAGGCATCGGCCTGCGTAAACTATAAAAAAAACAGCGAGCGCCATTGTGACATGGGTGACATGGGAAAGAGAACCCTCGCCGGAGCCGTCTGTCAGAGCTATGTTGCCACATGTAGAAAGTTGCATACGTCATGTCAATTTAAAACACTTTCATGTTAATTTCAGATACCATCAGCTTTCTTGCAACATTGCCGTAAGGCTGCCTACCAGCCTATTTTAGTACTGTCAACTTTGACCTCACATTATGTAATATTACTTAATGATGCGTTATGTTACATTATATCATGTGGTATTTGCCATTTGCTAATTACTTGGCCTATTGGAGCTTACAATTTATATTAAAAGTGTCACTTTTTCAGTCTATTCAATGGGCTTAGTCCACATCCCCTTCTAAACGCTTAGGGTTTGTTTCTCATGTGACTTTTAGGCAAAGGGCGAAATGTCGCCAGACATGCTCTACTTCATTTTTGTCCTCTTCCCTTTATATTGAGTGGTGTTAGGGCAGCGACCCTAGAAGGACAGACTTAAGAGGTTCTCTGAGGTATCACTGTTGTTAGTATCCCCCATCCCCTCCTTGACTTGCACTCCATTTATTCCTAGATCAAACAGACCAGTTTAGGTGGAGAAACAAGACGTCCCCAAAAGCTTCCCTCCCTTATTTTATTTCCCAGTCCCTTGGCCCCGGTGACAGATCAAGCTCTGTTTCTGTTTCAAAGTACTTAAGAAATATATTAATGCACAATTCCTAACTCCTTAAAAAGAGGGTTGCTATGAGGAAGGCAAACAAGCCTGCTAGGGAAGGCCTACTTAGAGATACCTCTTGGGGTAAGAAAATAACATCTCTTGCGACCTCAGGAGACTATAAAACACCCCTGAGCAAACACATCCCGAATGCTTATTTTTTTCCCGTTCCGGTAAACAGCCAGCTTTCTAGCGGTCCGGTCACATACGGCATAAATGTTCCCTGACTCATTTATTTATTTATTACAGATTTAAAATGCGCATGGCTGCCACAGCAACGAGGCGTCCCAGCGCAGTACAAGGACCAGAAACGAGAACCTAAGAGAATCGAGGCAATTAGATGGTAGAAGTGGGGAAAAGCCATGTCTTCAAGGCCTTACGAAAAGCCAGGTGGTTGAAAATAGTTCTAACAGGGGTCGGAAGTGTGTTCCACAGATTTGCTGCCAGCCAGCGGAAAGAGCGCCCTCCTGCCCTAGCACTCCACACTAGAGGAGTGCAGACCATAGCTAGGTCAGCAGATCGCAACGGGCGCTTAGGTACATAGGCCTCCAACAAATGGATAAGGCCCGGCGGAGCCTGTCTTGACAAGATCTAGTGTGAGATGCACAATGCCTTGAATTGTATCCGTTTGTCCACTGGCAACCAATGTAGTTTAGGGAGAACCTGCGCTACCGAACAGTGCTTGGGTAATGAGACCAGAATCCGTGCTGCTGCATTCTGAACCCTCTGGAGGCGCTTTACGCTGGCCCTTGTTGCTCCCAGGTATAGGCAATTGCCGTAGTCCAGTCTTGACAAAACAGATGCCTGGACAATAGTCTGGCGCACCGAAGGGGGGAAGAACCCAAGCAAAGGCTTTAGACCCCGCAGGAGTCCGAAATAGACCCCGCAACAGCTTTTGTTTGTTTCTCAAAGGTCAATCCCTGGTCAAACCATACCCCAAGATTTTTTACGGTTTCCTTAGGAAGTGGGGCAGGTTTGAGGCGATCCGGCCAATATTGATCGGACCACAGCTCCCTGTCCTTCCCAAATAACAGGATCTCAGATTTACCGGAGTTAAGCTGTATTAGGCAATTAGTTGCCATCCAATCGGAGATAGCTAGCAGATCATCCTTAAAATTGTCTAGATTGGTGGTACATATCCTAGAGAAGGAGATCACCAGTTGAGTGTCGTCAGCATATGACACCAACGACAGCCCCCTCCCCTTAGTCAGCTCTGCCAAAGGGCTGACATACAGATTGAATAATAGAGGGCTCAGTATGGAGCCCTGTGGTACCCCCTGATGCAATGCAAACTCCTGTGAGGAAAAGGGGGATGCCAAGACCTGAAAAGATTTATTCTGATAAAAATGATTTAATCCAGGCCAAGGCTAAGTCCCTGATCCCAATATCCTGTAGGCGTTTAAGAAGTATTTTATGGGACACCGTATCAAAAGCGGCACTTAGGTCCAAAAGGACCAAGGCCACTGAGTCCCCTACATCTAGACTGCTCCTAATAGCTTCCAACACAACCAGAAGCGCGGATTCAGTACTATGCCTGGGCCGGAAGCCATGTTGAGTAGAGTAGAGTCATTCGAGACCACCGAGGAGCGATTGAGTGCCCTCGTGGGACACACGTTTTGGGAGTAGACCAGATGCAGTTATTATGCTCTCCTTTCAATGAGCCACAGTGCCTGTTTTCTTCATGATTTGGTCTTTTAGGGTGCCCAAATTCCCCCACACAGTCCTGAGGAAGACCCCCCTGTAAGGTGGACATTTACCTACACATCTCTGGGGTCGAAACGTCAACACTTCTCTTTACGCCAGCTTTAAAACAACGGATATTTCTGTACTGTGTTTTACCAAACAGCTTGGCCAATGTTAATTATGTAATTTCTTATGCTACAGTGGCTGAATAATAAGCCCACCTTGTACGTTGAATACGATTCATTGAATTGCACCAATTCTTTTGTCCTTCCACAACACTGTATCCCCACGAAATAGGGTTTTATTACACTAAATCCACACAAATATACCATTAATTAAAGTTACTCTCAAGTCCAACTAGAGATAGTATTGGGTTATATTCATGATCAAGTACCCCCAGAAGTAATATGTGATTATAGCTATGTTCAAATACCCACAGAGATGGTGTGTGATTTTAAGCAGATTCAAGTCCTCACATAGAGAGTGTTCTGCTAGTCATGTTCAAGTCCTAGTAGAGACACTGGTTCATAATAGTCAAACTGAAGTCCCTGCAGAGATGCTATGTTTTCATAGTGAAGGCCAGATCTAAGCACAAATATTGTGTCACTATATTCTTGTTTAGGTCCTGTAGCGATATTGTGTGATTATAGTGAAACTCCGGTCCCCACAGTGATAATGAGGATTACAGGGAGGTCACATCCTCATAGAATTAGCGATTATAGACCTGTGGAGAAATGGTCTGATGACTGTCAAATTCAAGTCTGTGTGTGGATAATCTTTTTTGATAGACATGTTGAAGACCTTGTAGAGTTAGTGCATGGTGATAGCCATGTTCAAGTCCCCACAAAGATAGTGTGTGATTATATTGATGCCCAGGTCCCACAGAGATAGTATGGGATTATAGGGATGCGTCCCATTTGCTCTGCATTCAAAGACAGAGGTCAAATGTCAGGCTCTGTCTTCTGAGGGAGCTTAGTGTTTACTTTTCTTTTTCGGACATAAAAGTGAGAGGATTTATGTGACACTCATGCTGGATACTAGATGTAAGAAAGGTTTTTTCTAGCACACAACAACATTTAAAATAACTGCAAGTATTTCAGAATATTGCAAAATAGCAACATACAAATGAAGCACATTTCTTGTTAATTCTGAAGTGTTTTGGAAACAAATTCTTTAATAAGGTCAAAACAAATCAATACACTAGGTGATGGAATTTCCACACAATATTGTTTGTGTACTGTATAGCTTTATTTGTAAAACGGTATGTCTGTGCAAATGTAATGGACATTTCAATTGAAAATGTGTTGTCTGTAATGGCAGTGTGCTACCATACCATGCATACTCCACTCCACTCTGCTGTTCACCATTCCATTTCAATGCACTCTACTCGGCACCACTCCACTTTATACCACCCCATGCTACTGCACTCTGTGCCAGTCCACTCTACTCCACTCTAAACCCCTTCACTTTATGCCACTGCACTCCACCACTAGGCCTCCTCTTCTTTATAGGACTGTGCAATAATAGTTACAAAATACATGGCATGTGACTATAGTAATGTTTCTAGAGCTGACAGAGTGTGTGATGATAGTCCTGTTGAAGTCTCTGCAGAGCTAGTGTGTGGTTATATTGATGCCCAAAACTCCCACAGAGATAGTATGTGATTATATTGATTCCCAGGTCCCCACACAGATAGTTTGTGATTATACTGATGCCCAGGTCCCCACAGAGCTAGTGTGTGATTATATTGATGCCTGGTTCCCACACAAATAATGAGTGATAATAGTCATGTTTAATTCCTCATAAAGATAGTGTGTGATTATATTGATGCTCAGGTCTCCACAGAGGTAGTGTGTGAGTGATAATAGTAATTTTCAATTCCTCACGAAGATAGTGTGTGATTATTTGATGCCCAGGTCCCCACTGAGATAATGAGTGATGATAGTCCTGTTCATTTCCTCAAAAAGCTAGTATGTGATTATGTTGATGCCCAGGTCCCCACAGAGATAGTGTGTGATTATATTGATTCCCAGGTCCCCACACAGATAGTGTGTGATTATATTGAGGCCCAGGTCCCCACACAGATAGTGTGTGATTATATTGATGCCCCAGCCCCCACAGAGATAGTGTGTGATTATATTGATGCCCTGGTCCCCACACAGATAGTGTGTGATTATATTGATGCCCCAGCCCCCACAGAGATAGTGTGTGATGATAGTAATGTTTAATTCCTCATAAAGATAGTGTGTGATTGATTATATTGATGTCCAGGCCCCCACAGAGATAGTGTGTGATTATATTGATGCCCTGGTCCCCACACAAAGTGTGTGATTATATTGATGCCCCAGTCCCCACAGAGATAGTGTGTGATGATAGTCATGTTCAATTCCTTATAATGATAGTGTGTGATTGATTAGATTGATGCCCAGGTCCCCACAGAGATAGCATTTAATTATACTCACTCTCCTGGCCCCGTAGACATAGTGTGTGGTTATATTTATGTTCAAGTCCCTGCAGATATAGTGTGTGATTATAGTAATATTAAAGTTATTGCATAGATAGTGTGTGATGATAGTTATGTTGAAGCCATATGTGGTAGTATGTCACGAGACTGATGTTCAGGTCGCCACACATATAGTGTGTGATTATAGTCATGTTCAACTTCTCCAAGAGATAGTGACTTATTAAAGTCATGCCAAGGTCTCCACAGATTAATTGTTTGATTTTAGTCATGTTCAAGTCCCCAATGAAATAGTGTATTATGCTAGTCATGTAAAATCCCAGGTCGAAATAGGGTTTTATTACACTAAATCCACACAAATATACCATTAATTAAAGTTACTCTCAAGTCCAACTAGAGATAGTATTGGGTTATATTCATGATCAAGTACCCCCAGAAGTAATATGTGATTATAGTTATGTTCAAATACCCACAGAGATGGTGTGTGATTTTAAGCAGATTCAAGTCCTCACATAGAGAGTGTTCTGCTAGTCATGTTCAAGTCCTAGTAGAGACACTGGTTCATAATAGTCAAACTGAAGTCCCTGCAGAGATGCTATGTTTTCATAGTGAAGGCCAGATCTAAGCACAAATATTGTGTCACTATATTCTTGTTTAGGTCCTGTAGCGATATTGTGTGATTATAGTGAAACTCCGGTCCCCACAGTGATAATGAGGATTACAGGGAGGTCACATCCTCATAGAATTAGCGATTATAGACCTGTGGAGAAATGGTCTGATGACTGTCAAATTCAAGTCTGTGTGTGGATAATCTTTTTTGATAGACATGTTGAAGACCTTGTAGAGTTAGTGCATGGTGATAGCCATGTTCAAGTCCCCACAAAGATAGTGTGTGATTATATTGATGCCCAGGTCCCACAGAGATAGTATGGGATTATAGGGATGCGTCCCATTTGCTCTGCATTCAAAGACAGAGGTCAAATGTCAGGCTCTGTCTTCTGAGGGAGCTTAGTGTTTACTTTTCTTTTTCGGACATAAAAGTGAGAGGATTTATGTGACACTCATGCTGGATACTAGATGTAAGAAAGGTTTTTTCTAGCACACAACAACATTTAAAATAACTGCAAGTATTTCAGAATATTGCAAAATAGCAACATACAAATGAAGCACATTTCTTGTTAATTCTGAAGTGTTTTGGAAACAAATTCTTTAATAAGGTCAAAACAAATCAATACACTAGGTGATGGAATTTCCACACAATATTGTTTGTGTACTGTATAGCTTTATTTGTAAAACGGTATGTCTGTGCAAATGTAATGGACATTTCAATTGAAAATGTGTTGTCTGTAATGGCAGTGTGCTACCATACCATGCATACTCCACTCCACTCTGCTGTTCACCATTCCATTTCAATGCACTCTACTCGGCACCACTCCACTTTATACCACCCCATGCTACTGCACTCTGTGCCAGTCCACTCTACTCCACTCTAAACCCCTTCACTTTATGCCACTGCACTCCACCACTAGGCCTCCTCTTCTTTATAGGACTGTGCAATAATAGTTACAAAATACATGGCATGTGACTATAGTAATGTTTCTAGAGCTGACAGAGTGTGTGATGATAGTCCTGTTGAAGTCTCTGCAGAGCTAGTGTGTGGTTATATTGATGCCCAAAACTCCCACAGAGATAGTATGTGATTATATTGATTCCCAGGTCCCCACACAGATAGTTTGTGATTATACTGATGCCCAGGTCCCCACAGAGCTAGTGTGTGATTATATTGATGCCTGGTTCCCACACAAATAATGAGTGATAATAGTCATGTTTAATTCCTCATAAAGATAGTGTGTGATTATATTGATGCTCAGGTCTCCACAGAGGTAGTGTGTGAGTGATAATAGTAATTTTCAATTCCTCACGAAGATAGTGTGTGATTATTTGATGCCCAGGTCCCCACTGAGATAATGAGTGATGATAGTCCTGTTCATTTCCTCAAAAAGCTAGTATGTGATTATGTTGATGCCCAGGTCCCCACAGAGATAGTGTGTGATTATATTGATTCCCAGGTCCCCACACAGATAGTGTGTGATTATATTGAGGCCCAGGTCCCCACACAGATAGTGTGTGATTATATTGATGCCCCAGCCCCCACAGAGATAGTGTGTGATTATATTGATGCCCTGGTCCCCACACAGATAGTGTGTGATTATATTGATGCCCCAGCCCCCACAGAGATAGTGTGTGATGATAGTAATGTTTAATTCCTCATAAAGATAGTGTGTGATTGATTATATTGATGTCCAGGCCCCCACAGAGATAGTGTGTGATTATATTGATGCCCTGGTCCCCACACAAAGTGTGTGATTATATTGATGCCCCAGTCCCCACAGAGATAGTGTGTGATGATAGTCATGTTCAATTCCTTATAATGATAGTGTGTGATTGATTAGATTGATGCCCAGGTCCCCACAGAGATAGCATTTAATTATACTCACTCTCCTGGCCCCGTAGACATAGTGTGTGGTTATATTTATGTTCAAGTCCCTGCAGATATAGTGTGTGATTATAGTAATATTAAAGTTATTGCATAGATAGTGTGTGATGATAGTTATGTTGAAGCCATATGTGGTAGTATGTCATGAGACTGATGTTCAGGTCGCCACACATATAGTGTGTGATTATAGTCATGTTCAACTTCTCCAAGAGATAGTGACTTATTAAAGTCATGCCAAGGTCTCCACAGATTAATTGTTTGATTTTAGTCATGTTCAAGTCCCCAATGAAATAGTGTATTATGCTAGTCATGTAAAATCCCAGGTCGAAATAGGGTTTTATTACACTAAATCCACACAAATATACCATTAATTAAAGTTACTCTCAAGTCCAACTAGAGATAGTATTGGGTTATATTTATGATCAAGTACCCCCAGAAGTAATATGTGATTATAGTTATGTTCAAATACCCACAGAGATGGTGTGTGATTTTAAGCAGATTCAAGTCCTCACATAGAGAGTGTTCTGCTAGTCATGTTCAAGTCCTAGTAGAGACACTGGTTCATAATAGTCAAACTGAAGTCCCTGCAGAGATGCTATGTTTTCATAGTGAAGGCCAGATCTAAGCACAAATATTGTGTCACTATATTCTTGTTTAGGTCCTGTAGCGATATTGTGTGATTATAGTGAAACTCCGGTCCCCACAGTGATAATGAGGATTACAGGGAGGTCACATCCTCATAGAATTAGCGATTATAGACCTGTGGAGAAATGGTCTGATGACTGTCAAATTCAAGTCTGTGTGTGGATAATCTTTTTTGATAGACATGTTGAAGACCTTGTAGAGTTAGTGCATGGTGATAGCCATGTTCAAGTCCCCACAAAGATAGTGTGTGATTATATTGATGCCCAGGTCCCACAGAGATAGTATGGGATTATAGGGATGCGTCCCATTTGCTCTGCATTCAAAGACAGAGGTCAAATGTCAGGCTCTGTCTTCTGAGGGAGCTTAGTGTTTACTTTTCTTTTTCGGACATAAAAGTGAGAGGATTTATGTGACACTCATGCTGGATACTAGATGTAAGAAAGGTTTTTTCTAGCACACAACAACATTTAAAATAACTGCAAGTATTTCAGAATATTGCAAAATAGCAACATACAAATGAAGCACATTTCTTGTTAATTCTGAAGTGTTTTGGAAACAAATTCTTTAATAAGGTCAAAACAAATCAATACACTAGGTGATGGAATTTCCACACAATATTGTTTGTGTACTGTATAGCTTTATTTGTAAAACGGTATGTCTGTGCAAATGTAATGGACATTTCAATTGAAAATGTGTTGTCTGTAATGGCAGTGTGCTACCATACCATGCATACTCCACTCCACTCTGCTGTTCACCATTCCATTTCAATGCACTCTACTCGGCACCACTCCACTTTATACCACCCCATGCTACTGCACTCTGTGCCAGTCCACTCTACTCCACTCTAAACCCCTTCACTTTATGCCACTGCACTCCACGCCACTGCACTCCACACCTCTCTACTCTATTCTGCTGCACTCTACCCTATTCAAATGCACTCTATGCCACTCTGCTCTACACTACTGCACTCTTCACCACTGCCCTCTACATCACTACAATCTAGCTCACACTAATCTACTCTGCACAACTCCACTCTATGCCACTCCACTCTACACCACTCTGCACCACTGCACATAATGCTAATAGACTTCATGCCAATGCATTTTACTCTGTAACACTCAACGCTTTGCCCTATTAATTCTACACCAATCCACTCCACTCTACGCTGCAGCACTTTACCCTGCACCACTCCACTCTACGCAACTTCACTTTACTCTGAAATAATCTATTCTATGCCACTGCACTCTATTACTCTACTCCACTCTATGCCACTACACTATGCCACTCTACTCAAAACTATTGCACTCTACACCAATGCACTCTACGCGAATGCACTCTACGCCAATGCACTCTACGCCAATGCACTCTACGCCAATGCACTCCACTCTGCACCACTGCACTCTATGCCACTGTGCTTTACACCTATTTACTCTTCACCACACTACACCACTGCACTCTACGGCACTCTGCTCTGCACTACTGCACTCTATGCCAATGAACTCTATGACACTTTACTTTGCATGACAGCAATCTACATCACTCCACTCTATGCCACTGCACTCTGCACCATTCCACTCTGCACCATTCTCTGCAACTGCACTCTCTGCCACTCTACTCTTCACCACTGCGTTCTATGCCACTTCACTCTATGCCACTCTACTCAGCACACTCCACTCTGCACCAATCTAATCTACGCCACTGCATCCTATGACGCTCATTGCACGCCGCATAATTCCATGCTGTCACACTCTATGCCACTGCACTCTACCTAAACAACTCCACTCTACATTACTTCACTCTGCTTTGAAACAATCCACTCTACGCCACTGTACTATATGCAACTGCACTCTATGCCACTCAACTTCACTCTGTGCCACTACACTATATGGCTCTTTACTTTACTCTGAAACAATCTAGTCTACGTCACTTTACTCTATGCCACTGCACTCTATATCACTCTATCCACTTGGCGCCACTGCACTCTACATCACTCTACTCGAAACAGCTGCACTCTACATCACTGCACTCTAAACCACTGCACTCTACACTGCCCCATTGTACCCATTGCCATTCTACTCTATGCCACTCTACACCACTGCATTCTGACACTCTACCTTGCACCACTCCACTCTACTCAATGTCACTTCACTCTACTCTGAAACAATCTACTCTATGCCACTGCACTCTATGCAACTCTACACCACTACACTCTATGCCACTTCACTTTACTCTAAAACAATCTACTCTATGCCACTGCACTCTATGCCACTGCAATCTATGTCATTTTATTCAACTCTGCCCCTTTCTGCTCTATGCCACTGCACTCTATGCCACTCCACTCTAAACCACCATTTGAACCTGTGACCATATGGTCAAACACTGGCCCCTACAGTAGATACATCAGTCCACTAAGTCACCAGACCCGGCCACTCCATTCTACTCCACTCTATGCTACTGCACTCTGCAGCCCTATATTCTATTGTGCGCCACTCTGTGCCACTCTATTCTGCACCACTCTATGCCATTAAACTCTGCAGCTCCACTCTAACCTGCACCACTGCACTCTACACCACTCTACTCAGCACCACTTCACCCTGCACCACTGCACTCTACTGTTCAACACTCTAATCTATGCCACTTCATTATATGACACTGTGTTGTATGCTGCTGAATGCCATGCCTCTGTACTCTACACCACTGCACTCTATGCCGCTATACTCTGCAACACTCTATGCCAACGCATTCCACACCAGCTCACTCTATGCTACAACCCTCCAGTGAACGAGACTCTAAGTGACTCCACTCCGCCACTCCAATTCATGACACTCTATGTCACAACACTCTTCTCGACTCTTCACTATTCAACTCTATGACACTTCACTCCGCTCTTCTCTATGCCACTAACTTTTAGCCATGCTGAACAGCAGCCATGCTGGTGTACAACATGGTTAAAAAAACATTGGCAAAACCAATAACTCTTGCATAGGCGAGACCTATTGGCTTTGTCAATGCATGGTTTGTGTTGTCTTTGTTTTCCCACATGTGCCTCCATTTCAAGCTTCCGTCATCTCCTTGTCATGACTCCTCATGTTCTTTTTTCCAGTGTTTGAATTTAACTAATCAGCAAAATTAAGTTCTGTTGCCTTTTTTTAATTTGTACTTGCATTTAGCACAATCTATACCCAAAGGTATTTAAGTGCTTTATTTGAGCCCCAATTACATTACACAAGGTTACGTTCACTTTTTAGGCACAAGAAGATTAGGTTATTTGCCCAGAATCAAAAGATGTTGAGCCGATGCCGAGATCTCTAACTCCATGTCCAATCTCCGTATACTTTCCTCTCCCCTTATCCTGTTGCCATGTCATGTTTTGCATTTGCTGAAGCTCGGACATATAATTCAAGAAAAGTGTTAGGGTGTATAAAGAATGATTTTATTGTAATAGTTTATTTTAAAATGAACAATAATACACTAAAACAATAAAACACTAAAACACTAAACCCCTAAAACACTAAAACAATAAAACAATAAAACACTAACACTAAAACACCAAAACACTACAACACTACAACACTAAAACACTCTAACACACTAACACACTAAAACACAAAAACACTAAAACACAAAAACAAATACACATTAAAACACTAAAACACTCTAACACACTAAAACACAAAAACACTAAAACACAAAAACACTAACACTAAAACACTAAAACACCAAAACACTAAAACAATAAAACACTAAAACAATAAAACACTAAAACACTAAAACACTAAAACAATAAAACACTAAAACACAAAAACACTAAAATACTAAAACTATCAGTTGAAGAGCCAGGTCTTGTGTGTCTTCCTGAAGATGTCGATCAGGAGCTCGTTCCAGGTTTTGGCTGCAATGTAGGAGAAGGTTCTTCTACCTGTTCTGGCTCTGCTGATGCGCTGGGTTTCGACGAGGACGGCGGATCGGAGGTTTATCTTGGGCACGTGGAAGGAGAGTCTCTTTTTGAGGTATTGGGGTCTGGTGTTGTGGAGGCATTTGTAGGCATGGGTGAGTATCTTGAAAGTGAATCTCTTCTCAACGGGGAGCCAGTGGAGGTTAAGCAGGTGTTGGGTTCGTGTCGAGGGATGCCAAGGACGAGTCTGGCTGCGGTGTTCTTTATAGTCTGGAGTTCTCGGAGCAGAGACTTATTGATCCTGGCGTGGAAGGTGTTTCCTTAGTCCAATCTGCTGGTTAAGAGTGCGTGGGTGATGGTCTTCCTTGATTTGTGGGGATCCATTTGAAGCTCTTTTGGAGGATACGGAGGGTGTTGAAGCAGATGGAGGTGAAGGCGTTGACCTGGCGGGTCATGGAGAGGGAGGAGTTGAGTATGATGCTGAGTTTTTGGGCGTGGTCAGTTGGGGGAGGCCTGCAGAGGGCGGTAGGCCACCAGGTGTTGTACCATGAAGAGGGGGAGGGTCCGAGGACCTCTGTCTTCTCCGAGTTGAGCTTCAGGCAGCTGTTGCTCATCCAGGATGCAACGTCCTTCATTCCTTCCTGGAAGTTAAGTCTGGTGCTAATTGGGTCCTTGGTGAGGGGGAGGATGAGCTGGGTGTTGTCGGCATAGGATACTATGCTGTCTGACGATGGCGGGAAGAGGGCCCATGTAGATGTTGAGTAACAATCCTTGGGGTACTCCACAGTTTATTTCCGTGGGATCGGAGAAGAAGGGTGGCATCTGATTCTTTGGGTTCTGCATGTGAGGAAGGAGCGGATCCAGTCGAGGACAGTTCCCTGTATGCCGGCGTCATGGAGTCTGGCAGTGAGAGTGCGGTGGGAAGACAGTGTCAAGTACTGCGGAGAGGTCTAGCAGGATGAGTGCCGTGGTGTGTCCTTGGTCGTGGAGGGTGTAGATGTTGTCTGTGCCAGTGGGTAGAGCGGTCTTGGTGCTGTGGTTGATGCGGAATTGGGAGGGGTAGAGGATGGAGTTTTCTTCAATGAATTTTGTTAGCTGGGCATTGACAATCTTCTCGGTGACTTTGACCGGGAAAGGGAGGAGGGAGATAGGTCGTTAGTTCTTGAGGTCCGTGGGGGTCTGCTGGGGGTTTCTTGAGCAGGGGTTGGACTTCTGCTTGTTTGCAGTAGTCAGAGAAGGTGCTGGTTTTGAAGGTGGCGCTGATGGTGCATTGTAGTTCTGGAGCAATGGTGGCAGCGGCTCTGTGGAAGATGTGCGGCGGGTAGGGGTCCATGGGGGCTTCTGCATGTATGCGTTTCATGGTTGAAATGGTGTCTTTGGTGGTGAAGGGTCCAGGAAAAGATGGTGGACTGGCTGGTGTTGCTGGAGAAGGAGAAGGTGTTGGCATCATGTCATTGAAGTGATCGTAGAGGCTATTGATTATCAGATAGAAGTAGGATCAGAGTTTGTTGCAGAGGTCCTGGGAGGGGGTGATATCCGTGGTTTTGCTGGGGGGGTTTGGTGAATTCCTGGATGAAGGTAAAGAATTCCTTGGAGTTGGCGATGATCTTATTTTGGATGAAGGTCCTTTTGGTGGATCTGATGAGTTTGTGGTAATCTGTCATTGCGTTCTTGTAGGTGGTGCTGTCCAGTTCTTCTTGAGACCTCTGCAGTTGCGTCTGGATTCTTGGAGGTCAGTGGTGAACCAGGTGGCCTTCCTGGGGCGCTGTCTGTCGGAGTTACGTAGGGGTGCTAGTTCGTCTGCGCAGTTGGGAGATCCATCCGTGGAGTTCTTTGGCTGCGAGGTTGGTCGCGGGCGAGAGTGGAATTTTGCAGCTCCTCAGTGATTTTGCTTCAGTTCTTTCATGGAGGGCGAGTGCAGGTTTGGGCTGAGTGGTTTTTTTGATGTGGAAGTGTCTGCAGTGGTGGTCTGTCCATGGGGGTTGCATGGTGTGGCTGAAGTGGATGTTATTGCTTCCTGCGAAGATAGCGTTGAGGGTGTGTCCTGCCTTGTAGGTGGGTGTGGTGACTTTTAGGCCGATGTTGGAGAGGCTGTCCAGGAGGGTGGTGGAGTTGGGGTTGTCGAGGTGGTAGTTCAGGTCTCCGATGAGTAGGTAGTCCATGGAGGCAATGGCATGGGGTGCGATGAGATCTGCGAGGGTCGTGGTGAATGAGGCGCGAGGAGCAGGGGCTCTGTAGGCAAGGGTGCCGCAAAGTGTTGTTCTAGGGCTGGTCTGGAGGGAGCTCTTGTGTGTAAGGGAGAGTCCTCCTCCTGGTTGGTTGGGGCAGTCCTTCCTCTGGATCTTGTATCTGCCGGGGATGGCAGTGGCAATGTCGGGGCGGAGGAGGTGTCGGTTCATGTTTCTGTAAAGAAGGTGATGTCTGGTGGGATGGTGTATATGCAGCCCCAGCAATCAAATCTTAGGCAATGGGCATGTCTCAAGACTTGTCACAATCTGCATGAAAAACAAGCTAATGGTAAAAATGACAGTAAGAGAAAGGGAGAGTTTATTTTTCTCCTGGCAGCTCAAGTAAATAACAAGTCAGAGCACGACATCTTTTATATTATTGGAAGCATCTATCTCCATCCTGCTAAGGACAAAAGGGAGTCTAAACTTTCATCACTGCACCCAACAATGAGAAGGCTAAATCAATCCCATCCTGAGGAAATGTGGATCATTATAGGAGATTTTAATGGTGATTGAATGAGCTTAGGGCCGACTGACATGCTCTTGGATTTTGAAGATGAAATCTGGGCTATACCGCAGATTCAAAAACAATAGCAAAGGCCGGATAAACAGGGCAAAGTATTAGGCAGCATTTTAATTCAACTAGGTCTATGTGTCTTAAATGACAGGTTAGTTTCAGACATGCCTTCCGCCTGCACCCACTGTTCGTGTTTCAGGTTGGCCACCCTGGACCTCATTTGGGTGTCCTGAGCCCACTTCCGGTAGTCAAGCAATTTTCAGGTCTAACTAACTCTGGCTAGTGACCATGCAATTTGAATTGTGAAGTCCAGGCCCCAATGACCTGCCGATTGAAAGTAACCCACACTGGAAAGCAAGAGGGGCTAGAGCCCATAAAAAGAATGGAATATGGATGCCCAAACAGGGCAGGGAGTTTGAGTGGATCGGTTTTTGAAAGAAATATCAAGAAGGACAACAGACGTCAACCGTAATCCAAATTGATGGGTGTCTTTAGCCTTCTTCATAAGGGAGAATGATGGAGGCAGTTGGCACCAGGTAACTGGAAATGGCATTGGACTGCAGAAGTCCATGGCATATATAAGCAATCTTAAGGCGCAAGCAGCCGCCCTAAAGAAAGAATTAAATACAGCTCTCAAAGCACAGAACCACGACAAGGAGGATAATAAGTGGCTGCGGAGTAGGGTCTCATTGATGACAACCAGATACAAGAAAGCTCTCTTCAGTGGAGGAAAAAAAAAAGGAGGAAACAATCATATAGGCTCAATCGCATGGAAGACCGGAGGAAATCCCAGATTTGGACAAACAGCACCTTAGCCCCAAAATGGCAGGTGGTCTCAGCAAACTGAGTGCTACATTGAAATTGTATATGTAGTTCTTGCCGCAGAAATTATGTGGATAGAATCCAACTTAGCCAGGACCAAGTGGTAAAAGTCTTCAACTATGCGAACAAATGGAGAACCAGGTCCAAGTGGCATTCTAGTAGTGATATTTTAATAGGCTCTCAAAAGATGAGCCACAGTAATGACCTCCATATTCCAAGCTCATCAGCCAGGGCCGGCCTCCAACCATAACCGAGTCATGGTGATTCTCACTCTTGTAACCTCTATACAAGAAAGGGCCCGATTCCTTCCCATGCAACTATCGGGTGATTGCACTCTTGGATAAAGAGGGGAAATGTCATGCAAGCCTCCTCAATAAGAAACTACAAGCATCAAAGAAAAAAATTATCCCTCTAAATCATACAGGATTAAAAAAGGGCTGACATATTGTAGACAATCTAATATGCATCTCTCACTTGAACGAAGTAACAATTGCGTACAAGAGAAAGACCCTATATGTATGGTTTATAGACTTTAAAACCGCAATCAACAGCGTCCCAAGAGCAAAACTTTGGACAAAGTTAAATGGCTGGGGTATTCCACCTCAATTATTAAGGGCAATCATTAACACTGTACTCCAATACCTGGGTAAAGATAAAATTAAGCTCAGGGTGGTCCACAACTCCAAAAATTGCAACCAATAAAGGTCTACAGCAAAGCTGCATGCTCGGAGGTAACTCAATCCCTATTTGGCCAATCTAAAAGATCATCTTGAAAAGGAGAGGGCTTTTCCACCAAAGATGGCCAGCTTTAGAATTCAGGTCCTCCCCTATGCAGATGACACGATTCTTCTTGATCAAACACCAACAGGCCTACAGAGACTTTTTAATGCATGTGCCACAGATTGCAAACCCAATAATTTAAAGACCAACGTTGCAAAAACGAAGGTTGTGATCATATCCTGCAGGCTTACAAAAAGGGGAGCTTGGTTCATTCAGGGAAGTGAGATGGAAATTGTGGACACCTACAAATATTTAGGGGTATGGCTGGACTGTAAAGGAGGGGGGTGGCACGGCGCCACACATTCAGGCCTAGCAAGCTGCTACAAACTCCCTGATGTGGTCTTTCCACAAACTACAAAAGCCAATTGTGAATCCAGATCTACAGCCTTCCTAAAAATGATAAGGTACAATCTCCTACATACTATTTCGTACGGAGCAATGATGTTCCAAGATAAGTTAGCAGATTGGCTAGACAGGCCTCAATCGATCTGCTATAGAAGAACCTTCTCCTTACCAGATTGTACTTCACACAACCAAATTTGGCTAGAATTCTGCCTGTTCTTGCAGCACTTGACACTAAAAGCAATGTTTTCGCTTATTGCCTAAAAGCCAAGCAAACGAAGAATGGTACATTTCAGCATACAAAATCTGGGAAGTAATAAATACCCCACAGACAAGATGGCATCGCTATTTGAACAGCTCATTGAATGCTTTCGACGCTTGTGAGATCTGGACGAGTGATCTTCCTGTGGCTTCAGTATCGAAGTTGCTGGTCAGACAGGCAAAACTAATTCAAAGCTCATGGAAGTTGGGCAGCAAGTCTGTACGGCCCAGATCGTCATCCATTCTACCTCTGGAGTGGAGTGGTGTGGCTCACTGGTTAGAGGCAGCAGACCCGGAAGCAGAGGACTGCCCAGGACCAGGGTTCAATTCCCGACGCGGCAGGGTTGTGGACCAGGGCCAGCGGACTCGATAATTCTCGCCTCGTTGCCTACTCTAACCAGGGATCACACTCGGCAACTCTGGGCATTGGCTTGCCTCATCTCCACAACGGCCCCCCACATTCGCTGGGGATGCCTGGTTTCACCTTGGAGATACCCAGGAGGGACCATCTCACAGGGATATCCAGGACAGGTTCCCCAGCGGTCTACAGCGCCACGACACCTTAGGGCAGCAGTGCGCTTTACAAGACACATACATTTACATCTCACAATACCTCAGCAAGGAAATAAAATCCCCTTCTTACAAAGCCTATTGGTATGGCTGGATGGAGTAGGAGGACGATAATAAACAATTCAGATTTTGTGCAAAGGAAGAAGAATCTCTTTCCCACATTCTCTGGATTTGAGAAAAGTTGCTCCCGCTAAGAAAGTTCTGGCTGTACCCAATATGGAGGGTAATAAACATCAGGACCTGCCAAGATGCTGTGCAAGCATGTCTAAAAGGAGAATCAATTCAACTAGTGGCTAGAGTTTTTTAATTCCTGAAAGGCTCCATAGCAACTTGGCAGAGTTTGCACTCCCTGCGGGAGGACTGACAGTGGCACGGCCGCTGCATGTGATCTGCTCTAAATTACATGGCCATCTCAGAGCTGGCTATCTTAGCAGAACCTAACTTGCATTTTAAGCATCTACAAGATGGTTCTGCAAGCACAGCTGAAAGTGGATGAACATAGCTCTCTGCATTTTACCTGAGCTTCAGAGTTGGTGTTTTTTTTTTTTTACCAAGAGGACGAATCTGTACTTTAAGATCTTGACAATTGCCAGTGTAAGCATATATTGACACCGGAGTTGTTTAATTTGTTCTTAACCGTTGTCTAACACACCTATTTATATACACATTTTGCTGAAGAAACCATGGCTCAAATGTAATGATTTTAATTAATCGCTCAAGAAAGAACTATCTATCTGCAACTGAAGCCTTGATCCATATATTGATAGCCCAAGGCAGTATCCACCAGTGACTACGTCTACCACATCAGCTGTTGTACTTAGTTGCAAATAAGCATTAATTCTGTGAACTCTTGATGGTTTGCTTATTCTAAATCATCAGGAAATCTTCATATCATCTTTCAAAGGGCTCTATCCTAAGGCCTTAGACGAGCTGCACTCCTCGTCAATCGGCACAGTTGGTGTGGCGGATAAAAAGTGCTTCCTTACCACTCATACTACTATATAATCAGGAGGTTGGTCTGCTCAGAGAAAGGCTTAATTATGCTCTGGCAGCCTAACATCTTAAGCAACTTAGCTTTTAACAGCGATGACAGAAAGAAGGCCATTTTCGGCTCAGGGAACCAATTAACAAGTGACATCCAAGGTGGTGATGAGGCTCTTATGCAGCTTCTTGTAGATTAAGGATCAGAATTGAGTTTAGTTAAAAGGAGTGTTCCATTTCATAGCTTCATGTGCTAGAATCTCCTGCAAGGTGAGGATGCCATCAAGAAGAGAAAGGATTGCTGCCAATATTGTTAAAGATGTAGAATAGGTTCACTAGGATAACAAAGAAAATAATGTGGCCTTTCGGTGTTATTTGGGAGTACTTAGTTATTGTAGTATGCTAGCAAAACATTTGCAGCCTCATGCATCAAGCCAAAATCCAGTCGGTAAAATACCGATTCGTTATTAGCTCCCGGTAGCGAGTCCCAAATACCCAATCCATCAACCCAAAACGTGAGCAAATAACGAATCGCAAAATAAATATCCGCTAACATACCGAATCGCTAATAGCCAAAATGCTAAATTACCGAATCGCTATATACCGATTTTGCAGTTACCGAAACACTAACAGCTCCCGGAAAGTGCCAATAGCAAATAACAAATCGCACCCCAATGCAACAAAACTCGTTAATAACGAAAATCCCAAAAATCGCTATTTTGCAAGAGCTAAATAAGTGGAATCAAAACCTGGAAGTAAAGTTAAAAAAAAAAGTTAATGCAAAAAAATTTCTACATGTGCAAATGATTGAGGCAATCACTAAACCCTTAAATGTGGCCCAGGAGACCCTGTTGGCTCCCACAAAATGGCTGCCCTCTACGTGCTTGCAAGGAGGATGCGGATCAATGCAGCAGGACAGCGCAGGAGAAGGGTCCAGGAGCGGGATTTCAGACTGCGCATAACCTTGCTCGAGCAGAATGAGGACGAGGTGTACCAGAAGTATCGCCTCAATCGTGCCATGATCATGCGCCTGATTGCAGACCTGGAACCATTACTGCAGCACCAGACACACCGGACAAATGCAATCCCTGCGCACGTTCAGGTCCTCTGCAGCCTGCACCTACTGGCCTCAGGGAGTTTCCAGGGGGTAATTGCGGTGGCCGGAGGTGTTTCTCAAAGCGCACTGTCACGCTTCTTCAAGAAATTCCTCGATGCCATGCTGACAATGCTCCACACACACATCAGCTTCCCCACAACCCCACCAGCAGTTGGACCGCACCAAACAGGCTTTCTACCAGGTGGCACAATTCCCACATGTGATTGGATGCATCGACTGCACGCACATCCCCATATGTCCTCCCGCAGCAAATGAGTACATTTTCCGGAACCGCAAGTCATACCACTCGATCAACGTGCAGGTTGTGTGCGATGCCACTAACATCATAACGGACATAGTGGCACAATTCCCAGGGAGCACACACGACTCCTACATCTTCCGCCACAGTGGAATGCACAGGCGACTAATCAACGGAGAATTTGGAGAGGGACTCCTGCTAGGTACATAGAAATACGCTTCCCCACACCAACACCACACATGTATGTACATCACCAATGCTAAGTCTATGCTTCTATCTTCTAGGTGACAGTGCTTACGCCCTGCGTGAATACATACTCACCCCATACTTAAATCCAGCAACCCCGCAGGAACATCGCTACAACGCTGCACACATCAGCACTAGGAATGTGATAGAGAGGACATTTGGGATTCTCAAGAGCCGCTTCAGAATCCTCCACAAGACTGGCGGCGCCATGCTATACCAACCTGAAACATGCTGCCGGATAATTGCTGTATGTGCAATGCTGCACAACATTGCCACCAGAAGGGGGATACCCATAGAGGTGGACAGGGATGCGGAGCACCGGGATGACCAACCACCCGCCCAACAACGACAGGCACACATCCCAAACACAGCAGAGGGCCATAGGAGGCGGACATACATAATGCTAAATCATTTTTGAAACATTGGAAAATGAGACATTACAAGTTAGTTTGGGGTGCAACTGTTTAATGCACAGTAGCACAGAGGATTGTGCAACAAAACTAGCATTGTAAATCATGCTCCATTTGCATTAATGTAAATTAAAGGTGCCTTAAAGTCACGCATGTGCATACACAGTATTTGGATGGCCATGGTTGCCCCACCATGGTCCTGCATGCATGTCCAACTGTCTAGTGGCGCTTCCCACGTACCCCAAGCCTCCGCTCAGGTGTATCCAATGCCTCACCACGGCCTGTCCCCGTGGAGGCACGTGAACTGCGGCGCCTGGTGCTGGCCTGTGCCAGTGACACGCTGCTGACACTGGAGGCAGCCTCACTTGTGTCATCCCCTCCCAATGCAGCAGCACTGCATGTGCTGCTCTGTAGGTGTTCCATTGCAGTGGTGATGTGTCCTAGTGACTTAGCAACATCCCCGCAGAAGTGCCCAAGGTCCACCTGCAGGGAGACTGAGCGGCGTGCCAACACTGCGGTGCTGTTGCTGTGCCATGTTATGGCCTTGGTTGCGGCGGCGGAACGCAACAGTTGCTGCCGGTGCCTCCTCTTATGGCACTCATGGCCCTCCCTCATGGCACGGGTGAGATCATGTACCTCCTCCCTGAGCTGCGCATTGCCCTCTGCAACCGCAGTGGTCATGTCCCTGACCGCCGTGCTCATGTCCGTGACTGCTGCAGTCATGGCGCGCATCTCCCTGGCAAGGCGCACGATATTGCAGCTAATGCTAGCCACATGTCGTCCCTGCAGGCGCTGTGTACGCAGCATCCTCTCCTCAATTGCAGAGGTTGTTGGGACATCCTGTTCGGCTGAGGAGACGGAACTGCGACGAGCCCTGTGCTGCCGTGTGTGTCTTGCGCCTCCAGGTGGTGCATCAGGTGGTGTGTATGTGCGCTGCCTGGGTGCCAATTGCGAGGAGGGTGTTTCCATCTCCTGCAAGGGCGCAACTTGGGACCTGCGCCTCTGCACTATTGTGGCTGTAGTAGCTGCAGCCTGTTTGGCTGGTGCCGTTGCTTGTGGCGCTGGTGCTGGTACGTTGCTTGTGGCGCTGATGCTGGTGGCGTTGCTGGTGGTGCTGGTGGAGCTGGTACTGTTGGTGTGGCAGGTGTTGGCGATGCATGCGCGTCCTGCGCTGTCTCCTGGTCTGACTCTACGGGTGTTTCCAAGATGATCAGCTGGCCGCTGTCGTCCGAATCCCCAGGTGATGCATCTGTGTGTGAAACAGTGCATGGTTAGTGGGATAATTATAACTACATAGTGTTGTACACATTAATGTCCCTCTGTGGTCCACTAAATGAACAGTCTCCATCCATGTTCAACTGCTGTGGTGTATGGTCATTGGATTTACGCCTGTACATGCACACTGGGCTGACTAGACTACAACTCCCAGGATGCACTAGTGTCATGTGTAAAGCTGTCTGTGCCAGCGCTGCAGACACACTGAGATCGGGCTGGGGGCGTGGAAATGGATTTACGCTACGCTGGGTGTGGGCACAGGCATGCATCTTACCTTGGGCACTTGTGGCTGCGCCGGACGTGTCCATCTGGGTCACCCCCACGACGGCTTCCCGCTCTATCGTCCCTTCCACAAGGTCCTCCAGGGCTGTGTTGGATGGTGCTGTAGATGGTCCGCCTCCAGTCCTGCTCGACTCCCGGAGCCTCTCCACAATCCTCTCTTTGGCACGCTTCCGCAGGTCGTACCACCTTTTTTTGAGGTCGTCGATGCTGCGGGTGGTGACGCCAACTGCATTCACCCTCTCACGGATGCGCAGCCATATGCGCCGCTTCTCCTGCTCAGGCACCTTGAGGGACAGCTTGCCAAAGAGGCGATCGTGTTTGCTGGTGACTCCCTCGATTAGGTACTCAAGCTCCCTGTCCGAAAACTTTCGCTTTCGCTTGCGTGCTGACTCAGCGCTGGATGGCACTTCCTGCACCATGATGTGTGTTTCCTTGGATTTGCTGAGTCAGTGTGGCCTCATTCTGCACAGGCAGTCCTCCTTCCCAGCTCCTGTCTGCTCCTCTGTCGAGGCTATGTGGGTGGGGCTGCAGTATTTCCTGGTTGGTGATGTCATCTGCACGTTCCCGGAGCGATGCGGCAAATTGCGATTTCGCTATTACCGATTGGGTAATAGCTAACTCGGTATTACCGAACTCGCTATTAGCTAATTCGGTATTACCGAACTCGCAATTTGCTAATGGGAGTTTGCATGCCCCGCTATTGAGAAATCGGTAAATTTAGCGATTTTTAAGGAATCGCTAAATTTTACCGATTCTGTTGATGCATGCCATATACCGATTCCTTAATGGCGATTCCTTATTTTTCGCTATTAAGGAATCGGTATTCCTTTGGTTGATGCATATGCCCCATAGTACTTTGAAGATGCACTATTCCAATAACAGTTTACCACAGTACCCAGTAGTAAACTTTCTCTGCAGGGGTTAATGAGGTGGAGGCCATATTGGTCTACACTGAAGAAAACCCCACTGGAGTGGCCTCACCCACCTAGAGTGTACAGTATCTTTCCTAGATAAACCAGGTATAAATGCCTCTTATAAATAGGTCGAAGTGAAGAGTTACGGAACCAGCTGGACCCCAATCCACTGAAGGTGTGTCCCTAGATCTTGATGATCTCAATGAGCAGTGAGAAAACAGTGAAGGTATATGTATGGACAAATAGAAATATATATTGAAAAGTCTCTTCCAGCAAGATCACTCCAACACAAGGAGGATCAGTAGGGCAAATACACAATGCACTGTGATCTTCATACACAGACTGCCTTCTTGCAACATTGTCAAATTTTCAAACCCGTCTTTCCTTAACCAAGCCTCGCTTTTTCTATTTTAATGTACCTGGTCTGCCATCTACTATATTTACCCAATGAAATACTCCAGTTTCAGCATTTTTGTACTTAAAGTGGGTCTGTGTTTTGTCTGGAACGCACAGGTCAACTCAAAGTAACACTGATTGATGGCAATCAGGCATCTGAGAAAGCTCCATATTTACAGTAAGGTTTGAAGAAGGGTTTGGGGTTATGTTGGTCTGACCTGGGACTCCTGCCACAAGAGGTTAAGCATGAGTCCATATGGGAAATCACTCTTGGGTCAAGTGCCTCTATCCAGCATATTCCAATGGAGTCCCTTCCCGCAGACGGATAAAGAGTTTGCATTTCTTCAAGATTGAATTGTATGCAGCTGGCTTATTGCTTCCTTTGATACCTGCTCATTCTTCTGGCAAGGTTAGCAAGTATCCATAAATGGCACACTTCAGATTTCACTGCAAATTTGGTATCTTCTTTTTTACATGGTTTTATTTAAAAAAAGAATAATAAAGTTACGCTAGTCTCACTCATAATAGTGGGGAAGTACAAACAATATGTGAAAACATTCTATCAGGTCATTTGTGGCAATGGTACTTCCCTTGGGGAATATATAATCTTACCATTACCAGGAAAATATGAAAACCAAATCTCTCCAGTGCACGTATGAAGATGATGGACAGGGGCAAGGGAGCTTTGCGGACGTAGAGCAGGGGGAAAATCTTTCAATGCGGTAATGTCCTCCTTAAATTTACATAAATGTGTTACTCTTCATTCAGTTATTTCACTTGCACAAAATCTCCAGGACAACTTCGATTTTGGTACAAAAATAAAATTTACTAGTGTGGATCAAATTAGATTTCCTGGCGATACTCCAAATCATACATCTTGTTGAACTTTTGCCAAACATTTTAATACTTGTTGGTCTGTACAGGTGTTGGAAACTCCTTCGAGCAGAACTTGAAGAACGAAAAAACACAAGAATATCATTATGTAAACTTTCACAACAATACTCGGATGATACGCAAGTGCGATTTGTCACTGCTTTACACTGCTAAATTAGTATAAACAACAGCATGACAAAATATAGAAACATCGCAAGAGAAAAGCCCAGGGAGGCAAGTTTTTCCTCCCTTTTTTACGGACTATTTCTAGGTAGAGATCTTCTTGGATGAAAGTTTGAGTTGTATTGTTCCCTGGTGGTTTGATATGGTAACGAGCCTCTGGTCTCATTTGTGTGTGAATATTTAGTTTTATTCCCGATCAAACTACTTACGATCTTATTCTAACTTCAATCATTAGAAAGTACAACAGATAATAAAAGTCTGTTGGTGTCCCTGAGAATTTGCAATTAAAAAAAATCTGTAGCATGCCTGGTTCCTCAGAAAGGTCTTCATTGATGTATAATACACAGGCTATGAAAAGTAATGGTGTAAAGTGGGTGGCTCTTTATAGTTTTTAGACTTTAAAAACAGATATATATATATATATATATAAATCCTGATTCTCTGCACCGCCGAGCACTGGCGAACAGAGACGCGAACCCAGCGATGTGAGGCCAAAAGATATTTATTTCAGAACCTCGAACCTGACGCGTTGCGGGCAACAAGTGCCCTTGCTCAAAAGTCATTTTGAAACATGTAAGTCATCGTTTTTAAGTGCAAATCAGTATTCAAGTGCCAACACCATGTGATATAACAATATAGAAAAAATACTTCTATTGGCTGTTGCTCAGGCTGTCATGAGTCTGTTTTCCAAACCGTGAAAACAACATAGCTTTATAGATCATTGCCAGTTAGTCACAAATCAAAATCACTGTTGCTTAAATGCAACTAATGCGATATTCTCTTATTGCAGTATCTATTTAGAACTAATCAACAAATAAATAAATACATAAATATTGAATTTGTTCTAAAAGCATATAAATATTCATATAAATAGAATAAGATGTGTGCAAATCCCTTATGCATAAATCACATTTGATGCTTGCAATGTCATTATAGAAAATGTTACCATTGTGCAAATATTCATCATGTGCTACATATTTAACTTGGATGGCAACATGATGTTCCTGCATAGGCTTATAAAATGAAAACATGTGCAAATACTGCAAATAATATGAATGCATAAGAGTAACTGTTCTTTCAAGGTAGTCCTATAAGAACCTAAGTTGTCTTCTAATTTCAGCTTGAATGCTGTAAATAAATGGAAATAATTCCATGACTACAATGTGCAAAGCTCGCAACGTATCATACCTGAGTATTTTTAAGTGCAAATCCTACGATCCTTAATGGATCCCAATAAAGTGCTGGTGCTACAAGCTATATAATAAAATGTGTTACGGCTAAAAACACCCGAGTAAAAAAAAGTTTAAAACCCTATTCAACAAAGTTAAAAACAGGGCTAAAACCACGTTTCTAGAACAGTAGTCACTCTGGTACCTTCAACGAGCCTTACATGTAATGGGAAAACTCTGTCCTGAAACATATTTTATAGAAAATGATACATCTCATCTGTATTATTGAGGCCATTCGGTGTTTTACTGTCCAGCTCTAAAATCATTTTGGATTCCAGTTGTCTCAAATTCTTTTCTCTGTTCCCTCCTCGGTGGGGTTTGGGAACGGCTGCCATGACAAAATATTTTAAACAACTCAGATCATTATTGTGAATAGCTTTAAAATGTCTAGCCACAGGATACGTGGAGTCGTTATTCACAATGGCTCGCAAATGCTGTAGTATTCTGACGTGCACCTGCAGCTTGGTACTACCCACATACCTTAGGCCACAGGTGCACGTCAGAACATACACAGCAAATTCAGTTTTGCAATTAAAACTGCCTCGAATTTTAACCAAATCAGGACTAAAAGGAGTAGAATATGAGGCAGTGTTGACTCCGAACCTGCAAGCTCTACAGGAGGAACATTTACTGAACCCCTGCTTAGGTTGTAACCATTGTCTTGTTGTAGCAAGTTCGGGGAAAGTATTAATAATCTGTGTAGTCATGGAAGGTCCCTTCCTATGTGTAATCGTGGGTTGAGACGGTAGGATAGGAGCCAGAACTCCATCCGTCATAATGATGGACCAATTACGTTTGATGATCGATCTAATTTTCCTTTCCTGTTTATTGTAGGCAGTGATGAGTCTAGGTGTATTGTTAATGGTGTTATTTTGTTCCAAATGGTCATTAGTAGAAAGGAGTGTTTCCCTCGATTTAGTATCTACTTTTAATACAGCCTCAGTCAGTGTTGATTTATTATAACCCCTGTTCTTAAATCTTTCTAGAGCCTCTTGTTTGCAGACTTCAAAGTCCTCTTCTGTACTGCAAATGCGTTTGAGGCGAGTTAGTTCTCCAAGAGGTATACTCTTGATAGTGTGGTGAGGATGCGCACTGCTGGCATGTAAGCTGGTATTTCCCGCTGTAACCTTTCTATGGAGAGAGGTAGCTATATGACCGTTCTTAACGAAGATTTTAACATCTAAGAAATCCACTTGATGTTTACTTATTTGTGAGGTGAACTTAAGATTGATAGAGTTGATGTTAATTTTGTCAATGAAATCATTGGCACTTTTCTCATCCCCCCTCCAGACAATAAGAACATCATCAATATACCGCCACTATTGAACTACGTGGTTGTGGTACTCATCCTGAAAGGTGTGTTTGAGGACCTGCTCCTCCCACCAGCCAACATGTAAACATGCATAGCTGGGGGAAAAGCAGGCCCCCATCGCCACACCTCTCTTTTGCAAAAAGACTTCATTACCAAACATGAAAAAATTGTTAAAAAGTCACCAGGTTACTAGATCTAATAGCATGTTATTATGAGTATACATTTCCTAAAAAATGTGCTAGGGCATTTAGACCCGTTTCATGTTCGATGCTAGTATATAGAGATTCTATATCTAACGTTATGAGCAACAAATAATCTGCCCATTGTATGTCAGTTAGTTCAATAGATCTCCGGTGTCTTTTATAAAGGTAGGAAGTTCTTTGACTAGGCCCTGTAGAAAAAAGTCCACATACTGTGTGATATGTTCTCCCATGCTGCCAATAGCTGCTATGATTGGTTTTCCTGGCACCGGGGTAGTTAATTTGTGAACTTTTGGAATCAAATATAGCCTTGGTAATATTGGATGCTCAACATGTAAAAATGTATATTCCTCAGATGATATACACCCATCTCTTTTCCATTGTAGCAGCTTAGTTTTTAGATTGTTCTTGGCTATATTGTATTTTTTTAAATCTACTTTTTCATAGCATGACTGGTCATCAAGGTGTCTGCGAGCTTCAACTTTGTAGTCTTTTTGAGGCCAGATGACAATATTGCCCCCTTTGTCTGATTTGGTAATGATGATTGTTAGAATCCGGGGTCTCTGGTTGGCGCAGGTATGCACTTGCGACAAGCAGGGACCCTGTCCTCTAAGTCAGGGCAAAGGATTACCTCTTGAAAAATAACCCCTGCTCTCCCTCTAGGTAACGTGGCGCGAGCAGTCAGGTTAAATCCCAGAGGGCATAAGGTTAAGCATTTAAGATGTCCCACACAACAACCACTAACCCACCACACAGAGACACAAGACTGTATTTATACAAATAAGGTTCTTTATATAAAAACTCTTAGGCAGGCTTTAAATACAGTCTTTCACTTTGCAATGAGGTTCCAGTTACTTGTAATTGCTTTTCAGGAGGCCACAGTTCTTAAAAATAGCAAAGTTTGGTGCAATTTCTGCTTCTTTGGGGTTCGTGCGCACCGTAGCGCTGCTTGTACGCTTTGTATCGGCATTGGTACGCGTCGTACCGGCTTCGGTACGCTTCGTACACCACACATACGATTCCCTCGTTACCTCATGCTTCCCGCGTGAGCAAGCGTACAGAAATTTAAACCGTACGGACCGTACAGTCGCAAGTACGCTCCGTACGGGCTGGGTACGAGTCCTTCTAAGCTTCACGCTTCCCGTGTGAGCAGCGTATGGGGAGGGTGGCGTACAGCGCAGTAGGGACCGTACAGCGGAGGGTACGCTTCGCACAGGATCGTTCGGAGCGCACAGTACCTGATTTGTTTAGGGAGAGTTTGTGGTGGCCTTGGCAGTCAGAGGAGGGGCGTCCCACGTCGCAGTTTTCGCTTGCAGAGGACCACGGTGCTTGGGGGGGGCACCTCGGGACTTCCACAGCGAGGGGCGGCTCGGGGGTGATTTCAGCAGCGCAGCGCTGTCGGCATCCTCCAGAAATGGCGAACTTGAGGGTCGTCGATCCTCGCAGTGGTCTCACAGCAGCACAGTCGGGCAGAGGTCACGTTGCTCGGCGAGTTGGGGGCCCACAAGTTCTCTGGGGTCAGCGTTCGCAAATCACCAGCAGCAGCTTCCTTTCTTCCAGGGAGGGGTAGCGCCCACTGTTCCTGGGGCGCAGTTCAGGGGGCAAGTTCACCAGCAAGCCCTTGGAGATTGTTCACACAGCACAAGTTGATTCAAAAGTCTGTCTCAGTCTTTTCCTCTCCTTCTTGCAGCAAGGCACCCACCACAGGCCAGTCTCTCAGGCTTAGAGACAGTACTCCTCCATGCAGCTTTCCCAGGTCCTCCTCTTCAGGCAGAGTTTCTTCTTGGCGTAAACAGGATCTGATTTCTTAGGAGCAGGGCTCCTTCTTTTATACACAGTTTCTTTTGTTCTTTGTCGCCAGGGGGCCTGTGCCTGTCTCAGTCCGGTTTTGGAGCACATTGTTGTGGTGACTCTGCTCTTTCCTTTCAGTGCACAGGGCAGAGACATCAGCCGCTCCACAGGGGGCGGAGCCAGCATTGTGGTGGCAGAGCACAGGTCTGTTCAGAGTCAAGTTGTACTCCTCCCACCCATCCTGGTGTAATCTCTCTACCCACCACCTGGCAGCCAGCCTGTCTCCTGGAATTCCCCAGCCCTTCCCCTCACTGAAACTAGGCAGCGCACACACACACACACACAGCAGAGGCGGACTGAAATGGCTAAGCAAGTAAATACTAACTTTCTAAAAGTAGTATTTACAAACACAGGATATTAAAATAAACTTTACTAAAAGAAGTATTTTATTATTCTGAGTTCAGGCATACTAAACTTGACTTTCTACCATGCTCTCTGAGTCCGTTGGGATTATAGAGTGTAATAATTCCAGCAGCCCATTCTGGCCTATGGAGAGCAGGTAGCCTTCAATAGTGAAAAACGAAAATGGCTGTAATTCACTATTAGGACATGCCACACACATCAGGGCATGTCCTACCTTATGCCTACAATGCACCCTGCCCTTGGGCCTACCATAGGGGTGACTAATATGTAGTTAAGGGAAGGTTTAGGGACTGGCTAGTAGGTGCACTTGCGCAGTCAGCATGACAGTACCAGACTGCACGCAGGTTCTGCAATGGCAGACCTTAGACACATTTTACTAGGCCGCTTCTGTGGGTGGCACAAACCGTGCTGCAAGCCCACCAGCAGCATTTGTATTTACAAGCTCTGGCACTCCTGGTGCACTTTACTATGGGCTGATAGTAAACCAAATAAGCCAAACATGGACACCAATCAATGTATACACTTTTCATAGGGAGCACTTGCACTGTGGCACTGGTTGGCAGTGGCACAGTGACCTGAGCAGCTAACACCAACAAAACACATGAGGCACATCAGCAAAAAGTGGAAAGGAAACTCGCGCCAAGGAGCCAGGTCTAACAATGATTTCATGATTCGTCCCAAGTTTCTTCATAAGTTGGGAGTACTGCAATTCATGATTGCTCCTATGGCGTTTTTTGTGTTTAGTTTGATGATGCAATTTTTTGATATCCTCTATTATGACCTCATGGAAAATGTCAATGGCATCTTTGGGCATCATGGGAATAAACCGTGATTTGGGTTTGAAAGGACTAATGCCTGCTCCAATTTGTTTGATCTCAAATGCAGTCAAATTTTCCTGTGTAGTAGAAGTTTCAATGTCCTCCTGTACTACATTGGGCCTGTCCTCAAACAGATGATGCAAGGTTAAAAGAGTTGGAACATCCTTGGCTTGTAGCTCCGTTTCGGCCTTGTTGGTATTTTCGTCTGTTTGTGTATTCTTCAAACCTTCCTTTATAGCATAGAACTTTTTAAGTTTAAGCTTACGGATAAAGCAAAATATGTCGACTCTAGTGCGAGTGTAGTTGAAGTCACTGGCAGGACAGAATGAGAGTCCTAACGCTAGTAATTGGTTTTCAGCTTCCGTGAGAGTTATGGTGGACAGATTAATGATGGTGTTGTCATTCATATTTATTTTCTGCGTTTTTGTGTTTTTTGTAATTTTTCCGCCTTTCCCTCCTTCGTATGTTTTTTCTTTTTCTTCTTCTCTCCTCGTTGGTTGCCTCGGTCGTAACGTCTGGCGCCGATCCAATGCTAAAAAATCCACCTCCTCTCCCAGATCTAGCACCCTATTGTGTGCTTGATCTTCCCCACTGCTTCCTCTATCATATGATTCCTCACTTGTTAGTGAATCTATATCTGATATGACTGTTGGTTCATTTATTTCAAAATTGGAATTAGTGCTGGAGCCTTGTTCTTGTGGTTTATTTCCTTTATTGCTGATCTTATTTCGCATAGCTGTTTCGTATTTTCGAGCAAAAGTATAAATGCTGCCTTGTTCATAATCCGCTTTATCCCTGGCGAACTTGAAAGCTTTGCGAGCCTTAATCTTATCTTCCTGCTTTTGTAGCCGCTCCTTTATTTCTGCCCATGTTTTGGAAATAAACTCGTTAGGTCTTATTTTGCTTAAGCTCTCATTAATTTGTTCAATTTCTCGCATAAGAGCTTCTCTGTCAATGTCTGCGTACTTCACCAATATTTTCACCAAATTTGTTGATGCCTGTAAATTGCTCTTGCCCCACTCCCTTAGCATGTTTGGGTTAGGGCTTTCGTAGCTTGGTGCCAATAAAATCCTTAGACCTCTTGGGACTCTTCCTGCCTCCACATATTTAGACAAAGATTTTTGTTCCCACCACTTTGTATATATATATATATATATATCACTTAATACTTGAGTCAGCCTGCTAATGCATTTAAGGCACAAGAAGATAAAAGATTCCGAAGAGGTTAAACATTTTCAACTATTAAGAAAGCAAGGAACATATGTACAAAACGTTTTTGCAGTTGAAATCAACCTATTAGCGACCGAAAACTTTTTTTTTCTAATGTACATATACCAAAGTGCGAGTCGGTATATTGGTAACAAATCACAATTTCGTTTAGTGATTCAGTATTTGAAAGAGACATGTTTAGAGCTTCCCTTCCAAATATCGAATTGCAGTGGTATGTCTGAATGTTTTGCGACCAAATTACGGAAACATTCATTTTTCACCTAAAAAACTGAAAACTTAAATTTTCTTTTTTTTAAACACATCCTGGTTTAATTTAAGGAAAACTGGCTGCATTTTCAAAGAACAAAAAAAAAAAGGGATATTGTTTTATTTAAAAGAAATCATAGACCTGGTCGTCTGCCGATTCCAGCAGGCCCCCATCCCTGTCATGGTTGCGATTCATAATGGGTCACAAACTGTGACCTACCTCATTTATATTCATAAGGTAGGTCAATTTGTGACCCACTGGGAATCACTATTTAAGCCTTGCACTTTGTCATACATCAGGAATTATGATTTCCGAATTGCGATTCGGCAAGAATTGCAATTAGGAACTCGCAATGGCCACATTTTCTACATATAGGCCCAAAATTACAACCCCTGCCTGCTTGTTCAATGGTAAAAGTGGCCTCTTTGGGTTTATGAACATTCATTCTTTTTCACTTCTCTCCACTCACCTTTACTTGTCGCTGTGAGCATCGGTCGAGGAGGATAAGACAGTCTGTAGCCTCTTCAAGTAGAATCAATTTCACCTCTCCTGGGGTGAGACTGCAGTCAGTGGCCACATCATATACACGTCTGAGGAGTGACTTCAGCAATGCACCGAGCCTCCAGGGCATTCTGAATTTGTAAGAGAAAAGTAAAAATCAGAAACGCAACTGAATTACAAGGAATAATTATACAGTCAACCGCAACTGCTATTTATTTTAACTTGTGAAATATCTTTGCAACAAAATTACATAGGCTAAGCAATATTTAATATCTTCTCTGCAATTTAATTACCATTTATTTAAACAAAATCCCATTTCTCTTCATATATTTTTCCCATGTAATTTTTCCTAGTGGTTCATTCTCTATTTAATTTAAAAGCGGTCATTTTTATCTAGTTTAAAATCACGAACAATGCTATGTCTCCTTGTATTGATTTCAAAATTGTAACTTTCTGCAAAACATATGCTGGTATTAATTTAAGTTCTAGAAGAAATAAATCCTTTAATAGGTGTTGGAATTGGCCCTTTCTCCAGGGTCACCCCCGAACTGTTTGCATTTTCCCTCCACTATTTGCTGCATTCGTGAAAACTTCTAAATTGATTGTGGTCTTTCCGTAAATCGTGGTAACATTGGTTTATTCACAATCAGCATATTTATTTTATTTATAAGTCCTTATTAATGTGCGCTACCTGTGCCCAGGGCATGTAAATTAAACACCTGCAGCACCGATTGTGCCACACATTTAAATAGCCCTTTAAACATGTCTTAGGCCAGCCATTGCAGATCCTTTGTGCGCAGTTTTAAACTGCCAGGTCGACCTGGCAAGATAAGTCTCTTGCCAGGCCCAACCCTTCCTTTTTCATATATATTTACGTCACTTCCAGGGTTGGCCCAGGTCAACCGAGAGGGCAGGGTGCATGATTTAAACAGTTGACATGTACTTTTAAGTTTTACACGTCCTGATGGTGACAAACTCCAAAATTAATTTTCCTCTACTGCAAGGCCTATAGCTCCCATAGGATAACATTGGGATTACCTTATTATATTTTAGAAGTGTAATTTCCAAGTGGACGATATAACTAGATCACGGTTGGGGTCTCTGGAATCCAAATTTAAAATCCTAACATATGGTGAAGTTGGATTTAAAATTGAAATTCTGAAAATGCCACTTTTAGAAAGTGGGCATTTCCTTGCCTTAGCCATTTGGTGCCTGCCGACTGTTTCTGATTACATGTCTGGGTGTAGTTGGCAGTTGTGCTTTGTGTATTCCCCCTAGACAGCCACAGAAAATGGGAGCTTAGGTGTGAAGTGACGGGCCATCCTGACAGGATGGGAGGAAGGAGCTGGGCACAGCCTCACATCTATACAGGCGGTGCCCTTTCCACACACAAAGGGCTGTCATAGTGAGTGCTTGGGATGGAAACTTGACAACTTGAGTTCTCCAGCACCATGAGGATTTCACTGAACCCAGGAGTGTTTGGTACCAGACAACTCCTCTTAATAATCTCACACTGATGCCAGTGTGGGATTTATTAAAATATGCACTCAGAGGGCACCTTAGAGGAGCCCCCTGAACACGTTCCAACTCTGGTGTGGTCTCTGACCAAATTTAGGCAGCCTGCCACCACCAGACATGTTGTGGACCCCTGGGTCAAGAGCCTGTGCTCTTGGAGGCCAGAAGCAAAGCCCATCCCGGGCAGTGGTGTCACACCGCCTCCCCTAGGATGAGCACACTGCTCAAGAGGGAAGCTTCAAAGACCTTGTTGCCTTTGTAATGCAACCCCAGCTTCTGCTGTTAGCAGCAGATGGCAGTCCCCGGTCCAAACCCCTACTTTTGACAGGAAAACTTAATCAAAAAGAGGTGTGCCCCCCTTTGTCAACTCCACCCCTCAGGTGCTGGAGGAGAAGTGAAGCACATTTTTCAGTGCCCACCATTTTGAAAATGGTGGGACAGGGGATAAGACTATGCCCCCTCCCACAGGTGGGTGCCATAATAGATACCCCAGGTTACCCTACCTGTTACCCCCATAACACCCCTAAATCTAGTATTTAGGTGGCTTCCCCAGACTCAAAAATCAGGTTTGTGATTAGGTAAGAAGAGCTGGAAACTACAGCGGGGGTGCTAGAGGGCGCTTAGCGAGATGGCGGCGTGAAAGCACAGCTCCGCCGGACGGAGACAATAATCGTTAAAAATTCTGCAGTTCCTGCTTCCTATGTCAGCCATAAACCAAGCGTATTGATTGCGGATTGCCCCTGGCGGCTGAAGATCCACAGATATTAGCGGTGACCGCCCGTAATAGGGGGAAACAAAAAAACATTTAAGGGGCGGACCGTGGTCTGAAGATGGCGCTGCCGTTTATCTAGTGCCCCGCGCTAGGAATTAAGGACTGGTGGGCTCTGCGTCGATGTCCAGCAGAGAATCCTGCTAGCACGAAGAGGAGACCGACCCGAAGTATACTGCGCACACGGCCCAGTGAAACGCCTGCTGTGTCGAGCAAGCCTCCGGGCTCGAGGACCCCACGTGCGTGTGTGGCTGGGGAGCAGCAATACCGGAGCGAGGTGCAACATGAGCACTCCTAGGAAGAGGACTCCCTCGCGGGGGCCGCTGACGGTGATCATAACGCCGGGTGAGCTCCTGGAGATAACGCGACACGACAGGTAGCTCGTAGCATAGCAGCCACCCGAACTATAACTATTGGGCGGCATTGTTACAGCAGAGGCCTATGTGGGGAGGATCGGCCGCACCAGCAGCTGACACGATTTGAACTAAGTGAGGCGCGTTTAATTATTATAGCGAGGCAGCGTGCCATGTACTGGCAAACAGCTCAACGGCCCAGTGAGAAACGTGCTGTAAATAAACTGGTTGGCTGGCGCAGATGGAAAACGTTATACAACACACAATAAACGCTGCACACTGATGTAGCAAAAAAAAAAAACACGTGAAACGCCGTGAAGTGTAAGAAGTTACATACCGGAAAATGTGTGTATGAAATAGTACCGAAGCAACATATACATTCAAGCATGTTACGCCTCGATTGCAAAATCCAGTCTGTATGGGCGAGCCGAAAAGGAGACAGGGAGGGAACAAACAAGCCTCACTCTGAATCAAAAGCGAGCGTTTAGCATAAAGTGTGACACGCGTCAATCAAAAGCATGGGCGGAGTTTGCACTCCACTTCCGAAATCAACTCGACGACAATAGATCTCACAGAGCGAGCAGCGCATGCGCTGCAACGCTAGGCGAGACCTAAGAAGATAAACCGCCTACCAGCTGCGATTTGTATCGCCCACTCACACTAATAAATATGGAAGCGAAGAAACTCGCAAACATTTTAGCGACTAGACTACAGCCATTAATGCCTAAATTGGTCCTGCCGGATCAATCTGGCTTTATCCCCCGAGAGATCTACTTCACATAATTTATACACCCTTTTTGACATATATCATATTCTTGATCCAAAGTTAAAGGCAGTGGCTGTGATGCTTGATGCGCCCAAAAGATTTCGACTTCATCGAATAGGGATACCTATTTTATATACTCCACACTATGGGGTTCCCTCATTTTTATTAACTGGATACAATTACTGTACACATACCCCCATTGCAACGATACGCGTGGAAGGCATCACCTCAGACCCTATACAGATACGAAGAGGAACTAGACAGGGTTGTCCTCTATCACCGCTATTATTTGCGATTACGCTGGAACCACTTGCCTGCGTCATCAGACAACGGCACAAAACGCTGCGCTTTGCTCACCGCCCAGTGAGCATCTCCCTTTACGCAGATGACATGCAGTTATTTATATGTGAACCCAATATTACGCGAATATATACGATTTGGGAGGTTCTCGGGACTTACCATCAATTGGTCAAAGTCAATGGTGGTGCCGCTCACTGAAGTCACCTCGCAGTATGAGCTTGAATTCCCCCTTGTGTGGTCGCTGGAGCCAGTGAAGTACCTTGGGGTTTGGGTTCACCGTGACCCTGAGATAGTTAACCGTGAAAATTATGGAATAGCTTGCACTCATTTAGAACAACAAGTGGATAAGAGGATACGGTTACCGCTGTCCTTGGCTGACCGCATGGCACTGATAAAAATGGTAGTACTACCCAAGTTTTGATATCTCTTTAGTAATATCCCGATACAGCTGACTACTACCATTTTTAAGGCGGTTCGCTCGCTATTACTCAGGCTGATCTGGGGGGGCAAACCAGCCATTGTGAACCTGACGACGCTCATGCTGGATTATTAAAGTGGAGGGTTCAATGTGCCGGATATATACTTATACTATCTATGCGCTCAAGCTCAATACGCGTTCAACTGGTATAATACACATGACTTTATCCGTAGCCATACAGGACGGAGACACACATCCTATACCTTTAGGTTCCATATTGACTCATACACAAAGAGGTACACCCAAGATAGAAATTAACTCAGTTGACTCCACGATTGCCGCCTGGCAAGCACTTGGCCGAAGAGCGATGAAACTGCCATTATACTTACCGCTTCTACCCTGGTCACATCATGCAGCTGCCTCGGTCACACATGAACGAGTGGCTCTGCGTATATTGGCATCTGTAGGGCTTGAAAAAATACAGTACTTCTTCCCAAACAGAACCTTTTTAACAACAGAAGATCTTAGCTATGTGCAGAATCAAACCCCACTGTTCATTTTCACACTACACAGAAGAAAAAAAGCATTGCAAGCGCATTACCTCACATTCCCATCAGAACCCCCTACATTAAGCTCCTTACATGCCCTACTTATCAGCCCCACGAGGCACAAAATGATAAGTAAGCTATATAGGGCTGCAAGAGACGAAACACTGCTACCACATAACAGGGCAATGGAACCTGAAGCTAGATACGCAACTAACGCAACAAGACTGGGAACATTGTGGTCAATTAACTAATTCACTTACACCCAATGGAAACCTACGCATCATACATTTCAAATATCTGCATCAAATGTATCACACACCACATAGATTATTCAAATATGGCTGAAGAGACACTGACACCTGTAAAAGATGTGGTTGCGCAGGTGCAGACATCTGGCAAGGGAATACGGAAAAGTGAGGGACTACTGGGAAGGGGTCATTGTCACTTTGTAAGAAATGACCATGTTACAGCTTCACTGCACCGCCCCCCCCACCCCAAGTATGCCTGTTGCAGTTAATACCATCTCTAAAGGGTAATCCGAGTAGACTTGTGAAAATTGCGCTACTACTAGCCAAAGGAAGGGTGGCCATGGTATAGGACAGCAAGCTCAGCCCTACATCCGAGCTGTGGTTGAAAGGCATGGTATATTGTCGTGAAACTTAACTTTATATGCTAAGGAGCTCCCGACCACCTCCAGACCCAAAGATATTTGGGAACCCCTGCTGCAATATCTATGTACGAGGGAACACAACACACTAACTGATGCAACACAACTGCTCAATGTATAAAAATGTTTCGCACCTTCCAGCTAAGTCCGTCAAAATGTACACCTCATTGTATAAAATGGCCACGGGTTGTTTGGATGTTAATCTGTACGTTGACAACGACTGTGTCTATACTGATTGATATTATATGTGTCACTTGTAAGGCCACAATAAAAATTTGTATGAAGAAAAAAAAAAGCTGGACACTACAGCGTTGCACCTGCAGAGAAGACTGTAGAAACTAACTGACTAGGCCAAAGCCCTACCGGCCTGTCTGCAGCCCCCAATGATCCTGCACCAAAAGAAAACCAGTCCTGTAGCCCAGTGACCTCCAAATCCTTGGGAGGACTGCTTGCCTTCGACAAATATCAAGCTCTCCAGAGAACATGACCTGTTCAAGAAGAAACCAACTTTAAAAGATAAAGAACTCTGCCCTGAGGAACCGTGTGGCCTACCGGTCCTGCAAAGGTTCCCACAGTGATTCTGAGCCAGAGTCCGCCATGGGCAGACCCCTGTCGGACTCAGTCCCGAGCCTGCTGCCTTAATCCAAAGACTCCCCCCAACCACGATCTGCTCTGGTAAGAGTTCCCGACGCCATAGGACAGCCCTGCACCCAAAGCCCCTGGGCCTTGGGGAACTTGACCAGCAGTGTCCCTACATCCCATAGCATCACTACTTACCTGGCCAGCTGTGGGGATTTCTTCCTCCGGCCTCCTGGCCAGCGCCTGCAGCCTCTTTTCAAAACTGATCTCCCCAAGTGAATTGAAATGGGCACCCAACTCTCTGGTGACACTCTGCACCGGCCACCCCTGTACCGCTGTGGGTGTAAGTTTGGTGCTGCCTTGTGGCCCTCCCCATGCTTACCTTAAGTCCTGGAGAATGGGTTACCAAACAGTGTTACTCACCTGTGAGCAGAATCTCTTCGACTATCCCCTTTCTCAATTGGATTACATTGGTGCCATATTCCAATTTTCAACCCTGCACCCAGCCGCCCCTGTGCCGTTGGCGGTGCAGATTTGCTACTTACCCGCGCTTTGCCTGGTGATGATTGTAAGAAAGTGGGTTTCTGTTGCAGTAACCCCCCCCCCTTTTTTTGCCTAATAGCTGATGCACTTTTCCTTGTGGTGCCCTGGGCTCCTGCCAATCAGGTGCCCAGGGCCTGTGTTCCTTTCCTAAAAACTGCCTAACAGCCAAAACCCAAATTGGCAAACCCTAGCCACATGTCAGCCCCTGGTAAATGGTACCCTAGGTACCCAGGGCCTTGTGACCAGTAAAGGCCTCTAAGGGCTGCAGCACTCATTGTGCCACCCTTAGAGGCCCTGTACACTAACACTAAAACACTCTAACACTCTAAAACACTAAAACACTCTAACACTCTAACACTCTAACACTCTAACACACTAAAACACTAAAACACTAAAACACACTAAAACACTAAAACACTCTAACACTAAAACACTCTAACACTCTAACACACTAAAACACTAAAACACTCTAACACACTAAAACACTAAAACACTCTAACACACTAAAACACTAAAACACACTAAAACACTAAAACACTCTAACACTCTAACACACTAAAACACTAAAACACCAAAACACCAAAACACTAAAACACTGAAACACTAAAACAATAAAAAACTAAAACACTGAAACACTGAAACACTGAAACACTGAAACACTAAAACACTCTAACACACTAAAACACTAAAACACTAAAACACTAAAACACACTAAAACACTCTAACACACTAAAACACTACAACACTACAACACTACAACACTAAAACACGCTAACACTCTAACACACTAAAACACTCTAACACTAAAACACTCTAACACTCTAAAACACTAAAACACTCTAACACTCTAAAACACTAAAACACTCTAACACTCTAAAACACTAAAACACTAAAACACTAACACTAAAACACTAAAACACTAAAACACTAAAACACTAAAACAATAAAACACTAAAACACTAAAACACTAAAACCGTCGTGGGGGTGACCCAGATGGACACGTCCGGCGCAGCCACAAGTGCCCAAGGTAAGATGCATGCCTGTGCCCACACCCAGCGTAGCGTAAATCCATTTCCACGCCCCCAGCCCGATCTCAGTGTGTCTGCAGCGCTGGCACAGACAGCTTTACACATGACACTAGTGCATCCTGGGAGTTGTAGTCTAGTCAGCCCAGTGTGCATGTACAGGCGTAAATCCAATGACCATACACCACAGCAGTTGAACATGGATGGAGACTGTTCATTTAGTGGACCACAGAGGGACATTAATGTGTACAAAACTATGTAGTTGTAATTATCCCACTAACCATGCACTGTTTCACACACAGATGCATCACCTGGGGATTCGGACGACAGCGGCCAGCTGATCATCTCGGAAACACCCGTAGAGTCAGACCAGGAGACAGCGCAGGACGCGCATGCATCGCCAACACCTGCCACACCAACAGTACCAGCTCCACCAGCACCACCAGCAACGCCACCAGCATCAGCGCCACAAGCAACGGCACCAGCACCAGCGCCACAAGCAATGGCACCAGCCAAAAAGGCTGCAGCTACTACAGCCACAATAGCGCAGAGGCACAGGTCCCAAGTTGCGCCCTTGCAGGAGATGGAAACACCCTCCTCGCAATTGGCACCCAGGCAGCGCACATACACACCACCTGATGCACCACCTGGAGGCGCAAGACACACACGGCGGCACAGAGCTCGTCGCAGTTCCGTCTCCTCAGCCGAACAGGATGTCCCAACAACCTCTGCAATTGAGGAGAGGATGCTGCGTACACAGCGCCTGCAGGGACGACATGTGGCTAGCATTAGCTGCAATATCGTGCGCCTTGCCAGGGAGATGCGCGCCATGACTGCAGCAGTCACGGACATGAGCACGGCGGTCAGGGACATGACCACTGCGGTTGCAGAGGGCAATGCGCAGCTCAGGGAGGAGGTACATGATCTCACCCGTGCCATGAGGGAGGGCCATGAGTGCCATAAGAGGAGGCACCGGCAGCAACTGTTGCGTTCCGCCGCCGCAACCAAGGCCATAACACGGCACAGCAACATCACCGCAGTGTTGGCACGCCGCTCAGTCTCCCTGCAGGTGGACCTTGGGCACTTCTGAGGGGATGTCGCTAAGTCACTAGGACACATCACCACTGCAATGGAACACCTACAGAGCAGCACATGCAGTGCTGCTGCATTGGGAGGGGATGACACAAGTGAGGCTGCCTCCAGTGTCAGCAGCGTGTCACTGGCACAGGCCAGCACCAGGCGCCGCAGTTCGCGTGCCTCCACGGGGACAGGCCGTGGTGAGGCATTGGATACACCTGAGCGGAGGCTTGGGGTACGTGGGAAGTGCCACTAGACAGTTGGACATGCATGCAGGACCATGGTGGGGCAACCATGGCCATCCAAATACTGTGTATGCACATGCGTGACTTTAAGGCACCTTTAATTTACATTAATGCAAATGGAGCATGATTTACAATGCTAGTTTTGTTGCACAATCCTCTGTGCTACTGTGCATTAAACAGTTGCACCCCAAACTAACTTGTAATGTCTCATTTTCCAATGTTTCAAAAATGATTTAGCATTATGTATGTCCGCCTCCTATGGCCCTCTGCTGTGTTTGGGATGTGTGCCTGTCGTTGTTGGGCGGGTGGTTGGTCATCCCGGTGCTCCGCATCCCTGTCCACCTCTATGGGTATCCCCCTTCTGGTGGCAATGTTGTGCAGCATTGCACATACAGCAATTATCCGGCAGCATGTTTCAGGTTGGTATAGCATGGCGCCGCCAGTCTTGTGGAGGATTCTGAAGCGGCTCTTGAGAATCACAAATGTCCTCTCTATCACATTCCTAGTGCTGATGTGTGCAGCGTTGTAGCGATGTTCCTGCGGGGTTGCTGGATTTAAGTATGGGGTGAGTATGTATTCACGCAGGGCGTAAGCACTGTCACCTAGAAGATAGAAGCATAGACTTAGCATTGGTGATGTACATACATGTGTGGTGTTGGTGTGGGGAAGCGTATTTCTACGTACCTAGCAGGAGTCCCTCTCCTAATTCTCCGTTGATTAGTCGCCTGTGCATTCCACTGTGGCGGAAGATGTAGGAGTCGTGTGTGCTCCCTGGGAATTGTGCCACTAGGTCAGTTATGATGTTATTGGCATCGCACACAACCTGCACGTTGATCGAGTGGTATGACTTGCGGTTCCGGAAAATGTACTCATTTGCTGCGGGTGGACATATGGGGATGTGCGTGCTGTCGATGCATCCAATCACATGTGGGAATTGTGCCACCTGGTAGAAAGCCTGTTTGGTGCGGTCCAACTGCTGTGGGGTTGTGGGGAAGCTGATGTGTGTGTGGAGCATTGTCAGCATGGCATCGAGGAATTTCTTGAAGAAGCGTGACAGTGCGCTTTGAGAAACACCTCCGGCCACCGCAATTACCCCCTGGAAACTCCCTGAGGCCAGTAGGTGCAGGCTGCATAGGACCTGAACGTGCGCAGGGATTGCATTTGTCCGGTGTGTCTGGTGCTGCAGTAATGATTCCAGGTCTGCAATCAGGCGCATGATCATGGCACGATTGAGGCGATACTTCTGGTACACCTCGTCCTCATTCTGCCCGAGCAAGGTTATGCGCAGTCTGAAAACCCGCTCCTGGACCCTTCTCCTGCGCTGTCCTGCTGCATTGATGCGCATCCTCCTTGCAAGCACGTAGAGGGCAGCCATTTTGTGGGAGCCAACAGGGTCTCCTGGGCCACATTTAAGGGTTTAGTGATTGCCTCAATCATTTGCACATGTAGAAATTTTTTTTGCATTAACTTTTTTTTTTTTTAACTTTACCTCCAGGTTTTGATTCCCCTTATTTAGCTCTTGCAAAATAGCGATTTTTGGGATTTTCGTTATTAGCGAGTTTTGTTGCATTGGGGTGCGATTCGTTATTTGCTATTGGCACTTTCTGGGAGCTGTTAGTGTTTCGGTAACTGCAAAATCAGTATATAGCGATTCGATAATTTAGCATTTTGGGTATTAGCGATTCGGTATGTTAGCAGATATTTATTTTGCGATTCGTTATTTGCTCACGTTTTGGGTTGATGCATTGGGATTGGGTATTTGGGACTCGCTACCGGGAGCTAATAATGAATCGGTATTTTACCGACTGGATTTTGGCTTGATGCATGAGGCTGCTAAACACTAAAACACTCTAAAACACTAAAACACTCTAACACTCTAACACACTAAAACACTACAACACTAAAACACGCTAACACTCTAACACTCTAACACTCTAACACACTAAAACACTAAAACACTAAAACACTCTAAAACACTAAAACACTCTAAAACACTAAAACACTCTAACACACTAAGCCGTCTAGGGTGTGCCCTGCTAAGTGGGTTGGTGATTTGACAGTTTTCGTGAGGCCTACTGTCTCCAAGTCATTGAGTAGCGTTCCTGTATCCGGGTCTTCATAGGATTCAAGGTGAAAATTGAAGTCACCTAAAACGGTGAAGTGTTGGGATCCAATAGACATCTCAATGATTTTGTCTAAGTTTGAGAGAAATTTTGATCTAGATCCTGGGGGGCGGTAGATTAGCAAACCTCTAAAAGTAGTTTTACTGGAGATGCATATGGCGAAAAGGAGAGCCTCGCATTCAGGGAGAGTTATTTCTGATGTTGTTAGTCTTAGGTGTTCTTTGTGTATAATTGCTATTCCTCCGCCTTTTCTTAAGGGTCTATCTAGCTTGCTTACACAATAGTTGTTAGGCATGGCGTCTCTGAAGTCAGGTCTCGGTAATAAATAGTATATCCAGATCATGGGAGTCAATAAACTCAGCGATTTCAACTTTGTGTTTAGGCAAGGAACGGACGTTTATTAGGGCTGCAGACACTGTGGGTGGAGAAATAGTGGTGTCTGTGGACAGTGTTTCCGTGCAAGTGGGACATTTAAGCGGTCCAATGCAAGAGTTGTAGTTAAGGAGGGGTATGGGGTGGGCTTTCTCGGCATATGGTTTATATCTCAGGAGTTTGGCAGAGGAGTAGGATAGCAAAGGAGAATTGGCGATGGGCCGCGGACCAGGCGGAGCAGGGGGGGAGGCCCTAGGCCCGGCCTCGGCGCGGACGAGCGCAGACAAGCTTGCCTTATGCGCGCCTTCGGCGCGCAATCGTCGCGCCCGCTGCGCTCGTCCGCTGCGCTTCCGGTTCCAATGCATGTAAATAGTGTTGAATCGGATAAACGTAGAGGGCGTGGTGAGCGCCGCTGGGCGTGTCCTGTGACCGAGGGCGGCGTTGCTGTGGCAACCCTCTCCGCTACAGCAATAGATCTGCTGGGCGGTCAGGTGTAACCAGCGAGCGAGCGCTTCAACGAAATGCAGGTGACAGTCAAATATGCTTTTTAAAAACACAACGTGCTAGTGAGCTAAAATCTCCCGGCTTCCACCTCAGGAGAGAGTCTGTAAGACAGTGCTAGTACTCAGCGCGAGTCAATTTAAGGAATTGCAATTAGGAACTCGCAATGGCCACATTTTCTACATATAGGCCCAAAATTACAACCCCTGCCTGCTTGTTCAATGGTAAAAGTGGCCTCTTTGGGTTTATGAACATTCATTCTTTTTCACTTCTCTCCACTCACCTTTACTTGTCGCTGTGAGCATCGGTCGAGGAGGATAAGACAGTTTGTAGCCTCTTCAAGTAGAATCAATTTCACCTCTCCTGGGGTGAGACTGCAGTCAGTGGCCACATCATATACAAGTCTGAGGAGTGACTTCAGCAATGCACCGAGCCTCCAGGGCATTCTGAATTTGTAAGAGAAAAGTAAAAATCAGAAACGCAACTGAATTACAAGGAATAATTATACAGTCAACCGCAACTGCTATTTATTTTAACTTGTGAAATATCTTTGCAACAAAATTACATAGGCCAAGCAATATTTAATATCTTCTCTGCAATTTAATTACCATTTATTTAAACAAAATCCCATTTCTCTTCATATATTTTTCCCATGTAATTTTTCCTAGTGGTTCATTCTCTATTTAATTTAAAAGCGGTCATTTTTATCTAGTTTAAAATCACGAACAATGCTATGTCTCCTTGTATTGATTTCAAAATTGTAACTTTCTGCAAAACATATGCTGGTATTAATTTAAGTTCTAGAAGAAATAAATCCTTTAATAGGTGTTGGAATTGGCCCTTTCTCCAGGGTCACCCCCGAACTGTTTGCATTTTCCCTCCACTATTTGCTGCATTCGTGAAAACTTCTAAATTGATTGTGGTCTTTCCGTAAATCGTGGTAACATTGGTTTATTCACAATCAGCATATTTATTTTATTTATAAGTCCTTATTAATGTGCGCTACCTGTGCCCAGGGCATGTAAATTAAACACCTGCAGCACCGATTGTGCCACACATTTAAATAGCCCTTTAAACATGTCTTAGGCCAGCCATTGCAGATCCTTTGTGCGCAGTTTTAAACTGCCAGGTCGACCTGGCAAGATAAGTCTCTTGCCAGGCCCAACCCTTCCTTTTTCATATATATTTACGTCACTTCCAGGGTTGGCCCAGGTCAACCGAGAGGGCAGGGTGCATGATTTAAACAGTTGACATGTACTTTTAAGTTTTACACGTCCTGATGGTGACAAACTCCAAAATTAATTTTCCTCTACTGCAAGGCCTATAGCTCCCATAGGATAACATTGGGATTACCTTATTATATTTTAGAAGTGTAATTTCCAAGTGGACGATATAACTAGATCACGGTTGGGGTCTCTGGAATCCAAATTTAAAATCCTAACATATGGTGAAGTTGGATTTAAAATTGAAATTCTGAAAATGCCACTTTTAGAAAGTGGGCATTTCCTTGCCTTAGCCATTTGGTGCCTGCCGACTGTTTCTGATTACATGTCTGGGTGTAGTTGGCAGTTGTGCTTTGTGTATTCCCCCTAGACAGCCACAGAAAATGGGAGCTTAGGTGTGAAGTGACGGGCCATCCTGACAGGATGGGAGGAAGGAGCTGGGCACAGCCTCACATCTATACAGGCGGTGCCCTTTCCACACACAAAGGGCTGTCATAGTGAGTGCTTGGGATGGAAACTTGACAACTTGAGTTCTCCAGCACCATGAGGATTTCACTGAACCCAGGAGTGTTTGGTACCAGACAACTCCTCTTAATAATCTCACACTGATGCCAGTGTGGGATTTATTAAAATATGCACTCAGAGGGCACCTTAGAGGAGCCCCCTGAACACGTTCCAACTCTGGTGTGGTCTCTGACCAAATTTAGGCAGCCTGCCACCACCAGACATGTTGTGGACCCCTGGGTCAAGAGCCTGTGCTCTTGGAGGCCAGAAGCAAAGCCCATCCCGGGCAGTGGTGTCACACCGCCTCCCCTAGGATGAGCACACTGCTCAAGAGGGAAGCTTCAAAGACCTTGTTGCCTTTGTAATGCAACCCCAGCTTCTGCTGTTAGCAGCAGATGGCAGTCCCCGGTCCAAACCCCTACTTTTGACAGGAAAACTTAATCAAAAAGAGGTGTGCCCCCCTTTGTCAACTCCACCCCTCAGGTGCTGGAGGAGAAGTGAAGCACATTTTTCAGTGCCCACCATTTTGAAAATGGTGGGACAGGGGATAAGACTATGCCCCCTCCCACAGGTGGGTGCCATAATAGATACCCCAGGTTACCCTACCTGTTACCCCCATAACACCCCTAAATCTAGTATTTAGGTGGCTTCCCCAGACTCAAAAATCAGGTTTGTGATTAGGTAAGAAGAGCTGGAAACTACAGCGGGGGTGCTAGAGGGCGCTTAGCGAGATGGCGGCGTGAAAGCACAGCTCCGCCGGACGGAGACAATAATCGTTAAAAATTCTGCAGTTCCTGCTTCCTATGTCAGCCATAAACCAAGCGTATTGATTGCGGATTGCCCCTGGCGGCTGAAGATCCACAGATATTAGCGGTGACCGCCCGTAATAGGGGGAAACAAAAAAACATTTAAGGGGCGGACCGTGGTCTGAAGATGGCGCTGCCGTTTATCTAGTGCCCCGCGCTAGGAATTAAGGACTGGTGGGCTCTGCGTCGATGTCCAGCAGAGAATCCTGCTAGCACGAAGAGGAGACCGACCCGAAGTATACTGCGCACACGGCCCAGTGAAACGCCTGCTGTGTCGAGCAAGCCTCCGGGCTCGAGGACCCCACGTGTGTGTGTGGCTGGGGAGCAGCAATACCGGAGCGAGGTGCAACATGAGCACTCCTAGGAAGAGGACTCCCTCGCGGGGGCCGCTGACGGTGATCATAACGCCGGGTGAGCTCCTGGAGATAACGCGACACGACAGGTAGCTCGTAGCATAGCAGCCACCCGAACTATAACTATTGGGCGGCATTGTTACAGCAGAGGCCTATGTGGGGAGGATCGGCCGCACCAGCAGCTGACACGATTTGAACTAAGTGAGGCGCGTTTAATTATTATAGCGAGGCAGCGTGCCATGTACTGGCAAACAGCTCAACGGCCCAGTGAGAAACGTGCTGTAAATAAACTGGTTGGCTGGCGCAGATGGAAAACGTTATACAACACACAATAAACGCTGCACACTGATGTAGCAAAAAAAAAAAACACGTGAAACGCCGTGAAGTGTAAGAAGTTACATACCGGAAAATGTGTGTATGAAATAGTACCGAAGCAACATATACATTCAACCATGTTACGCCTCGATTGCAAAATCCAGTCTGTATGGGCGAGCCGAAAAGGAGACAGGGAGGGAACAAACAAGCCTCACTCTGAATCAAAAGCGAGCGTTTAGCATAAAGTGTGACACGCGTCAATCAAAAGCATGGGCGGAGTTTGCACTCCACTTCCGAAATCAACTCGACGACAATAGATCTCACAGAGCGAGCAGCGCATGCGCTGCAACGCTAGGCGAGACCTAAGAAGATAAACCGCCTACCAGCTGCGATTTGTATCGCCCACTCACACTAATAAATATGGAAGCGAAGAAACTCGCAAACATTTTAGCGACTAGACTACAGCCATTAATGCCTAAATTGGTCCTGCCGGATCAATCTGGCTTTATCCCCCGAGAGATCTACTTCACATAATTTATACACCCTTTTTGACATATATCATATTCTTGATCCAAAGTTAAAGGCAGTGGCTGTGATGCTTGATGCGCCCAAAAGATTTCGACTTCATCGAATAGGGATACCTATTTTATATACTCCACACTATGGGGTTCCCTCATTTTTATTAACTGGATACAATTACTGTACACATACCCCCATTGCAACGATACGCGTGGAAGGCATCACCTCAGACCCTATACAGATACGAAGAGGAACTAGACAGGGTTGTCCTCTATCACCGCTATTATTTGCGATTACGCTGGAACCACTTGCCTGCGTCATCAGACAACGGCACAAAACGCTGCGCTTTGCTCACCGCCCAGTGAGCATCTCCCTTTACGCAGATGACATGCAGTTATTTATATGTGAACCCAATATTACGCGAATATATACGATTTGGGAGGTTCTCGGGACTTACCATCAATTGGTCAAAGTCAATGGTGGTGCCGCTCACTGAAGTCACCTCGCAGTATGAGCTTGAATTCCCCCTTGTGTGGTCGCTGGAGCCAGTGAAGTACCTTGGGGTTTGGGTTCACCGTGACCCTGAGATAGTTAACCGTGAAAATTATGGAATAGCTTGCACTCATTTAGAACAACAAGTGGATAAGAGGATACGGTTACCGCTGTCCTTGGCTGACCGCATGGCACTGATAAAAATGGTAGTACTACCCAAGTTTTGATATCTCTTTAGTAATATCCCGATACAGCTGACTACTACCATTTTTAAGGCGGTTCGCTCGCTATTACTCAGGCTGATCTGGGGGGGCAAACCAGCCATTGTGAACCTGACGACGCTCATGCTGGATTATTAAAGTGGAGGGTTCAATGTGCCGGATATATACTTATACTATCTATGCGCTCAAGCTCAATACGCGTTCAACTGGTATAATACACATGACTTTATCCGTAGCCATACAGGACGGAGACACACATCCTATACCTTTAGGTTCCATATTGACTCATACACAAAGAGGTACACCCAAGATAGAAATTAACTCAGTTGACTCCACGATTGCAGCCTGGCAAGCACTTGGCCGAAGAGCGATGAAACTGCCATTATACTTACCGCTTCTACCCTGGTCACATCATGCAGCTGCCTCGGTCACACATGAACGAGTGGCTCTGCGTATATTGGCATCTGTAGGGCTTGAAAAAATACAGTACTTCTTCCCAAACAGAACCTTTTTAACAACAGAAGATCTTAGCTATGTGCAGAATCAAACCCCACTGTTCATTTTCACACTACACAGAAGAAAAAAAGCATTGCAAGCGCATTACCTCACATTCCCATCAGAACCCCCTACATTAAGCTCCTTACATGCCCTACTTATCAGCCCCACGAGGCACAAAATGATAACTAAGCTATATAGGGCTGCAAGAGACGAAACACTGCTACCACATAACAGGGCAATGGAACCTGAAGCTAGATACGCAACTAACGCAACAAGACTGGGAACATTGTGGTCAATTAACTAATTCACTTACACCCAATGGAAACCTACGCATCATACATTTCAAATATCTGCATCAAATGTATCACACACCACATAGATTATTCAAATATGGCTGAAGAGACACTGACACCTGTAAAAGATGTGGTTGCGCAGGTGCAGACATCTGGCAAGGGAATACGGAAAAGTGAGGGACTACTGGGAAGGGGTCATTGTCACTTTGTAAGAAATGACCATGTTACAGCTTCACTGCACCGCCCCCCCCACCCCAAGTATGCCTGTTGCAGTTAATACCATCTCTAAAGGGTAATCCGAGTAGACTTGTGAAAATTGCGCTACTACTAGCCAAAGGAAGGGTGGCCATGGTATAGGACAGCAAGCTCAGCCCTACATCCGAGCTGTGGTTGAAAGGCATGGTATATTGTCGTGAAACTTAACTTTATATGCTGAGGAGCTCCCGACCACCTCCAGACCCAAAGATATTTGGGAACCCCTGCTGCAATATCTACGTACGAGGGAACACAACACACTAACTGATGCAACACAACTGCTCAATGTATAAAAATGTTTCGCACCTTCCAGCTAAGTCCGTCAAAATGTACACCTCATTGTATAAAATGGCCACGGGTTGTTTGGATGTTAATCTGTACGTTGACAACGACTGTGTCTATACTGATTGATATTATATGTGTCACTTGTAAGGCCACAATAAAAATTTGTATGAAGAAAAAAAAAAGCTGGACACTACAGCGTTGCACCTGCAGAGAAGACTGTAGAAACTAACTGACTAGGCCAAAGCCCTACCGGCCTGTCTGCAGCCCCCAATGATCCTGCACCAAAAGAAAACCAGTCCTGTAGCCCAGTGACCTCCAAATCCTTGGGAGGACTGCTTGCCTTCGACAAATATCAAGCTCTCCAGAGAACATGACCTGTTCAAGAAGAAACCAACTTTAAAAGATAAAGAACTCTGCCCTGAGGAACCGTGTGGCCCACCGGTCCTGCAAAGGTTCCCACAGTGATTCTGAGCCAGAGTCCGCCATGGGCAGACCCCTGTCGGACTCAGTCCCGAGCCTGCTGCCTTAATCCAAAGACTCCCCCCAACCACGATCTGCTCTGGTAAGAGTTCCCGACGCCATAGGACAGCCCTGCACCCAAAGCCCCTGGGCCTTGGGGAACTTGACCAGCAGTGTCCCTACATCCCATAGCATCACTACTTACCTGGCCAGCTGTGGGGATTTCTTCCTCCGGCCTCCTGGCCAGCGCCTGCAGCCTCTTTTCAAAACTGATCTCCCCAAGTGAATTGAAATGGGCACCCAACTCTCTGGTGACACTCTGCACCGGCCACCCCTGTACCGCTGTGGGTGTAAGTTTGGTGCTGCCTTGTGGCCCTCCCCATGCTTACCTTAAGTCCTGGAGAATGGGTTACCAAACAGTGTTACTCACCTGTGAGCAGAATCTCTTCGACTATCCCCTTTCTCAATTGGATTACATTGGTGCCATATTCCAATTTTCAATCCTGCACCCAGCCGCCCCTGTGCCGTTGGCGGTGCAGATTTGCTACTTACCCGCGCTTTGCCTGGTGATGATTGTAAGAAAGTGGGTTTCTGTTGCAGTAACCCCCCCCCCCCTTTTTTGCCTAATAGCTGATGCACTTTTCCTTGTGGTGCCCTGGGCTCCTGCCAATCAGGTGCCCAGGGCCTGTGTTCCTTTCCTAAAAACTGCCTAACAGCCAAAACCCAAATTGGCAAACCCTAGCCACATGTCAGCCCCTGGTAAATGGTACCCTAGGTACCCAGGGCCTTGTGACCAGTAAAGGCCTCTAAGGGCTGCAGCACTCATTGTGCCACCCTTAGAGGCCCTGTACACTAACACTAAAACACTCTAACACTCTAAAACACTAAAACACTCTAACACTCTAACACTCTAACACTCTAACACACTAAAACACTAAAACACTAAAACACACTAAAACACTAAAACACTCTAACACTAAAACACTCTAACACTCTAACACACTAAAACACTAAAACACTCTAACACACTAAAACACTAAAACACTCTAACACACTAAAACACTAAAACACACTAAAACACTAAAACACTCTAACACTCTAACACACTAAAACACTAAAACACCAAAACACCAAAACACTAAAACACTGAAACACTAAAACAATAAAAAACTAAAACACTGAAACACTGAAACACTGAAACACTGAAACACTAAAACACTCTAACACACTAAAACACTAAAACACTAAAACACTAAAACACACTAAAACACTCTAACACACTAAAACACTACAACACTACAACACTACAACACTAAAACACGCTAACACTCTAACACACTAAAACACTCTAACACTAAAACACTCTAACACTCTAAAACACTAAAACACTCTAACACTCTAAAACACTAAAACACTCTAACACTCTAAAACACTAAAACACTAAAACACTAACACTAAAACACTAAAACACTAAAACACTAAAACAATAAAACACTAAAACACTAAAACACTAAAACCGTCGTGGGGGTGACCCAGATGGACACGTCCGGCGCAGCCACAAGTGCCCAAGGTAAGATGCATGCCTGTGCCCACACCCAGCGTAGCGTAAATCCATTTCCACGCCCCCAGCCCGATCTCAGTGTGTCTGCAGCGCTGGCACAGACAGCTTTACACATGACACTAGTGCATCCTGGGAGTTGTAGTCTAGTCAGCCCAGTGTGCATGTACAGGCGTAAATCCAATGACCATACACCACAGCAGTTGAACATGGATGGAGACTGTTCATTTAGTGGACCACAGAGGGACATTAATGTGTACAAAACTATGTAGTTGTAATTATCCCACTAACCATGCACTGTTTCACACACAGATGCATCACCTGGGGATTCGGACGACAGCGGCCAGCTGATCATCTCGGAAACACCCGTAGAGTCAGACCAGGAGACAGCGCAGGACGCGCATGCATCGCCAACACCTGCCACACCAACAGTACCAGCTCCACCAGCACCACCAGCAACGCCACCAGCATCAGCGCCACAAGCAACGGCACCAGCACCAGCGCCACAAGCAATGGCACCAGCCAAAAAGGCTGCAGCTACTACAGCCACAATAGCGCAGAGGCACAGGTCCCAAGTTGCGCCCTTGCAGGAGATGGAAACACCCTCCTCGCAATTGGCACCCAGGCAGCGCACATACACACCACCTGATGCACCACCTGGAGGCGCAAGACACACACGGCGGCACAGAGCTCGTCGCAGTTCCGTCTCCTCAGCCGAACAGGATGTCCCAACAACCTCTGCAATTGAGGAGAGGATGCTGCGTACACAGCGCCTGCAGGGACGACATGTGGCTAGCATTAGCTGCAATATCGTGCGCCTTGCCAGGGAGATGCGCGCCATGACTGCAGCAGTCACGGACATGAGCACGGCGGTCAGGGACATGACCACTGCGGTTGCAGAGGGCAATGCGCAGCTCAGGGAGGAGGTACATGATCTCACCCGTGCCATGAGGGAGGGCCATGAGTGCCATAAGAGGAGGCACCGGCAGCAACTGTTGCGTTCCGCCGCCGCAACCAAGGCCATAACACGGCACAGCAACATCACCGCAGTGTTGGCACGCCGCTCAGTCTCCCTGCAGGTGGACCTTGGGCACTTCTGAGGGGATGTCGCTAAGTCACTAGGACACATCACCACTGCAATGGAACACCTACAGAGCAGCACATGCAGTGCTGCTGCATTGGGAGGGGATGACACAAGTGAGGCTGCCTCCAGTGTCAGCAGCGTGTCACTGGCACAGGCCAGCACCAGGCGCCGCAGTTCGCGTGCCTCCACGGGGACAGGCCGTGGTGAGGCATTGGATACACCTGAGCGGAGGCTTGGGGTACGTGGGAAGTGCCACTAGACAGTTGGACATGCATGCAGGACCATGGTGGGGCAACCATGGCCATCCAAATACTGTGTATGCACATGCGTGACTTTAAGGCACCTTTAATTTACATTAATGCAAATGGAGCATGATTTACAATGCTAGTTTTGTTGCACAATCCTCTGTGCTACTGTGCATTAAACAGTTGCACCCCAAACTAACTTGTAATGTCTCATTTTCCAATGTTTCAAAAATGATTTAGCATTATGTATGTCCGCCTCCTATGGCCCTCTGCTGTGTTTGGGATGTGTGCCTGTCGTTGTTGGGCGGGTGGTTGGTCATCCCGGTGCTCCGCATCCCTGTCCACCTCTATGGGTATCCCCCTTCTGGTGGCAATGTTGTGCAGCATTGCACATACAGCAATTATCCGGCAGCATGTTTCAGGTTGGTATAGCATGGCGCCGCCAGTCTTGTGGAGGATTCTGAAGCGGCTCTTGAGAATCCCAAATGTCCTCTCTATCACATTCCTAGTGCTGATGTGTGCAGCGTTGTAGCGATGTTCCTGCGGGGTTGCTGGATTTAAGTATGGGGTGAGTATGTATTCACGCAGGGCGTAAGCACTGTCACCTAGAAGATAGAAGCATAGACTTAGCATTGGTGATGTACATACATGTGTGGTGTTGGTGTGGGGAAGCGTATTTCTACGTACCTAGCAGGAGTCCCTCTCCTAATTCTCCGTTGATTAGTCGCCTGTGCATTCCACTGTGGCGGAAGATGTAGGAGTCGTGTGTGCTCCCTGGGAATTGTGCCACTAGGTCAGTTATGATGTTATTGGCATCGCACACAACCTGCACGTTGATCGAGTGGTATGACTTGCGGTTCCGGAAAATGTACTCATTTGCTGCGGGTGGACATATGGGGATGTGCGTGCTGTCGATGCATCCAATCACATGTGGGAATTGTGCCACCTGGTAGAAAGCCTGTTTGGTGCGGTCCAACTGCTGTGGGGTTGTGGGGAAGCTGCTGTGTGTGTGGAGCATTGTCAGCATGGCATCGAGGAATTTCTTGAAGAAGCGTGACAGTGCGCTTTGAGAAACACCTCCGGCCACCGCAATTACCCCCTGGAAACTCCCTGAGGCCAGTAGGTGCAGGCTGCATAGGACCTGAACGTGCGCAGGGATTGCATTTGTCCGGTGTGTCTGGTGCTGCAGTAATGATTCCAGGTCTGCAATCAGGCGCATGATCATGGCACGATTGAGGCGATACTTCTGGTACACCTCGTCCTCATTCTGCCCGAGCAAGGTTATGCGCAGTCTGAAAACCCGCTCCTGGACCCTTCTCCTGCGCTGTCCTGCTGCATTGATGCGCATCCTCCTTGCAAGCACGTAGAGGGCAGCCATTTTGTGGGAGCCAACAGGGTCTCCTGGGCCACATTTAAGGGTTTAGTGATTGCCTCAATCATTTGCACATGTAGAAATTTTTTTTGCATTAACTTTTTTTTTTTTTTAACTTTACCTCCAGGTTTTGATTCCCCTTATTTAGCTCTTGCAAAATAGCGATTTTTGGGATTTTCGTTATTAGCGAGTTTTGTTGCATTGGGGTGCGATTCGTTATTTGCTATTGGCACTTTCTGGGAGCTGTTAGTGTTTCGGTAACTGCAAAATCAGTATATAGCGATTCGATAATTTAGCATTTTGGGTATTAGCGATTCGGTATGTTAGCAGATATTTATTTTGCGATTCGTTATTTGCTCACATTTTGGGTTGATGCATTGGGATTGGGTATTTGGGACTCGCTACCGGGAGCTAATAATGAATCGGTATTTTACCGACTGGATTTTGGCTTGATGCATGAGGCTGCTAAACACTAAAACACTCTAAAACACTAAAACACTCTAACACTCTAACACACTAAAACACTACAACACTAAAACACGCTAACACTCTAACACTCTAACACTCTAACACACTAAAACACTAAAACACTAAAACACTCTAAAACACTAAAACACTCTAAAACACTAAAACACTCTAACACACTAAGCCGTCTAGGGTGTGCCCTGCTAAGTGGGTTGGTGATTTGACAGTTTTCGTGAGGCCTACTGTCTCCAAGTCATTGAGTAGCGTTCCTGTATCCGGGTCTTCATAGGATTCAAGGTGAAAATTGAAGTCACCTAAAACGGTGAAGTGTTGGGATCCAATAGACATCTCAATGATTTTGTCTAAGTTTGAGAGAAATTTTGATCTAGATCCTGGGGGGCGGTAGATTAGCAAACCTCTAAAAGTAGTTTTACTGGAGATGCATATGGCGAAAAGGAGAGCCTCGCATTCAGGGAGAGTTATTTCTGATGTTGTTAGTCTTAGGTGTTCTTTGTGTATAATTGCTATTCCTCCGCCTTTTCTTAAGGGTCTATCTAGCTTGCTTACACAATAGTTGTTAGGCATGGCGTCTCTGAAGTCAGGTCTCGGTAATAAATAGTATATCCAGATCATGGGAGTCAATAAACTCAGCGATTTCAACTTTGTGTTTAGGCAAGGAACGGACGTTTATTAGGGCTGCAGACACTGTGGGTGGAGAAATAGTGGTGTCTGTGGACAGTGTTTCCGTGCAAGTGGGACATTTAAGCGGTCCAATGCAAGAGTTGTAGTTAAGGAGGGGTATGGGGTGGGCTTTCTCGGCATATGGTTTATATCTCAGGAGTTTGGCAGAGGAGTAGGATAGCAAAGGAGAATTGGCGATGGGCCGCGGACCAGGCGGAGCAGGGGGGGAGGCCCTAGGCCCGGCCTCGGCGTGGACGAGCGCAGACAAGCTTGCCTTATGCGCGCCTTCGGCGCGCAATCGTCGCGCCCGCTGCGCTCGTCCGCTGCGCTTCCGGTTCCAATGCATGTAAATAGTGTTGAATCGGATAAACGTAGAGGGCGTGGTGAGCGCCGCTGGGCGTGTCCTGTGACCGAGGGCGGCGTTGCTGTGGCAACCCTCTCCGCTACAGCAATAGATCTGCTGGGCGGTCAGGTGTAACCAGCGAGCGAGCGCTTCAACGAAATGCAGGTGACAGTCAAATATGCTTTTTAAAAACACAACGTGCTAGTGAGCTAAAATCTCCCGGCTTCCACCTCAGGAGAGAGTCTGTAAGACAGTGCTAGTACTCAGCGCGAGTCAATTTAAGGCCAGGCTTGTCGGCGTGGTGAGCGCCGCTGGGCGTGTCCTGTGACCGAGGGCGGCGTTGCTGTGGCAACCCTCTCCGCTACAGCAATAGATCTGCTGGGCGGTCAGGTGTAACCAGCGAGCGAGCGCTTCAACGAAATGCAGGTGACAGTCAAATATGCTTTTTAAAAACACAACGTGCTAGTGAGCTAAAATCTCCCGGCTTCCGCCTCAGGAGAGAGTCTGTAAGACAGCGCTAGTACTCAGCGCGAGTCAATTTAAGGCCAGGCTTGTGGGCGTGGTGAGCGCCGCTGGGCGTGTCCTGTGACCGAGGGCGGCGTTGCTGTGGCAACCCTCTCCGCTACAGCAATAGATCTGCTGGGCGGTCAGGTGTAACCAGCGAGCGAGCGCTTCAACGAAATGCAGGTGAGAGTCAAATATGCTTTTTAAAAACACAACGTGCTAGTGAGCTAAAATCTCCCGGCTTCCGCCTCAGGAGAGAGTCTGTAAGACAGCGCTAGTGCTCAGCGCGAGTCAATTTAAGGCCAGGCTTGTGGGCGTGGTGAGCGCCGCTGGGCGTGTCCTGTGACCGAGGGCGGCGTTGCTGTGGCAACCCTCTCCGCTACAGCAATAGACCTGCTGGGCGGTCAGGTGTAACCAGCGAGCGAGCGCTTCAACGAAATGCAGGTGACAGTCAAATATGCTTTTTAAAAACACAACGTGCTTGTGAGCTAAAATCTCCCGGCTTCCGCCTCAGGAGAGAGTCATTAAAACACTAAAACACTCTAACACACTAAAACACTCTAAAACACTCTAACACATTAAAACACTCTTAAACACTAAAACACAAAAACACTAACAATAAAACTATAAAACAATAAAACAATAAAACACTAAAACAATAAAACACTCTAACACTCTAACACACTAAAACACTCTAACACACTAAAACACTCTAACACACTAAAACACTCTAACACACTAAAACACTAAAACACTAACACACTAAAACATTAAAACACTAAAACACTAAAACACGCTAACACTCTAACACACTAAAACACTAAAACACACTAAAACACTAAAACACTCTAAAACACTAAAACACTCTAACACACCAAAACACTCTAACACACTAAAACACTAAAACACTAACACACTAAAACATTGAAACACTAAAACACTCTAAAACACTAAAACACTACAACACTAAAACACAAAAACACTAACACTAAAACACTCTAACACACTAAAACACTCTAAAACACTAAAACACTCTAAAACACTAAAACAGTACAACACTAAAACACGCTAACACTCTAACACTCTAACACACTAAAACACTAAAACAGTAACACACTAAAACATTAAAGCACTAAAACACTCTAACACACTAAAACACTCTTAAACACTAAAACACAAAAACACTAACAATAAAACAATAAAACACTAAAACAATAAAACACTAAAACAATAAAACACTAAAACAATTAACCACTAAAACAATAAACCACTAAAACAATAAACCACTAAAACAATAAAATACTAAAACAATAAAACACTAACACACTAAGACATTAAAACACTAAAACACTCTAACACACAAAAACACTCTAAAACACTCTAACACACTAAAACACTCAAACACTAAAACACAAAAACAATAAAAACAATAAAAACTATAAAACAATAAAACAATAAAACACTAAAACAATAAAACACTCTAACACACTAAAACACTAAAACACTAACACACTAAAACATTAAAACACTAAAACACTCTAAAACACTAAAACACTACAACACTAAAACACGCTAACACTCTAACACTCTAACACTCTAAAACACTAAAACAGAAACACACTAAAACATTAAAGCACTAAAACACTCTAACACACTAAAACACTCTTAAACACTAAAACACAAAAACACTAACAATAAAACAATAAAACACTAAAACAATAAAACACTAAAACAATAAAACACTAAAACAATTAACCACTAAAACAATAAACCACTAAAACAATAAAACACTAAAACAATAAAACACTAACACACTAAGACATTAAAACACTAAAACACTCTAACACACTAAAACACTCTAAAACACTCTAACACACTAAAACACTCTTAAACACTAAAACACAAAAACACTAACAATAAAACTATAAAACAATAAAACAATAAAACACTAAAACAATAAAACACTCTAACACTAACACACTAAAACACTCTAACACACTAAAACACTAAAACACTCTAACACACTAAAACACTGAAACACAAAAACACTAAAACACTCTAACACACTAAAACACTCTAAAACACTAAAACACTCTAACACACAAAAACACTCTTACACACTAAAACACTCTAACACACTAAAACACTAAAACACTAACACACTAAACAATAAAACAATAAAACACTAAAACAATAAAACACTAACACTCTAACACACTAAAACACTCTAACACACTAAAACACTAAAACACTCTAAAACACTAAAACACTACAACACTAAAACACAAAAACACTAACACTAAAACACTCTAACACACTACAACACTCTAAAACACTAAAAACACTCTAACACACAAAAACACTCTTACACGCTAAAACACTAAAACACTAAAACACTCTAAAACACTAAAACACTCTTAAACACTAAAACACAAAAACACTAACAATAAAACAATAAACCACTAAAACAATAAAACACTAAAACAATAAAACACTAGCACACTAAGACATTAAAACACTAAAACACTCTAACACACTAAAACACTCTAAAACACTCTAACACACTAAACACTCTTAAACACTAAAACACAAAAACACTAACAATAAAACTATAAAACAATAAAACAATAAAACACTAAAACAATAAAACACTAAAACAATAAAACACTAACACACTAAGACATTAAAACACTAAAACACTCTAACACACTAAAACACTCTAACACACTAAAACACTCTAACACACTAAAACACTAAAACAATCTAAAACACTAAAACACTCTAACACACTAAAACACTAAAACACTAACACACTAAAACATTAAAGCACTAAAACACTCTAACACACTAAAACACTCTTAAACACTAAAACACAAAAACACTAACAATAAAACAATAAAACACTAAAACAATAAAACACTAAAACACTAAAACAATAAAACACTAAAACAATTAACCACTAAAACAATTAACCACTAAAACAATAAACCACTAAAACAATAAAACACTAAGGGCCTCATGTAGGTAGCATACCAGTTACCACTTCTAAAATACCGAACGATACCGAATCGGTATTTTAGAAGTGGTAACTCGTATGTAGGTAATGAGTCGGTATTTTTTACCGATTCGTTACTATTCGGTAATTACCGAATCGGTATTTACCGATTCGGTAATGAGGCATACCTTCCCATTGATGGGAAGGTATGCCTCATTACCGAATCGGTAAATACCGATTCGGTAATGGGGGGAACACATACAAGGGTGGCAGGGTGTCACATTGACACCCTGTTGCACCCCTGATTCGGCCATGTGTGCACATGTGGCACACATACATGCCCTAAGGGCATGTATGTATGCCACATTGCACACTGCTACGCGCGTAAAAATGCATTAACACATACATTAATTATTTACCACCAACTATAAGTTGGTGGTAAATACCGACTCTTAAACACACACACACACTCCCCCTACATCTCGATTTTGGTTTCGGAATTTACCGAATCGGTAAAATTACCGATTCGGAAAAGTTACCGATTCGGTAACATTACCGATTCGGTATTATTACCGAATCGGTAATTTTACCGATTCGGTAAATTCCGAAACCAAAATTCGTCCCCCTACATACCAATAGCCAAAATACCGGTATGTAACGGTATAATTACCAAAAATCGGCCGTTACCGACCGGTATTTGGCTACCTACATGAGGCCCCAACACACTAAGACATTAAAACACTAAAACACTCTAAAACACTAAAACACTCTAACACACAAAACACTCTTACACACTAAAACACTCTAACACACTAAAACAATAAAACACTAAAACAATAAAACACTAACACTAAAACACTCTAACACACTAAAACACTCTAAAACACTAAAACACTCTAACACACAAAAACACTCTTACACACTAAAACACTAAAACACTAAAACACTCTAAAACACTAAAACACTCTTAAACACTAAAACACAAAAACACTAACACTAAAACAATAAACCACTAAAACAATAAACCACTAAAACAATAAAACACTAAAACACTAACACACTAAAACACTAAAACACTCTAACACACTAAAACACTCTTAAACACTAAAACACAAAAACACTAACAATAAAACTATAAAACAATAAAACAATAAAACACTAAAACAATAAAACACTCTAACACTCTAACACACTAAAACACTCTAACACACTAAAACACTAAAACACTCTAAAACACTAAAACACTCTAACACACTAAAACACTCTAACACACTAAAACACTAAAACACTAACACACTAAAACATTAAAACACTAAAACACTAAAACACGCTAACACTCTAACACTCTAACACACTAAAACACTAAAACAGTAACACACTAAAACATTAAAGCACTAAAACACTAAAACATTAAAGCACTAAAACACTCTAACACACTAAAACACTCTTAAACACTAAAACACAAAAACACTAACAATAAAACAATAAAACACTAAAACACTAAAACAATAAAACACTAAAACAATAAAACACTAAAACAATTAACCACTAAAACAATAAACCACTAAAACAATAAACCACTAAAACAATAAAATACTAAAACAATAAAACACTAACACACTAAGACATTAAAACACTAAAACACTCTAACACACAAAAACACTCTAAAACACTCTAACACACTAAAACACTCAAACACTAAAACACAAAAACAATAAAAACAATAAAAACTATAAAACAATAAAACAATAAAACACTAAAACAATAAAACACTCTAACACTCTAACACACTAAAATACTAAAACACTCTAAAACACTAAAACACTCTAACACACTAAAACACTCTAACACACTAAAACACTAAAACACTAACACACTAAAACATTAAAACACTAAAACACTCTAAAACACTCAAACACTAAAACACAAAAACAATAAAAACAATAAAAACTATAAAACAATAAAACAATAAAACACTAAAACAATAAAACACTCTAACACTCTAACACACTAAAATACTAAAACACTCTAAAACACTAAAACACTCTAACAGACTAAAACACTAAAACACTAACACACTAAAACATTAAAACACTAAAACACTCTAAAACACTAAAACACTACAACACTAAAACACGCTAACACTCTAACACTCTAACACACTAAAACACTAAAACAGAAACACACTAAAACATTAAAGCACTAAAACACTCTAACACACTAAAACACTCTTAAACACTAAAACACAAAAACACTAACAATAAAACAGTAAAACACTAAAACAATAAAACACTAAAACAATAAAACACTAAAACAATAAAACACTAAAACAATTAACCACTAAAACAATAAACCACTAAAACAATAAAACACTAACACACTAAAACACTAAAACAGTAACACACTAAAACATTAAAGCACTAAAACACTAAAACATTAAAGCACTAAAACACTCTAACACACTAAAACACTCTTAAACACTAAAACACAAAAACACTAACAATAAAACAATAAAACACTAAAACACTAAAACAATAAAACACTAAAACAATAAAACACAAACAATTAACCACTAAAACAATAAACCACTAAAACAATAAACCACTAAAACAATAAAATACTAAAACAATAAAACACTAACACACTAAGACATTAAAACACTAAAACACTCTAACACACAAAAACACTCTAAAACACTCTAACACACTAAAACACTCAAACACTAAAACACAAAAACAATAAAAACAATAAAAACTATAAAACAATAAAACAATAAAACACTAAAACAATAAAACACTCTAACACTCTAACACACTAAAATACTAAAACACTCTAAAACACTAAAACACTCTAACAGACTAAAACACTCTAACACACTAAAACACTAAAACACTAACACACTAAAACATTAAAACACTAAAACACTCTAAAACACTAAAACACTACAACACTAAAACACGCTAACACTCTAACACTCTAACACACTAAAACACTCTTAAACACTAAAACACAAAAACACTAACAATAAAACAGTAAAACACTAAAACAATAAAACACTAAAACAATAAAACACTAAAACAATTAACCACTAAAACAATAAACCACTAAAACAATAAAACACTAAAACAATAAAACACTTACACACTAACACACTAAAACACTAAAACACTAACACGCTCTAAAACACTAAAACACTCTAACACACTAAAACACTCTAACACACTAAAACACTAAAACAATTAACCACTAAAACAATAAACCACTAAAACAATAAAACACTAACACATTAACACACTAAAACACTAAAACACTCTAAAACACTAAAACACTCTAACACACTAAAACACTCTAACACACTAAAACACTAAAACACTAACACACTAAAACATTAAAACACTAAAACACTCTAAAACAATAAAACACTACAACACTAAAACACGCTAACACTAAAACACTCTAACACACTAAAACACTCTTAAACACTAAAACACAAAAACACTAACAATAAAACTATAAAACACTAAAACAATAAAACAATAAAACAATAAAACACTAAAACAATAAAACACTAATACAATTAACCACTAAAACAATTAACCACTAAAACAATAAACCACTAAAACAATAAAACACTAAAACACTAAGACATTAAAACACTAAAACACTCTAAAACACTAAAACCCTCTAAAACACTAAAACACTCTAAAACACTAAAACACTCTAACACAAAAACACTCTAACACACTAAAACACTCTTAAACACTAAAACACAAACACACTAACAATAAAACTATAAAACAATAAAACAATAAAACACTAAAACAATAAAACACTCTAACACTCTAACACACTAAAACACTCTAACACTCTAACACACTAAAACACTCTAACACACTAAAACACTAAAACACTCTAAAACACTAAAACGCTCTAACACACTAAAACACTCTAACACACTAAAACACTAAAACACTAACACACTAAAACATTAAAACACTAAAACACTAAAACACGCTAACACTCTAACACTCTAACACACTAAAACACTAAAACAGTAACACACTAAAACATTAAAGCACTAAAACACTAAAACATTAAAGCACTAAAACACTCTAACACACTAAAACACTCTTAAACACTAAAACACAAAAACACTAACAATAAAACAATAAAACACTAAAACACTAAAACAATAAAACACTAAAACAATAAAACACTAAAACAATTAACCACTAAAACAATAAACCACTAAAACAATAAATCACTAAAACAATAAAATACTAAAACAATAAAACACTAACACACTAAGACATTAAAACACTAAAACACTCTAACACACAAAAACACTCTAAAACACTCTAACACACTAAAACACTCAAACACTAAAACACAAAAACAATAAAAACAATAAAAACTATAAAACAATAAAACAATAAAACACTAAAACAATAAAACACTCTAACACTCTAACACACTAAAATACTAAAACACTCTAAAACACTAAAACACTCTAACACACTAAAACACTCTAACACACTAAAACACTAAAACACTAACACACTAAAACATTAAAACACTAAAACACTCTAAAACACTCAAACACTAAAACACAAAAACAATAAAAACAATAAAAACTATAAAACAATAAAACACTAAAACAATAAAACACTCTAACACTCTAACACACTAAAATACTAAAACACTCTAAAACACTAAAACATTCTAACAGACTAAAACACTCTAACACACTAAAACACTCTAACACAAAAACACTCTAACACACTAAAACACTCTTAAACACTAAAACACAAACACACTAACAATAAAACTATAAAACAATAAAACAATAAAACACTAAAACAATAAAACACTCTAACACTCTAACACACTAAAACACTCTAACACACTAAAACACTAAAACACTCTAACACACTAAAACACTCTAACACACTAAAACACTCTAACACACTAAAACACTAAAACACTAACACACTAAAACATTAAAACACTAAAACACTAAAACACGCTAACACTCTAACACACTAAAACACTAAAACAGTAACACACTAAAACATTAAAGCACTAAAACACCCTAACACACTAAAACACTCTTAAACACTAAAACACAAAAACACTAACAATAAAACAATAAACCACTAAAACAATAAAATACTAAAACAATAAAACACTAACACACTAAGACATTAAAACACTAAAACACTCTAACACACTAAAACACTAAAACACTCTAAAACACTAAAACACACAAAAACACTCTTACACACTAAAACACTAAAACACTAAAACACTCTAAAACACTCTAACACTCTAAAACACTAAAACACTCTTAAACACTAAAACACAAAAACACTAACAATAAAACAATAAACCACTAAAACAATAAAACACTAAAACACTAAGACATTAAAACACTAAAACACTCTAACACACTAAAACACTCTAAAACACTCTAACACACTAAAACACTCTTAAACACTAAAACACTAAAACACTCTAAAACACTAAAACACTCTAAAACACTAAAACACTCTAACACACTAAAACACTCTAACACACTAAAACACTAAAACACTAACACACTAAAACATTAAAACACTAAAACACTCTAAAACACTAAAACACTACAACACTAAAACACTACAACACTCTAACACTCTAACACACTAAAACACTAAAACAGAAACACACTAAAACATTAAAGCACTAAAACACTCTAACACACTAAAACACTCTTAAACACTAAAACACAAAAACACTAACAATAAAACAATAAAACACTAAAACAATAAAACAATAAAACAATAAAACACTAAAACAATTAACCACTAAAACAATAAACCACTAAAACAATAAACCACTAAAACAATAAAACAATAAAACACTAAAACAATAAAACACTAACGCACTAACACACTAAAACACTAAAACACTAAAACACTCTAAAACACTAAAACACTCTAACACACTAAAACACTCTAACACACTAAAACACTAACACACTAAAACATTAAAACACTAAAACACTCTAAAACAGTAAAACACTACAACACTAAAACACTACAACACTAAAACAGTCTAACACACTAAAACACTCTTAAACACTAAAACACAAAAACACTAACAATAAAACAATAAAACACTAAAACAATAAAACACTAAAACAATAAAACACTAAAACAATAAAACACAAACAATTAACCACTAAAACAATAAACCACTAAAACAATAATACACTAACACACTAAGACATTAAAACACAAAAACACTCTTACACACTAAAACACTAAAACACTAAAACACTCTAAAACACTCTAACACTCTAAAACACTAAAACACACTAAAACACAAAAACACTAACAATAAAACAATAAACCACTAAAACAATAAAACACTAAAACAATAAAACACTAACACACTAAGACATTAAAACACTAAAACACTCTAACACACTAAAACACTCTTAAACACTAAAACACAAAAACACTAACAATAAAACAATAAAACACTAAAACAATAAAACACTAAAACAATAAAACAATAAAACACTAAAACAATAAAACACTCTAACACTCTAACACACTAAAACACTAAAACACACTAAAACACTCTAACACACTAAGGGCCTCATGTAGGTAGCATACCAGTTACCACTTCTAAAATACCGAACGATACCGAATCGGTATTTTAGAAGTGGTAACTCGTATGTAGGTAATGAGTCGGTATTTTTTACCGAATCGTTACTAGTCAGTAATTACCGAATCGGTATTTACCGAATCGGTAATGAGGCATACCTTCCCATTGATGGGAAGGTATGCCTCATTACCGATTCGGTAAATACCGATTCGGTAATGGGGGGAACACATACAAGGGTGGCAGGGTGTCACATTGACACCCTGTTGCACCCCTGATTCGGCCATGTGTGCACATGTGGCACACATACATGCCCTAAGGGCATGTATGTATGCCACATTGCACACTGCTACGCGCGTACAAATGCATTTACACATACATTCATTATTTACCACCAACTATAAGTTGGTGGTAAATACCGACTCTTAAACACACACACACACTCCCCCTACATCTCGATTTTGCTTTCGGAATTTACCGAATCAGTAAAATTACCGATTCGGAAAAGTTACCGATTCGGTAACATTACCGATTCGGTATTATTACCGAATCGGTAATTTTACCGATTCGGTAAATTCCGAAAGCAAAATTTGTCCCCCTACATACCAATGGCCAGAATACCGGTCGGTAACGGTATAATTACCGAAAATCGGCCGTTACCGACCGGTATTTGGCTACCTACATGAGGCCCTAAAACACTAAAACACTCTAAAACACTAAAACACTCTAATACACTAAAACACTAAAACACTAACACACTAAAACATTAAAACACTAAAACACTCTAAAACACTAAAACACTACAACACTAAAACACGCTAACACTCTAACACTCTAACACACTAAAACACTAAAACACTAAAACACTCTAAAACACTAAAACACTCTAACACACTAAAACACTCTAACACACTAAAACACTAAAACACTAACACACTAAAACATTAAAACACTAAAACACTCTAAAACACTAAAACACTAACACACTAAAACACTCTAACACACTAAAACACTAAAACACTAACACACTAAAACATTAAAACACTAAGGGCCTCATGTAGGTAGCATACCAGTTACCACTTCTAAAATACCGAACGATACCGAATTGGTATTTTAGAAGTGGTAACTCGTATGTAGGTAATGAGTCGGTATTTTTTACCGATTCGTTACAGTTCGGTAATTACCGAATCGGTATTTACCGATTCGGTAATGAGGCATACCTTCCCATTGATGGGAAGGTATGCCTCATTACCGAATCGGTAAATACCGATTCGGTAATGGTGGAGAAAATGCAAGGGTGGCAGGGTGTCACATTGACACCCTGTTGCACCCCTGATTCGGCCATGTGTGCACATGTGGCACACATACATGCCCTAAGGGCATGTATGTATGCCACATTGCACACTGCTACGCGCTTCAAAATGCATACACACATACATTAATTATTTACCACCAACTATAAGTTGGTGGTAAATACCGACTCCTAAACACACCCACACACTCCCCCTACATAACATTTCTGGAATCGGAATTTACCGATTCGGTAAAATTACCGAATCGGTAAAATGACCACATCGGTAACGTTACCGATTCGGTAATTTTACCGATTCGGTAGTTTTACCGAATCGGTAAATTCCGATTCCAGAAATTGACCCCCTACATACCAATAGCCAAAATACCGGTCGGTAACGGTATAATTACCGAAAATCGGCCGTTACCGACCGGTATTTGGCTACCTACATGAGGCCCCAAAACACTCTAACACACTAAAACACTCTTAAACACTAAAACACAAAAACACTAACAATAAAACAATAAAACACTAAAACACTAAAACACTAAAACAATAAAACAATAAAACACTAAAACAATAAAACACTAAAACAATTAACCACTAAAACAATAAACCACTAAAACAATAAACCACTAAAACACTAAGACATTAAAACACTAAAACACTCTAAAACACTAAAACACTCTAAAACACTAAAACACTCTAACACACTAAAACACTCTAACACACTAAAACACTAAAACACTCTAACACACTAAAACACTCTAACACACTAAAACACTAAAACACTAACACACTAAAACATTAAAACACTAAAACACTCTAAAACACTAAAACACTACAACACTAAAACACGCTAACACTAAAACACTCTAACACACTAAAACACTCTTAAACACTAAAACACAAAAACACTAACAATAAAACAATAAAACACTAAAACAATAAAACACTAAAACAATAAAACACTAAAACACTAAAACAATAAAACACTAAAATAATTAACCACTAAAACAATAAACCACTAAAACAATAAAACACTAACACACTAAAACACTAAAACACTCTAAAACACTAAAACACTCTAACACACTAAAACACTCTAACACACTAAAACACTAAAACACTAACACACTAAAACATTAAAACACTAAAACACTCTAACACACTAAAACACTCTTAAACACTAAAACACAAAAACACTAACAATAAAACAATAAAACAATAAAACACTAAAACAATAAAACAATAAAACACTAAAACAATAAAACACTAAAACAATTAACCACTAAAACAATAAACCACTAAAACAATAAACCACTAAAACACTAAGACATTAAAACGCTAAAACACTCTAAAACACTAAAACACTCTAAAACACTAAAACACTCTAAAACACTAAAACACTCTAACACACAAAAACACTCTAACACACTAAAACACTCTTAAACACTAAAACACAAACACACTAACAATAAAACTATAAAACAATAAAACAATAAAACACTAAAACAATAAAACACTCTAACACTCTAACACACTAAAACACTCTAACACACTAAAACACTAAAACACTCTAACACACTAAAACACTCTAACACGCTAAAACACTCTAACACACTAAAACACTAAAACACTAACACACTAAAACATTAAAACACTAAAACACTAAAACACGCTAACACTCTAACACTCTAACACACTAAAACACTAAAACAGTAACACACTAAAACATTAAAGCACTAAAACACCCTAACACACTAAAACACTCTTAAACACTAAAACACAAAAACACTAACAATAAAACAATAAACCACTAAAACAATAAAATACTAAAACAATAAAACACTAACACACTAAGACATTAAAACACTAAAACACTCTAACACACTAAAACACTCTAAAACACTCTAACACACTAAAACACTCTAACACACTAAAACACTAAAACACTCTAAAACACTAAAACACTCTAACACACTAAAACACTCTAACACACTAAAACACTAAAACACTAACACACTAAAACATTAAAACACTAAAACACTCTAAAACACTAAAACACTACAACACTAAAACACTACAACACTAAAACACTCTAACACTAAAACACTCTTAAACACTAAAACACAAAAACACTAACAATAAAACAATAAAACACTAAAACAATAAAACACTAAAACAATAAAACACTAAAACACTAAAACAATAAAACACTAAAACAATTAACCACTAAAACAATAAACCACTACAACAATAAAACACTAACACATTAACACACTAAAACACTAAAACACTCTAAAACACTAAAACACTCTAACACACTAAAACACTCTAACACACTAAAACACTAAAACACTAACACACTAAAACATTAAAACACTAAAACACTCTAAAACAATAAAACACTACAACACTAAAACACGCTAATACTAAAACACTCTAACACACTAAAACACTCTTAAACACTAAAACACAAAAACACTAACAATAAAACAATAAAACACTAAAACAATAAAACACTAAAATAATAAAACAATAAAACACTAAAACAATAAAACACTAAAACAATTAACCACTAAAACAATTAAACACTAAAACAATAAACCACTAAAACAATAAAACACTAAAACACGAAGACATTAAAACACTAAAACACTCTAAAACACTAAAACCATCTAAAACACTAAAACACTCTAACACAAAAACACTCTAACACACTAAAACACTCTTAAACACTAAAACACAAACACACTAACAATAAAACTATAAAACAATAAAACAATAAAACACTAAAACAATAAAACACTCTAACACTCTAACACACTAAAACACTCTAACACACTAAAACACTAAAACACTCTAACACACTAAAACACTCTAACACACTAAAACACTCTAACACACTAAAACACTAAAACACTAACACACTAAAACATTAAAACACTAAAACACTAAAACACGCTAACACTCTAACACTCTAACACACTAAAACACTAAAACAGTAACACACTAAAACATTAAAGCACTAAAACACCCTAACACACTAAAACACTCTTAAACACTAAAACACAAAAACACTAACAATAAAACAATAAACCACTAAAACAATAAAATACTAAAACAATAAAACACTAACACACTAAGACATTAAAACAATAAAACACTCTAACACACTAAAACACTAAAACACTCTAAAACACTAAAACACACAAAAACACTCTTACACACTAAAACACTAAAACACTAAAACACTCTAAAACACTCTAACACTCTAAAACACTAAAACACTCTTAAACACTAAAACACAAAAACACTAACAATAAAACAATAAACCACTAAAACAATAAAACACTAAAACACTAAGACATTAAAACACTAAAACACTCTAACACACTAAAACACTCTAAAACACTCTAACACACTAAAACACTCTTAAACACTAAAACACTAAAACACTCTAAAACACTAAAACACTCTAAAACACTAAAACACTCTAAGACACTAAAACACTCTAACACACTAAAACACTAAAACACTAACACACTAAAACATTAAAACACTAAAACACTCTAAAACACTAAAACACTACAACACTAAAACACTACAACACTCTAACACTCTAACACACTAAAACACTAAACCAGAAACACACTAAAACATTAAAGCACTAAAACACTCTAACACACTAAAACACTCTTAAACACTAAAACACAAAAACACTAACAATAAAACAATAAAACACTAAAACAATAAAACAATAAAACACTAAAACACTAAAACAATTAACCACTAAAACAATAAACCACTAAAACAATAAACCACTAAAACAATAAAACAATAAAACACTAAAACAATAAAACACTAACGCACTAAAACACTAAAACACTAAAACACTCTAAAACACTAAAACACTCTAACACACTAAAACACTCTAACACACTAAAACACTAACACACTAAAACATTAAAACACTAAAACACTCTAAAACACTAAAACACTACAACACTAAAACACTACAACACTAAAACACTCTAACACACTAAAACACTCTTAAACACTAAAACACTCTAACACACCAAAACACTCTAACACACTAAAACACTAAAACACTAACACACTAAAACATTAAAACACTAAAACACTCTAAAACACTAAAACACTACAACACTAAAACACGCTAACACTAAAACACTCTAACACACTAAAACACTCTTAAACACTAAAACACAAAAACACTAACAATAAAACAATAAAACACTAAAACAATAAAACACTAAAACAATAAAACAATAAAACACTAAAACAATAAAACACTCTAACACTCTAACACACTAAAACACTAAAACACACTAAAACACTCTAACACACTAAAACACTAAAACACTCTAAAACACTAAAACACTCTAATACACTAAAACACTAAAACACTAACACACTAAAACACGCTAACACTCTAACACTCTAACACACTAAAACACTAAAACACTAAAACACTCTAAAACACTAAAACACTCTAACACACTAAAACACTCTAACACAAAAACACTCTAACACACTAAAACACTCTTAAACACTAAAACACAAACACACTAACAATAAAACTATAAAACAATAAAACAATAAAACACTAAAACAATAAAACACTCTAACACTCTAACACACTAAAACACTCTAACACACTAAAACACTCTAACACACTAAAACACTCTAACACACTAAAACACTAAAACAGTAACACACTAAAACATTAAAGCACTAAAACACCCTAACACTCTATAACACTCTTAAACACTAAAACACAAAAACACTAACAATAAAACAATAAACCACTAAAACAATAAAATACTAAAACAATAAAACACTAACACACTAAGACATTAAAACACTAAAACACTCTAACACACTAAAACACTAAAACACTCTAAAACACTAAAACACACAAAAACACTCTTACACACTAAAACACTAAAACACTAAAACACTCTAAAACACTCTAACACTCTAAAACACTAAAACACTCTTAAACACTAAAACACAAAAACACTAACAATAAAACAATAAACCACTAAAACAATAAAACACTAAAACACTAAGACATTAAAACACTAAAACACTCTAACACACTAAAACACTCTAACACACTAAAACACTAAAACACTAACACACTAAAACATTAAAACACTAAAACACTCTAAAACACTCAAACACTAAAACACAAAAACAATAAAAACAATAAAAACTATAAAACAATAAAACAATAAAACACTAAAACAATAAAACACTCTAACACTCTAACACACTAAAATACTAAAACACTCTAAAACACTAAAACACTAACACACTAAAACACTCTAACACACTAAAACACTAAAACACTAACACACTAAAACATTAAAACACTAAAACACTCTAAAACACTCAAACACTAAAACACAAAAACAATAAAAACAATAAAAACTATAAAACAATAAAACAATAAAACACTAAAACAATAAAACACTCTAACACTCTAACACACTAAAATACTAAAACACTCTAAAACACTAAAACACTCTAACACACTAAAACACTCTAACACACTAAAACACTAAAACACTAACACACTAAAACATTAAAACACTAAAACACTCTAAAACACTAAAACACTACAACACTAAAACACGCTAACACTCTAACACTCTAACACACTAAAACACTAAAACAGAAACACACTAAAACATTAAAGCACTAAAACACTCTAACACACTAAAACACTCTTAAACACTAAAACACAAAAACACTAACAATAAAACACTAAAACACAAAAACACTAACAATAAAACAATAAAACACTAAAACAATAAAACAATAAAACACTAAAACAATTAACCACTAAAACAATAAACCACTAAAACAATAAACCACTAAAACAATAAAACAATAAAACACTAAAACAATAAAACACTAACGCACTAACACACTAAAACACTAAAACACTAAAACACTCTAAAACACTAAAACACTCTAACACACTAAAACACTCTAACACACTAAAACACTAACACACTAAAACATTAAAACACTAAAACACTCTAAAACACTAAAACACTACAACACTAAAACACTACAACATTAAAACACTCTAACACACTAAAACACTCTTAAACACTAAAACACAAAAACACTAACAATAAAACAATAAAACACTAAAACAATAAAACACTAAAACAATAAAACACTAAAACAATAAAACACTAAAACAATTAACCACTAAAGCAATAAACCACTAAAACAATAATACACTAACACACTAAGACATTAAAACACAAAAACACTCTTACACACTAAAACACTAAAACACTAAAACACTCTAAAACACTCTAACACTCTAAAACACTAAAACACACTAAAACACAAAAACACTAACAATAAAACAATAAACCACTAAAACAATAAAACACTAAAACAATAAAACACTAACACACTAAGACATTAAAACACTAAAACACTCTAACACACTAAAACACTCTTAAACACTAAAACACAAAAACACTAACAATAAAACAATAAAACACTAAAACAATAAAACACTAAAACAATAAAACAATAAAACACTAAAACAATAAAACACTCTAACACTCTAACACACTAAAACACTAAAACACACTAAGGGCCTCATGTAGGTAGCATACCAGTTACCACTTCTAAAATACCGAACGATACCGAATCGGTATTTTAGAAGTGGTAACTCGTATGTAGGTAATGAGTCGGTATTTTTTACCGAATCGTTACTAGTCGGTAATTACCGAATCGGTATTTACCGAATCGGTAATGAGGCATACCTTCCCATTGATGGGAAGGTATGCCTCGTTACCGATTCGGTAAATACCGATTCGGTAATGGGGGGAACACATACAAGGGTGGCAGGGTGTCACATTGACACCCTGTTGCACCCCTGATTCGGCCATGTGTGCACATGTGGCACACATACATGCCCTAAGGGCATGTATGTATGCCACATTGCACACTGCTACGCGCGTACAAATGCATTTACACATACATTCATTATTTACCACCAACTATAAGTTGGTGGTAAATACCGACTCTTAAACACACACACACACTCCCCCTACATCTCGATTTTGCTTTCGGAATTTACCGAATCGGTAAAATTACCGATTCGGAAAAGTTACCGATTCGGTAACATTACCGATTCGGTATTATTACCGAATCGGTAATTTTACCGATTCGGTAAATTCCGAAAGCAAAATTTGTCCCCCTACATACCAATGGCCAGAATACCGGTCGGTAACGGTATAATTACCGAAAATCGGCCGTTACCGACCGGTATTTGGCTACCTACATGAGGCCCTAAAACACTAAAACACTCTAAAACACTAAAACACTCTAATACACTAAAACACTAAAACACTAACACACTAAAACATTAAAACACTAAAACACTACAACACTAAAACACGCTAACACTCTAACACTCTAACACACTAAAACACTAAAACACTAAAACACTCTAAAACACTAAAACACTCTAACACACTAAAACACTCTAACACACTAAAACACTAAAACACTAACACACTAAAACATTAAAACACTAAAACACTCTAAAACACTAAAACACTAACACACTAAAACACTCTAACACACTAAAACACTAAAACACTAACACACTAAAACATTAAAACACTAAGGGCCTCATGTAGGTAGCATACCAGTTACCACTTCTAAAATACCGAACGATACCGAATCGGTATTTTAGAAGTGGCAACTCGTATGTAGGTAATGAGTCGGTATTTTTTACCGATTCGTTACAGTTCGGTAATTACCGAATCGGTATTTACCGATTCGGTAATGAGGCATACCTTCCCATTGATGGGAAGGTATGCCTCATTACCGAATCGGTAAATACCGATTCGGTAATGGTGGAGAAAATGCAAGGGTGGCAGGGTGTCACATTGACACCCTGTTGCACCCCTGATTCGGCCATTTGTGCACATGTGGCACACATACATGCCCTAAGGGCATGTATGTATGCCACATTGCACACTGCTACGCGCTTCAAAATGCATACACACATACATTAATTATTTACCACCAACTATAAGTTGGTGGTAAATACCGACTCCTAAACACACCCACACACTCCCCCTACATAACATTTCTGGAATCGGAATTTACCGATTCGGTAAAATTACCGAATCGGTAAAATTACCACATCGGTAACGTTACCGATTCGGTAATTTTACCGATTCGGTAGTTTTACCGAATCGGTAAATTCCGATTCCAGAAATTGACCCCCTACATACCAATAGCCAAAATACCAGTCGGTAACGGTATAATTACCGAAAATCGGCCGTTACCGACCAGTATTTGGCTACCTACATGAGGCCCCAAAACACTCTAACACACTAAAACACTCTTAAACACTAAAACACAAAAACACTAACAATAAAACAATAAAACACTAAAACACTAAAACACTAAAACAATAAAACACTAAAACAATAAAACACTAAAACAATTAACCACTAAAACAATAAACCACTAAAACAATAAACCACTAAAACACTAAGACATTAAAACACTAAAACACTCTAAAACACTAAAACACTCTAAAACACTAAAACACTCTAACACACTAAAACACTCTAACACACAAAAACACTAAAACACTCTAAAACACTAAAACACTCTAACACACTAAAACACTCTAACACACTAAAACACTAAGGGCCTCATGTAGGTAGCCAAATACCGGTCGGTAACGGCCGATTTTCGGTAAATATGCCGTTACCGACCGGTATTCAGACAAGTGAGATGTAGGAGTCCAAAAACCACTTTTCGGTAAATATGAGGCGGTAAATACCGATTCATATATTCCGAATTCTAAAATACCGATTCAAATTTACCGAATACAAAATTAACGAATCGGTAAACATGAAGTGGTAAATATGAAGTGGTAAAATTTTAAAATGACATGTAGGAGCACTCGGTAATTAAGAAATCCTGTAAATTCGTTAAATAAGAGTCGGTAATTAACACGGATGAAAAGCAGGTGGTAACCATCAACAATGGATAAATGCAAACCCAAAATGCTACAGCGTGGACAACATGGCCGCTATGTACGTCATTGCAAGGCGCCTACGTCTACAGGCAGCAGGACTGAGGGTGTGGCGACGGGAGGAACAAATCTACAGACAGCGCATCACACTATTCCAGCTGACTGATGCAGAGATACATGAGAGGTACAGGCTAGACCCCGAAACCATCATGGACTTAATCAGGGACCTACACCCACGCCTGGACCAGCCAATAAGAAGGGCGCACGCCATACCCCCACATGTGCAGGTGCTCTGCAGCCTACATCTGCTGGCATCCGGCAGTTATCAGGTGGTGATAGCTGCGGTGGGTGGGGTATCCCAGAGTTGCCTGTCACGTTTCTTCAGGAAGTTTCTGGATGCCATGATGCAGAGAATGCACCACTACATCAGCTTCCCCAACACACAGGCTGCACTGCAGAAAACAAAAACAGACTTTTATCACATGGCACAGTTCCCCCATGTCATCGGCTGTATTGATGGTACACACATCCCAATCTGTCCACCAGCTGATACAGAGCACATCTACAGGAACAGGAAGTCCACCCACTCCATCAATGTGCAGGTGATCTGTGATGCAGGGAACATCATCACAGATATTGTTGCAAAGTTTCCTGGGAGCACCCACGACTCTTACATCTTCCAGAATAGTGGGATCTACACACGACTGAGTGCCGGAGAATTCGGAGAGGGATACCTGCTAGGTAAGTAACAGTGACGCCCCTTGAAACCTGCAAATCATAGTGTCATGAGGCATGTTACTGATGGTTCCCTTTCACTCATCCAGGCGACAGTGCATATGCATGCCGGTCATTCATCCTCACTCCCTACCTACACCCAGCAACCCAGAGTGAGAGACGATACAACGTGGCACACAAAACAACACGCAATGTGGTGGAGCGCACGTTTGGACTACTGAAGAGCAGGTTCCGCTGCCTGCACAAGAGCGGAGGCGCACGCCAGTACAAACCCATCACCTGCTGCAAGATTATTGCCACTTGTGCAATGCTGCACAACCTTGCCACGAAAAAAGGGACAGATGTGGAACTAACATATCATGAGGACAACGAGGATGAGTCAGGCCAGCCAGAGGGCAACGCAGCTAGAGTGCCAACTGCAATCGATGGGAGAGAGAGACGGGCAGAGATCACAGCCAACTATTTCTGAGTAAGTAAGGGGACACAGCGAGTTGTGAGAAGTCATGACGTAGTTTTAATGTGGCACCACGCCATGAACACATGAACAGGCCAATCTGGCAATATACCATCTATACAAGTAGTATGTCCAGGGTTACGTCACCCAAGGGAAGTGGCAAAGCAGGGCAACATCAATGTTTGCGCATACGCGCTGCAGTGGTGGGTTGCACGGCCTGTGCATCCTCACTAGAGCCAACCCCAAGCCGCCTGCTGCTCCTGCGTGCTTCTGGGACGGGGGTGTGATGCTGCTGCTGGTGTCGATGCTCTCCGCAGCATCCCCTGCAGCAGTTGTCGACGCCTGACTAGGCAATAGCACCCCTAGTGCACTTGTCACCTGCACCATCCCCCGAGACAGGTCGCTGCAGCACTGTGTGAGGCCCTCATGCATCGTCACAGAGCGCCGGCACAGTAGAGAAGTCGCAGTTGCCAGACGGTTGAGTGCCCTGCTGGTGGTGTCCCTTCTCTGGCGTTCCCGGCGCCGTGCTTCGATGTCAGCATCTAGTTTGCTGCACAACTGCTGGATAGACTGGGACATGTCCCGAATGCCCGCAGCCATGCCGCTAATGTTAGTGTCCATGTTGACTAATGTTGTCGTCATCACCCGCATGTGCCTCTGGACTGACATGACTGCCTTTGATTGCAGGCGCTGTTGCTTTAACATTTGGCCCTCGAGCCCCAAGAAGACACCATGGCCGTCAGTGGGTGCTGGTGGACTCTGGACACGCGACCTGCGGCGCCCTCTTGCTTCCGTCTGTGCTGCCTGTGAGGTGTGGGGCACAGAGGCATGGCTCCCTTCCTGGGGCCCGGTGCGGTCTTCTGGTCCCATGCTGTCGTCTGACGAGGTGTCTAAGGCTCGTAGCCTGGCTGCTGGACGCCTCCTCATTCTCACGCCTGCAAGCGGGGATGTGGCTGGTGATTCGAACATGAGTGGCGATGCTGGCTCTGGTGGTGGTGATGCTGGCTCTGGGTGAGGTGATGCTGGCTCTGTGTGCGGCGAGGCTGGCTGTGTAGGTGGTGCGGCTGCCAGTGGGCCTACTCCCTGGTCTGAACATGTGCTGGCTTGCGGCGATATATGTGGCCGGTGTGCCGTCTCTCCTGCAGCATGCCCTGTCCTGCATGGTGTCACATCTGTGGACAGAAATACAACATTGGCTCAGTGTCCCCGAAGGGCTGCATTGCATGCGTCACAATAAATCATTTCACATTCCAATATGTCCCCTGTCTCCTTGTGCCTCGAGTGCGTGACATGCCTTGTTGCCCTGTAACATTTACGTCATGGTTAGTGTTGCCCTGACTACATCTCCCGGAATGCATTGCCTGTCTGCACTGACACGTGTGGACTGCAGTGTGATTCTCGATTCACAATTGGGGGATGTGGGATAGGGGTTGGGGGGGCTACATTGCTGTGCTTTCGTCTTACCTTGGTGTGTTGCGGCTCTGGCAGAGCTGTCGGCGTCCCCAAGTCCCACGACGCTCTCTTGCTCGATTGTGGCCGCCACCAGCTCCTCCAGTTCGGTGAGGGCAGGTGCCCTGTTGGTTCCACCTCCGGTCTGGCTGGCCTCCTTCTGGATGTCGCCCATCTTCCTCTTGGTTACAATCCGGAGGTCATACCAGCGCTTTTTGAGTACCTCAATGTCCCTGTGGGTCACTCCCACAGCATTGACCTGCGCCTGGATGGCCAGCCATATGTTGCGCTTTTCCACCTCAGGCACTTGCAGGGATTGCCTTCCGAACAGCTTGTGGTGCTGCTTCACCACCTCCTCCACCAGCACCTGGAGTTCCTTGGGGCTAAATTTCAGCTTCCTCCTCCTTTCCCCTCCGTCTTTCTGTGTTCTCTGGCTGGACATGCTGTTCGTTTACCCGCTCGCACATGCAACGGCTCCTTGCCTCTCCTCTGCACTCCAAGCCTCTCCAGGGTCGGCTGATTATGTACACCTGCCTGGGTGTGGCCACTTCGGCTAATTTTGTACACCTGCCTGGGTGTGGCCTGTTCCTTGTTGGGTGGGCTGTCGTTGCACTTGATTAGCTGTTTCGTCAAGTCATGTGATTTTCTTTACCGAATCCGTACATGCCGATTCGGTATTTTCCGATTCGGTATATACCACCTCGGTATTTTCCGAGTCGGTATATACCACCTCGGTATTTTCCGAGTCGGTATATACCACCTCGGTATTTTCCGATTCGGTATATACCACCTCGGTATTTACCGATTCGGTCATTTCCGATTCTTAATTACCGAATGTTACCGATTCGGTAACTGTTACCGAATTTTTACCTACATGTAACTTACCGATTCTTATTTACCGATTCGGTACGGCTCGGTATTTTAGAACCGGTAAAATGTATTTACCTACATGAGGCCCTAAAACACTAACACACTAAAACATTAAAACACTAAAACACTCTAAAACACTAAAACACTACAACACTAAAACACGCTAACACTAAAACACTCTAACACACTAAAACACTCTTAAACACTAAAACACAAAAACACTAACAATAAAACAATAAAACACTAAAACAATAAAACACTAAAACAATAAAACACTAAAACACTAAAACAATAAAACACTAAAACAATTAACCACTAAAACAATAAACCACTAAAACAATAAAACACTAACACACTAAAACACTAAAACACTCTAAAACACTAAAACACTCTAACACACTAAAACACTCTAACACACTAAAACACTAAAACACTAACACACTAAAACATTAAAACACTAAAACACTCTAACACACTAAAACACTCTTAAACACTAAAACACAAAAACACTAACAATAAAACAATAAAACACTAAAACAATAAAACACTAAAACAATAAAACAATAAAACACTAAAACAATAAAACACTAAAACAATTAAACAATAAAACACTAAAACAATTAACCACTAAAACAATAAACCACTAAAACACTAAGACATTAAAACACTAAAACACTCTAAAACACTAAAACACTCTAAAACACTAAAACACTCTAAAACACTAAAACACTCTAACACACAAAAACACTCTAACACACTAAAACACTCTTAAACACTAAAACACAAACACACTAACAATAAAACTATAAAACAATAAAACAATAAAACACTAAAACAATAAAACACTCTAACACTCTAACACACTAAAACACTCTAACACACTAAAACACTAAAACACTCTAACACACTAAAACACTCTAACACGCTAAAACACTCTAACACACTAAGGGCCTCATGTAGGTAGCCAAATACCGGTCGGTAACGGCCGATTTTCGGTAAATATGCCGTTACCGACCGGTATTCAGACAAGTGAGATGTAGGAGTCCAAAAACCACTTTTCGGTAAATATGAGGCGGTAAATACCGATTCATATATTCCGAATTCTAAATTACCGATTCAAATTTACCGAATACAAAATTAACGAATCGGTAAACATGAAGTGGTAAATATGAAGTGGTAAAATTTTAAAATGACATGTAGGAGCACTCGGTAATTAAGAAATCCTGTAAATTCGTTAAATAAGAGTCGGTAATTAACACGGATGAAAAGCAGGTGGTAACCATCAACAATGGATAAATGCAAACCCAAAATGCTACAGCGTGGACAACATGGCCGCTATGTACGTCATTGCAAGGCGCCTACGTCTACAGGCAGCAGGACTGAGGGTGTGGCGACGGGAGGAACAAATCTACAGACAGCGCATCACACTATTCCAGCTGACTGATGCAGAGATACATGAGAGGTACAGGCTAGACCCCGAAACCATCATGGACTTAATCAGGGACCTACACCCACGCCTGGACCAGCCAATAAGAAGGGCGCACGCCATACCCCCACATGTGCAGGTGCTCTGCAGCCTACATCTGCTGGCATCCGGCAGTTATCAGGTGGTGATAGCTGCGGTGGGTGGGGTATCCCAGAGTTGCCTGTCACGTTTCTTCAGGAAGTTTCTGGATGCCATGATGCAGAGAATGCACCACTACATCAGCTTCCCCAACACACAGGCTGCACTGCAGAAAACAAAAACAGACTTTTATCACATGGCACAGTTCCCCCATGTCATCGGCTGTATTGATGGTACACACATCCCAATCTGTCCACCAGCTGATACAGAGCACATCTACAGGAACAGGAAGTCCACCCACTCCATCAATGTGCAGGTGATCTGTGATGCAGGGAACATCATCACAGATATTGTTGCAAAGTTTCCTGGGAGCACCCACGACTCTTACATCTTCCAGAATAGTGGGATCTACACACGACTGAGTGCCGGAGAATTCGGAGAGGGATACCTGCTAGGTAAGTAACAGTGACGCCCCTTGAAACCTGCAAATCATAGTGTCATGAGGCATGTTACTGATGGTTCCCTTTCACTCATCCAGGCGACAGTGCATATGCATGCCGGTCATTCATCCTCACTCCCTACCTACACCCAGCAACCCAGAGTGAGAGACGATACAACGTGGCACACAAAACAACACGCAATGTGGTGGAGCGCACGTTTGGACTACTGAAGAGCAGGTTCCGCTGCCTGCACAAGAGCGGAGGCGCACGCCAGTACAAACCCATCACCTGCTGCAAGATTATTGCCACTTGTGCAATGCTGCACAACCTTGCCACGAAAAAAGGGACAGATGTGGAACTAACATATCATGATGACAACGAGGATGAGTCAGGCCAGCCAGAGGGCAACGCAGCTAGAGTGCCAACTGCAATCGATGGGAGAGAGAGACGGGCAGAGATCACAGCCAACTATTTCTGAGTAAGTAAGGGGACACAGCGAGTTGTGAGAAGTCATGACGTAGTTTTAATGTGGCACCATGCCATGAACACATGAACAGGCCAATCTGGCAATATACCATCTATACAAGTAGTATGTCCAGGGTTACGTCACCCAATGGGAAGTGGCAAAGCAGGGCAACATCAATGTTTGCGCATACGCGCTGCAGTGGTGGGTTGCACGGCCTGTGCATCCTCACTAGAGCCAACCCCAAGCCACCTGCTGCTCCTGCGTGCTTCTGGGACGGGGGGTGTGATGCTGCTGCTGGTGTCGATGCTCTCCGCAGCATCCCCTGCAGCAGTTGTCGACGCCTGACTAGGCAATAGCACCCCTAGTGCACTTGTCACCTGCACCATCCCCCGAGACAGGTCGCTGCAGCACTGTGTGAGGCCCTCCTGCATCGTCACAGAGCGCCGGCACAGTAGAGAAGTCGCAGTTGCCAGACGGTTGAGTGCCCTGCTGGTGGTGTCCCTTCTCTGGCGTTCCCGGCGCCGTGCTTCGATGTCAGCATCTAGTTTGCTGCACAACTGCTGGATAGACTGGGACATGTCCCGAATGCCCGCAGCCATGCCGCTAATGTTAGTGTCCATGTTGACTAATGTTGTCGTCATCACCCGCATGTGCCTCTGGACTGACATGACTGCCTTTGATTGCAGGCGCTGTTGCTTTAACATTTGGCCCTCGAGCCCCAAGAAGACACCATGGCCGTCAGTGGGTGCTGGTGGACTCTGGACACGCGACCTGCGGCGCCCTCTTGCTTCCGTCTGTGCTGCCTGTGAGGTGTGGGGCACAGTGGCATGGCTCCCTTCCTGGGGCCCGGTGCGGTCTTCTGGTCCCATGCTGTCGTCTGACAAGGTGTCTAAGGCTCGTAGCCTGGCTGCTGGACGCCTCCTCATTCTCACGCCTGCAAGCGGGGATGTGGCTGGTGATTCGAACATGAGTGGCGATGCTGGCTCTGGTGGTGGTGATGCTGGCTCTGGGTGAGGTGATGCTGGCTCTGTGTGCGGCGAGGCTGGCTGTGTAGGTGGTGCGGCTGCCAGTGGGCCTGCTCCCTGGTCTGAACATGTGCTGGCTTGCGGCGATATATGTGGCCGGTGTGCCGTCTCTCCTGCAGCATGCCCTGTCCTGCATGGTGTCACATCTGTGGACAGAAATACAACATTGGCTCAGTGTCCCCGAAGGGCTGCATTGCATGCGTCACAATAAATCATTTCACATTCCAATATGTCCCCTGTCTCCTTGTGCCTCGAGTGCGTGACATGCCTTGTTGCCCTGTAACATTTACGTCATGGTTAGTGTTGCCCTGACTACATCTCCCGGAATGCATTGCCTGTCTGCACTGACACGTGTGGACTGCAGTGTGATTCTCGATTCACAATTGGGGGATGTGGGATAGGGGTTGGGGGGGCTACATTGCTGTGCTTTCGTCTTACCTTGGTGTGTTGCGGCTCTGGCAGAGCTGTCGGCGTCCCCAAGTCCCACGACGCTCTCTTGCTCGATTGTGGCCGCCACCAGCTCCTCCAGTTCGGTGAGGGCAGGTGCCCTGTTGGTTCCACCTCCGGTCTGGCTGGCCTCCTTCTGGATGTCGCCCATCTTCCTCTTGGTTACAATCCGGAGGTCATACCAGCGCTTTTTGAGTACCTCAATGTCCCTGTGGGTCACTCCCACAGCATTGACCTGCGCCTGGATGGCCAGCCATATGTTGCGCTTTTCCACCTCAGGCACTTGCAGGGATTGCCTTCCGAACAGCTTGTGGTGCTGCTTCACCACCTCCTCCACCAGCACCTGGAGTTCCTTGGGGCTAAATTTCAGCTTCCTCCTCCTTTCCCCTCCGTCTTTCCGTGTTCTCTGGCTGGACATGCTGTTCGTTTACCCGCTCGCACATGCAACGGCTCCTTGCCTCTCCTCTGCACTCCAAGCCACTCCAGGGTCGGCTGATTATGTACACCTGCCTGGGTGTGGCCACTTCGGCTAATTTTGTACACCTGCCTGGGTGTGGCCTGTTCCTTGTTGGGTGGGCTGTCGTTGCACTTGATTAGCTGTTTCGTCAAGTCATGTGATTTTCTTTACCGAATCCGTACATGCCGATTCGGTATTTTCCGATTCGGTATATACCACCTCGGTATTTTCCGAGTCGGTATATACCACCTCGGTATTTTCCGAGTCGGTATATACCACCTCGGTATTTTCCGATTCGGTATATACCACCTCGGTATTTACCGATTCGGTCATTTCCGATTCTTAATTACCGAATGTTACCGATTCGGTAACTGTTACCGAATTTTTACCTACATGTAACTTACCGATTCTTATTTACCGATTCGGTACGGCTCGGTATTTTAGAACCGGTAAAATGTATTTACCTACATGAGGCCCTAAAACACTAAAACACTAACACACTAAAACATTAAAAGACTAAAACACTAAAACACGCTAACACTCTAACACTCTAACACACTAAAACACTAAAACAGTAACACACTAAAACATTAAAGCACTAAAACACCCTAACACACTAAAACACTCTTAAACACTAAAACACAAAAACACTAACAATAAAACAATAAACCACTAAAACAATAAAATACTAAAACAATAAAACACTAACACACTAAGACATTAAAACACTAAAACACTCTAACACACTAAAACACTCTAAAACACTAACATACTAAAACCCTCTAACACACTAAAACACTTAAACACTCTAAAACATTAAAACACTCTAACACACTAAAACACTCTAACACACTAAAACACTAAACACTAACACACTAAAACATTAAAACACTAAAACACTCTAAAACACTAAAACACTACAACACTAAAACACGCTAACACTAAAACACTCTAACACACTAAAACACTCTTAAACACTAAAACACAAAAACACTAACAATAAAACAATAAAACACTAAAACAATAAAACACTAAAACAATAAAACACTAAAACACTAAAACAATAAAACACTAAAACAATTAACCACTAAAACAATAAACCACTAAAACATTAAAACACTAACACACTAAGACATTAAAACACTAAAACACTCTAACACACTAAAACACTCTAAAACACTAAAACACTCTAACACACAAAAACACTCTTACACACTAAAACACTAAAACACTAAAACACTCTAAAACACTCTAACACTCTAAAACTCTAAAACACTCTTAAACACTAAAACACAAAAACACTAACAATAAAACAATAAACCACTAAAACAATAAAACACTAAAACACTAAGACATTAAAACACTAAAACACTCTAACACACTAAAACACTCTAAAACACTCTAACACACTAAAACACTCTTAAACACTAAAACACTAACAATAAAACTATAAAACAATAAAACAATAAAACACTAAAACAATAAAACACTCTAACACTCTAACACACTAAAACACTAAAAAACACTAAAACACTCTAAAACACTAAAACACTCTAACACACCAAAACACTCTAACACACTAAAACACTAAAACACTAACACACTAAAACATTAAAACACTAAAACACTCTAAAACACTAAAACACTACAACACTAAAACACGCTAACACTAAAACACTCTAACACACTAAAACACTCTTAAACACTAAAACACAAAAACACTAACAATAAAACAATAAAACACTAAAACAATAAAACACTAAAACAATAAAACAATAAAACACTAAACCAATTAACCACTAAAACAATAAACCACCAAAACAATAAAACACTAACACACTAAGACATTAAAACACTAAAACACTCTAACACACTAAAACACGCTAAAACACTAAAACACTCTAAAACAATAAAACACTAAAACAATAAAACACTAAAACAATAAAACACTCTAACACTCTAACACACTAAAACACTCTAACACACTAAAACACTAAAACACTCTAACACACTAAAACACTCTAACACACTAAAACACTCTAACACACTAAAACACTAAAACACTAACACACTAAAACATTAAAACACTAAAACACTAAAACACGCTAACACTCTAACACTCTAACACACTAAAACACTAAAACAGTAACACACTAAAACATTAAAGCACTAAAACACTCTAACACACTAAAACAATCTTAAACACTAAAACACAAAAGCACTAACAATAAAACAATAAACCACTAAAACAATAAAATACTAAAACAATAAAACACTAACACACTAAGACATTAAAACACTCTAACACACTAAAACACTCTAAAACACTCTAACACACTAAAACACTCTAACACACTAAAACACTAAAACACTCTAAAACACTAAAACACTCTAACACACTAAAACACTCTAACACACTAAAACACTAAAACACTAACACACTAAAACATTAAAACACTAAAACACTCTAAAACACTAAAACACTACAGCACTAAAACACTACAACACTCTAACACTCTAACACACTAAAACACTAAAACAGAAACACACTAAAACATTAAAGCACTAAAACACTCTAACACACTAAAACACTCTTAAACACTAAAACACAAAAACACTAACAATAAAACAATAAAACACTAAAACAATAAAACAATAAAACAATAAAACACTAAAACAATTAACCACTAAAACAATAAACCAATAAAACAATAAAACACTAACGCACTAACACACTAAAACACTAAAACACTCTAAAACACTAAAACACTCTAACACACTAAAACACTCTAACACACTAAAACACTAACACACTAAAACATTAAAACACTAAAACACTCTAAAACACTAAAACACTACAACACTAAAACACGCTAACACTAAAACACTCTAACACACTAAAACACTTAAACACTAAAACACAAAAACACTAACAATAAAACAATAAAACACTAAAACAATAAAACACTAAAACAATAAAACACTAAAACAATAAAACACTAAAACAATTAACCACTAAAACAATAAACCACTAAAACAATAAAACACTAACACACTAAGACATTAAAACACTAAAACACTCTAAAACACTAAAACACTCTAACACACAAAAACACTCTTACACACTAAAACACTAAAACACTAAAACACTCTAAAACACTCTAACACTCTAAAACACTAAAACACTCTTAAACACTAAAACACAAAAACACTAACAATAAAACAATAAACCACTAAAACAATAAAACACTAAAACAATAAAACACTAACACACTAAGACATTAAAACACTAAAACACTCTAACACACTAAAACACTCTAAAACACTCTAACACACTAAAACACTAACAATAAAACTATAAAACAATAAAACAATAAAACACTAAAACAATAAAACACTCTAACACTCTAACACACTAAAACACTAAAACACACTAAAACACTAAAACACTCTAAAACACTAAAACACTCTAACACACTAAAACACTCTAACACACTAAAACACTAAAACACTAACACACTAAGGGCCTCATGTAGGTAGCATACCAGTTACCACTTCTAAAATACCGAACGTTACCGAATCGGTATTTTAGAAGTGGTAACTCGTATGTAGGTAATGAGTCGGTATTTTTTACCGATTCGTTACAATTCGGTAATTACCGAATCGGTATTTACCGATTCGGTAATGAGGCATACCTTCCCATTGATGGGAAGGTATGCCTCATTACCAAATTGGTAAATACCGATTCGGTAATGGTGGAGAAAATGCAAGGGTGGCAGGGTGTCACATTGACACCCTGTTGCACCCCTGATTCGGCCATGTGTGCACATGTGGCACACATACATGCCCTAAGGGCATGTATGTATGCCACATTGCACACTGCTACGCGCTTCAAAATACATACACACATACATTAATTATTTACCACCAACTATAAGTTGGTGGTAAATACCGACTCCTAAACACACCCACACACTCCCCCTACATATCATTTCTGGAATCGGAATTTACCGATTCGGTAAAATTACCGAATCAGTAAAATTACCACATCGGTAACGTTACCGATTCGGTAATTTTACCGATTCGGTAGTTTTACCGAATCGGTAAATTCCGATTCCAGAAATTGACCCCCTACATACCAATAGCCAAAATACCGGTCGGTAACGGTATAATTACCGAAAATCGGCCGTTACCGACCGGTATTTGGCTACCTACATGAGGCCCTAAAACATTAAAACACTAAAACACTCTAAAACACTAAAACACGCTAACACTAAAACACGCTAACACTAAAACACTCTAACACACTAAAACACTCTTAAACACTAAAACACAAAAACACTAACAATAAAACAATAAAACACTAAAACAATAAAACACTAAAACAATAAAACACTAAAACAATAAAACACTAAAACAATTAACCACTAAAACAATAAACCACTAACACACTAAGACATTAAAACACTAAAACACGCTAACACTCTAACACACTAAAACACTAAAACACAAAAACACTAAAACACTCTAACACACTAAAACACTCTAACACACTAAAACACTCTAAAACACTAAAACACTCTAACACACAAAAACACTCTTACACACTAAAACACTCTAACACACTAAAACACTAAAACACTAATACACTAAAACAATAAAACAATAAAACACTAAAACAATAAAACACTCTAACACTCTAACACACTAAAACACTACAACACTACAACACTGAAACACTCTAAAACACTAAAACACTCTAAAACACTAAAACACTCTAACACACTAAAACACTCTAACACACTAAAACACTGCAACACTAAAACATGCTAACACTCTAACACTCTAACACACTAAAACACTAAAACACTAACACACTAAAACATTAAAACACTAAAACACTAAAACACTCTAACACACTAAAACACTAAAACACTCTAACACACTAAAACACTCTAACACACTAAAACACTCTAACACACTAAAACACTAAAACACTAAAACACTCTAACACACTAAAACACTCTAACACACTAAAACACAAAAACACTAACACTAAAACAATAAAACAATAAAACACTCTAACACACTAAAACACTCTAACACACTAAAACACTAAAACACTCTAACACACTAAAACACAAAAACACAAAAACACTAACACTAAAACACTCTAACACACTAAAACACTCTAAAACACTAAAACACTAACACACAAAAACACTCTTACACACTAAAACACTCTAACACACTAAAACACTAAAACACTAATACACTAAAACAATAAAACAATAAAACACTAAAACAATAAAACACTCTAACACTCTAACACACTAAAACACTACAACACTACAACACTGAAACACTCTAAAACACTAAAACACTCTAAAACACTAAAACACTCTAACACACTAAAACACTCTAACACACTAAAACACTACAACACTAAAACATGCTAACACTCTAACACTCTAACACACTAAAACACTAAAACACTAACACACTAAAACATTAAAACACTAAAACACTAAAACACTCTAACACACTAAGGGCCTCATGTAGGTAGCCAAATACCGGTCGGTAACGGCCGATATTCGGTAAATATGCCGTTACCGACCGGTAGTCAGACAAGTGAGATGTAGGAGTCCAAAAACCACCTTTCGGTAAATATGAGGCGGTAAATACCGAATCATATTTACCGAATTCTAAAATACCGAATCAGATTTACCGAATACATACTTAACGAATCGGTAAATATGAAGTGGTAAATATGAAGTGGTAAAAATTAAAATGACATGTAGGAGCACTCGGTAATTAAGAAATCCAAGAAAATCGGTAAATAAGAGTCGGTAATTAACAGGGATTGAAAGCAGGTGGTAACCATCAACAGTGCATATTAGCAATCCAAAAATGCAACAGCGTGGACAACATGGCCGCTATGTATGTCATTGCAAGGCGCCTACGTCTACAGGCAGCAGGACTGAGGGTTTGGCGACGGGAGGAACGCATCTACAGACAGCGCATCACACTATTCCAGCTGACTGATGCAGAGATACATGAGAGGTACAGGCTACACCCCGAAACCATCATGGACTTAATCAGGGACCTTCACCCACTCCTAGACCAGCCAATAAGAAGGGCGCACGCCATACCCCCACATGTGCAGGTGCTCTGCAGCCTACATCTGCTGGCATCCGGCAGTTATCAGGTGGTGATAGCTGCGGTGGGTGGGGTATCCCAGAGTTGCCTGTCACGTTTCTTCAGGAAGTTCCTGGATGCCATGATGCAGAGAATGCACCACTACATCAGCTTCCCCAACACACAGGCTGCACTGCATAAAACAAAAACAGACTTTTATCACATGGCACAGTTCCCCCATGTCATCGGCTGTATTGATGGTACACACATCCCAATCTGTCCACCAGCTGACACAGAGCACATCTACAGGAACAGGAAGTCCACCCACTCCATCAATGTGCAGGTGATCTGTGATGCAGGGAACATCATCACAGATATTGTTGCAAAGTTTCCTCGAAGCACCCACGACTCTTACATCTTCCAGAATAGTGGGATCTACACACGACTGAGTGCAGGAGAATTCGGAGAGGGATACCTGCTAGGTAAGTAACAGTGACGCCCCTTGCAACCTGCAACTCATAGTGTATAGAGGCATGTTACTGATGTCACCCTTTTACTCATCTAGGCGACAGTGCATATGCATGCCGGTCATTCATCCTCACTCCCTACCTACACCCAGCAACCCAGAGTGAGAGACGATACAACGTGGCACACAAAACAACACGCAATGTGGTGGAGCGCACGTTTGGACTACTGAAGAGCAGGTTCCGCTGCCTCCACAAGAGCGGAGGCGCACGCCAGTACAAACCCATCACCTGCTGCAAGATTATCGCCACTTGTGCAATGCTGCACAACCTTGCCACGAAAAAAGGGACAGATGTGGAACTAACATATTTTGAGGACAACGAGGATGAGTCAGGACAGCCACAGGGCAACGCAGCTAGAGTGCCAACTGCAATAGATGGGAGAGAGAGACGGGCAGAGATCACATGCAACTATTTCTGAGTAAGTAAGGGGACACAGCCAGTTGTGAGAAGTCATGACGTAGTTTAATGTGGCACCACGCCATGAACACATGAACAAGCCAATCTGGCAATATCCCATCTATACAAGAAGTAAGTCCAGGGTTACGTCACCCAATGGGAAGTGGCTAAGCAGGGCCACATCAATGTTTGCGCATACGCGCTGCAGTGGTGGATGGCACGGCCTGTGCATCCTCACTAGAGCCAACCCCAAGCCGCCTGCTGCTCCTGCGTGCTTCTGGGACGGGGGGTGTGATGCTGCTCCTGCTGCTGGTGTCGATGCTCTCCGCAGCATCCCCTGCAGCAGTTGTCGACGCCTGACTAGTCAATAGCACCCCTAGTGCACTTGTCACCTGCACCATCCCCCGAGACAGGTCGCTGCAGCACTGTGTTAGGCCCTCCTGCATCGTCACAGAGCGCCGGCACAGTAGAGAAGTCGCCGTTGCCAGACGGTTGAGTGCCCTGTTGGTAGTGTCCCTTCTCTGGCGTTCCCGGCGCCGTGCTTCGATGTCAGCATCTAATTTGCTGCACAACTGCTGGATTGACTGGGACATGTCCCGAATGCCCGCAGCCATGCCGCTGATGTTATTGTCCATGGTGACTAATGTGGTTTTCATCACCCGCATGTGCCTCTGGACTGACATGACTGCCTTTGTTTGCAGGCGCTGTTGCTTCAACATTTGGCCCTCGAGACCCAAGAAGACACCATGGCCGTCAATGGGTGCTGGTGGACTCTGGACACGCGACCTGCGGCGCCCTCTTGCTCCCGTCTGTGCTGCCTGTGAGGTGTGGGGCACAGTGGCATGGCTCCCTTCCTGGGACATGGTGAGTTCGTCAGGGCCCATGCTGTCGTCTGACGAGGTGTCTAAGGCTCGTAGCCTGGCTGCTGGACGCCTCATCATTCTCACACCTGCAAGCGGAGATGTGGCCGGTGACTCAAACATGAGTGGCGATGCTGGCTCTTGGTGAGGTGATGCTGGCTCTGGGCGAGGTGATGCTGGCTCTGGCTGCGGCGAGGCTGCCTGTGTTGGTGGTGCGGGTGCCAGTGGGCCTGCTCCCTGGTCTGTACTTGTGCTGGCTAGAGGTGATATTTGTGGCCGGTGTGCCGTCTCTCCTGCAGCATGCCCTGTCTTGCATGATGTCACATCTGTGGACAGAAATACAACATTGGCTCAGTGTCCCCGAAGGGCTGCATTGAAAGCGTCACAATAAATCATTTCACATTCCAAAATGTCCTCTGTCTCCTTGTGCCTCGAGTGCGTGACATGCCTTGTTGCCCTGTTACATTTACGTCATGGTTAGTGTTTCCCTGACTACATCTCCCGGAATGCATTGCCTGTCTGCACTGACACGTGTGGACTGCAGTGTGATTCTCGTTTCACAATGGGGGATGTGGGATAGGGATAGGGGGTGCTACATTGCTGTGCTTTCGTCTTACCTTGTTGTGTGGCGGCTCTGGCAGAGCTGTCGGCGTCCCCAAGACCCACGACGCTCTCTTGCTCGATTGTGGCCCCCACCAGCTCCTCCAGTTCGGTGAGGGCAGGTGCCCTGTTGGTTCCACCTCCAGTCTGGCTGGCCTCCTTCTGGATGTCGCCCATCTTCCTCTTGGTTACAATCCTCAGGTCATACCAGCGCTTCTTTAGGACCTCTATGTCCCTGTGGGTCACTCCCACTGCATTCACCTGGGCCTGGATGGCCAGCCATATGTTGCGCTTTTCAGCCCCAGGCACTTGCAGGGATTGCCTTCCGAACAGCTTCTGGTGCTGCTTCACCACCTCCTCCACCAGCACCTGGAGTTCCTTGGGGCTAAATTTCAGCTTCCTCCTCCTTTCCCCTCCGTCTCTCTGTGTTCTCTTGCTGTACATGATGTTCGTTTTCCCGCTCGCACAGGCACCGGCTCCCTGCCTCTCCTCTGCACTCCAAGACTCTCCAGGGTCGGCTAATTATGTACACCTGCCTGGGTGTGGCCACTTCCTGGTTGGGTGGGCTGTGGTTGCACGGGATTAGCTGTTTCGTCAAGTCATGTGATTTTATTTGCCGAATCCGTACATACCGATTCGGTATTTTCCGATTCGGTAAATACCACCTCGGTATTTTCCGATTCGGTAAATACCACCTCGGTATTTACCGATTCGGTGGATTCCGAATCGTGATTACCGAATGTTACCGAATCGGTAACTGTTACCGAATTTTTACCTACATATAACTTACCGATTCTAATTTACCGATTCGGTACGGCTCGGTATTTAAGAAACGGTAAAATTTATTTACCTACATGAGGCCCTACAACACTAAAACACTCTAACACACTAAAACACTCTAACACACTAAAACACTAAAACACTAAAACACTCTAACACACTAAAACACTCTAACACACTAAAACACAAAAACACTAACACTAAAACAATAAAACAATAAAACACTAAAACAATAAAACAATAAAACACTAAAAAAATAAAACACTAAAAAAATAAAACACAAAAACACTAAAACACTAACACTAAAACACTCTAACACACTAAAACACTCTAAAACACTAAAACACTCTAACACACAAAAACACTCTTACACACTAAAACACTCTAACACACTAAAACACTAAAACACTAATACACTAAAACAATAAAACAATAAAACACTAAAACAATAAAACACTCTAACACTCTAACACACTAAAACACTACAACACTACAACACTGAAACACTCTAAAACACTAAAACACTCTAAAACACTAAAACACTCTAACACACTAAAACACTCTAACACACTAAACACTACAACACTAAAACATGCTAACACTCTAACACTCTAACACACTAAAACACTAAAACACTAACACACTAAAACATTAAAACACTAAAACACTAAAACACTCTAACACACTAAAACACTAAAACACTCTAACACACTAAAACACTCTAACACACTAAAACACTAAAACACTAAAACACTCTAACACACTAAAACACTCTAACACACTAAAACACAAAAACACTAACACTAAAACAATAAAACAATAAAACACTAAAACACTAAAACAATAAAACACTAAAAAAATAAAACACAAAAACACTAAAACACTACAACACTGAAACACTCTAACACACTAAAACACTCTAAAACACTAAAACACTCTAACACACTAAAACACTCTAACACACTAAACACTACAACACTAAAACATGCTAACACTCTAACACTCTAACACACTAAAACACTAAAACACTAACACACTAAAACATTAAAACACTAAAACACTAAAACACTCTAACACACTAAAACACTAAAACACTCTAACACACTAAAACACTCTAACACACTAAAACACTAAAACACTAAAACACACTAAAACACTCTAACACACTAAAACACAAAAACACTAACACTAAAACAATAAAACAATAAAACACTAAAACACTAAAACAATAAAACACTAAAAAAATAAAACACAAAAACACTAAAACACGAACACTAAAACACTCTAACACACTAAAACACTAAAACACTCTAACACACTAAAACACTCTAACACACAAAAACACTCTTACACACTAAAACACTCTAACACACAAAAACACTAAAACACTAACACTAAAACACTCTAACACACTAAAACACTCTAAAACACTAAAACACTCTAACACACAAAAACACTCTTACACACTAAAACACTCTAACACACTAAAACACTAAAACACTAACACACTAAAACAATAAAACAATAACACTAAAACAATAAAACACTCTAACACTCTAACACACTAAAACACTCTAACACACTAAAACACTAAAACACTCTAACACACTGAAACACTAAAACACAAAAACACAAAAACACTAACACTAAAACACTCTAACACACTAAAACACTCTAAAACACTAAAACACTCTAACACACAAAAACACTCTTACACACTAAAACACTCTAACACACTAAAACACTAAAACACTAACACACTAAAACAATAAAACAATAAAACACTAAAACAATAAAACACTCTAACACTCTAACACACTAAGGGCCTCATGTAGGTAAATAAATTTTACCGGTTCTTAAATACCGAGCCGTACCGAATCGGTAAATTAGAATCGGTAAGTTATATGTAGGTAAAAATTCGGTAACAGTTACCGATTCGGTAACATTCGGTAATCACGAATCGGAATTCACCGAATCGGTAAATACCGAGGTGGTATTTACCGAATCGGAAAATACCGAGGTGGTATTTACCGAATCGGAAAATACCGAGGTGGTATTTACCGAATCGGAAAATACCGAATCGGTATGTACGGATTCGGTAAATAAAATCACATGACTTGACGAAACAGCTAATCCTGTGCAACGACAGCCCACCCAACCAGGAAGTGCCCACACCCAGGCAGGTGTACATAATTAGCCGAAGTGGCCACACCCAGGCAGGTGTACATAATTAGCCGACCCTGGAGAGGCTTGGAGTGCAGAGGAGAGGCAGGGAGCCGTTGCATGTGCGAGCGGGTAAACGAACAGCATGTCCAGCCAGAGAACACAGAGAGACGGAGGGGAAAGGAGGAGGAAGCTGAAATTCAGCCCCAAGGAACTCCAGGTGCTGGTGAAGGAGGTGGTGAAGCAGCACCAGAAGCTGTTTGGAAGGCAATCCCTGCAAGTGCCTGAGGCTGAAAAGCGCAACATATGGCTGGCCATCCAGGCGCAGGTCAATGCTGTGGGAGTGACCCACAGGGACATTGAGGTCCTCAAAAAGCGCTGGTATGACCTGAGGATTGTAACCAAGAGGAAGATGGGCGACATCCAGAAGGAGGCCAGCCAGACCGGAGGTGGAACCAACAGGGCACCTGCCCTCACCGAACTGGAGGAGCTGGTGGCGGCCACAATCGAGCAGGAGAGCGTCGTGGGTCTTGGGGACGCCGACAGCTCTGCCAGAGCCGCAACACACCAAGGTAAGACGAAAGCACAGCAATGTAGCCCCCCCTACCCCTATCCCACATCCCCCATTGTGAAACGAGAATCACACTGCAGTCCACACGTGTCAGTGCAGACAGGCAATGCATTCCGGGAGATGTAGTCAGGGCAACACTAACCATGACGTAAATGTTACAGGGCAACAAGGCATGTCACGCACTCGAGGCACAAGGAGACAGAGGACATATTGGAATGTGAAATGATTTATTGTGACGCTTGCAATGCAGCCCTTCGGGGACACTGAGCCAATGTTGTATTTCTGTCCACAGATGTGACATCATGCAGGACAGGGCATGCTGCAGGAGAGACGGCACACCGGCCACAAATATCACCTCCAGCCAGCACAAGTTCAGACCAGGGAGCAGGCCCACTGGCAGCCGCACCACCAACACAGCCAGCCTCGCCGCACCCAGAGCCAGCATCACCTCACCGAGAGCCAGCATCACCACAACCAGAGCCAGCATCGCCACTCATGTTCGAATCACCGGCCACATCTCCGCTTGCAGGTGTGAGAATGAGGAGGCGTCCAGCAGCCAGGCTACGAGCCTTAGACACCTCGTCAGACGACAGCATGGGCCCAGAAGACCGCACCGGGCCCCAGGAAGGGAGCCATGCCACTGTGCCCCACACCTCACAGGCAGCACAGACGGGAGCAAGAGGGCGCCGCAGGTCGCGTGTCCAGAGTCCACCAGCACCCACTGACGGCCATGGTGTCTTCTTGGGGCTCGAGGGCCAAATGTTGAAACAACAGCGCCTGCAATCCAAGGCAGTCATGTCAGTCCAGAGGCACATGCGGGTGATGAAGACAACATTAGTCAACATGGACAATAACATTAGCGGCATGGCTGCGGGCATTCGGGACATGTCCCAGTCAATCCAGCAGTTGTGCAGCAAATTAGATGCTGACATCGTAGCACGGCGCCGGGAACGCCAGAGAAGGGACACTACCAGCAGGGCACTCAACCGTCTGGCAACTGTGACTTCTCTACTGTGCCGGCGCTCTGTGACGATGCAGGAGGGCCTAACACAGTGCTGCAGCGACCTGTCTCGGGGGATGGTGCAGGTGACAAGTGCACTAGGGGTGCTATTGACTAGTCAGGCGTCGACAACTGCTGCAGGGGATGCTGCGGAGAGCATCGACACCAGCAGCAGCATCACACCCCCCGTCCCAGAAGCACGCAGGAGCAGCAGGCGGCTTGGGGTTGGCTCTAGTGAGGATGCACAGGCCGTGCAATCCACCACTGCAGCGCGTATGCGCAAACATTGATGTAGCCCTGCTTAGCCACTTCCCATTGGGTGACATAACCCTGGACATACTCCTTGTATAGATGGTATATTGCCAGATTGGCCTGTTCATGTGTTCATGGCGTGGTGCCACATTAAAACTACGTCATGACTTCTCACAACTCGCTGTGTCCCCTCACTTACTCAGAAATAGTCGCATGTGATCTCTGCCCGTCTCTCTCTCCCATCGATTGCAGTTGGCACTCTAGCTGCATTGCCCTCTGGCTGGCCTGACTCATCCTCGTTGACCTCAAAATATGTTAGTTCCACATCTGTACCTTTTTTCGTGGCAAGGTTGTGCAGCATTGCACAAGTGGCAATGATCTTGCAGCAGGTGATGGGTTTGTACTGGCGTGCGCCTCCGCTCTTGTGCAGGCAGCGGAACCTGCTCTTCAGTAGTCCAAACGTGCGCTCCACCACATTGCGTGTTGTTTTGTGTGCCACGTTGTATCGTCTCTCACTCTGGGTTGCTGGGTGTAGGTAGGGAGTGAGGATGAATGAACGGCATGCATATGCACTGTCGCCTGGATGAGTAAAAGGGAACCATCAGTGACATGCCTCTATACACTATGATTTGCAGGTTTCAAGGGGCGTCACTGTTACTTACCTAGCAGGTATCCCTCTCCGAATTCTCCGGCACTCAGTCGTGTGTAGATCCCACTATTCTGGAAGATGTAAGAGTCGTGGGTGCTCCCAGGAAACTTGGCAACAATATCTGTGATGATGTTCCCTGCATCACAGATCACCTGCACATTGATGGAGTGGGTGGACTTCCTGTTCCTGTAGATGTGCTCTGTGTCAGCTGGTGGACAGATTGGGATGTGTGTACCATCAATACAGCCGATGACATGGGGGAACTGTGCCATGTGATATAAGTCTGTTTTTGCTTTCTGCAGTGCAGCCTGTGTGTTTGGGAAGCTTATGTAGTGGTGCATTCTCTGCATCATGGCACCCAGGAACTTCCTGAAGAAACGTGACAGGCAACTCTGGGATACCCCACCCACCGCAGCTATCACCACCTGATAACTGCCGGATGCCAACAGATGTAGGCTGCAGAGCACCTGCACATGTGGGGGTATGGCGTGCGCCCTTCTTATTGGATGGTCCAGGAGTGGGTGTAGGTCCCTGATTAAGTCCATGATGGTTTCGGGGTGTAGCCTGTACCTCTCATGTATCTCTGCATCAGTCAGCTGGAATAGTGTGATGCGCTGTCTGTAGATTTGTTCCTCCCGTCGCCACACCCTCAGTCCTGCTGCCTGTAGACGTAGGCGCCTTGCAATGACGTACATAGCGGCCATGTTGTCCACGCTGTTGCATTTTGGGATTGCTTATCTGCACTGTTGATGGTTACCACCTGCTTTCAATCCGTGTTAATTACCGACTCTTATTTACCGATTTTCCTGGATTTCTTAATTACCGAGTGCTCCTACATGTCATTTTAATTTTTACCACTTCATATTTACCACTTCATGTTTACCGAATCGTTAATTATGTATTCGGTAACTCTGATTCGGTATTTTGGAATTCGGTAAATATGAATCGGTATTTACCGCCTCATATTTACCGAAAAGTGGTTTTTGGACTCCTACATCTCACTTGTCTGAATACCGGTCGGTAACGGCATATTTACCGAATATCGGCCGTTACCGACCGGTATTTGGCTACCTACATGAGGCCCTAAAACACTAAAACACTCTAACACACTAAACACTCTAAAACACTAAAACACTCTAACACACAAAAACACTCTAAAACACTAAAACACTCTAACACACAAAAACACTCTTACACACTAAAACACTCTAACACACTAAAACACTAAAACACTAACACACTAAAACAATAAAACAATAAAACACTAAAACAATAAAACACTCTAACACACTAAAACACTCTAACACACTAAAACACTCTAACACACTAAAACACTAAAACACTAAAACACAAAACACTAAAACACTAACACTAAAACACTCTAAGACACTAAAACACTGTAAAACACTAAAACACTCTAACACACAAAACACTCTTACACACTAAAACACTCTAACACACTAAAACACTAAAACACTAACACACTAAAACATTAAAACATTAAAACACTAAAACACTAAAACACTAAAACACTCTAACACTAAAACACTCCAACACTAAAACACTCTAACACTAAAACACTCTAACACTAAAACACTAAAACAGTCTAACACTCTAACACACTAAAACACTACAACACTATAACACTCTAACACTCTAACACTCTAACACTCTAAAACACAAAAACACAAACACTAACACATTAAAACACTAAAACACACTAAAACACAAAAACACAGAAACACTAAAACACTCTAACACTAAAACAATAAAACACTAAAACACTAAAACACAAAAACACTAAAACACTAATACTAAAACACTACAACACTACAACACTGAAACACTCTAAAACACTAAAACACTCTAAAACAGTAACACAATAAAACAATAATACAATAAAACAATAAAACACTAAAACACTAACACTAAAACACTCTAACACACTAAAACACTCTAAAACACTCTAACACACTAAAACACTCTTAAACACTAAAACACAAAAACACTAACAATAAAACTATAAAACAATAACACACTAAAACACTCTAAAACACTAAAACACTCTAACACACTAAAACACTCTTACACACTAAAACACTCTAACACACTAAAACACTAAAACACTAACACACTAAAACATTAAAACATTAAAACACTAAAACACTCTTAACACACTAAAACACTCTAAAATAGTAAGACACTACAACACTAAAACACGCTAACACTCTAACACTCTAATACACTAAAACACTAAAACAGTAACACACTAAAACATTAAAGGACTAAAACACTCTAACACACTAAAACACTCTTAAACACAAAAACACAAAAACACTAACAATAAAACTATAAAATAATAAAACAATAAAACACTAAAACACTCAAACACTCAAACACTCAAACACTCAAACACTAACACACACTAAAACACTCTAAAACACTAAACACTCTAACCACTAAAACACTCTTACACACTAAAACAATAAAACAATAAAATAATAAAACACTAACACAATTAACCACTAAAACAATAAACACTAAAACAATTAACCACTAAAACAATAAACCACTAAACAATAAAACACTAAAACAATAAAACACTAACACACTAAGACATTAAAACACTAAAACACTGTAACACACTAAAACACTCTAAAACACTCTAACACACTAAAACACTCTTAAACACTAAAACACAAAAACACTAACAATAAAACTATAAAACAATAACACACTAAAACACTCTAAAACACTAAAACACTCTAACACACTAAAACACTCTTACACACTAAAACACTCTAACACACTAAAACACTAAAACACTAACACACTAAAACATTAAAACATTAAAACACTAAAACACTCTTAACACACTAAAACACTCTAAAATAGTAAGACACTACAACACTAAAACACGCTAACACTCTAATACACTAAAACACTAAAACAGTAACACACTAAAACATTAAAGCACTAAAACACTCTAACACACTAAAACACTCTTAAACACAAAAACACAAAAACACTAACAATAAAACTATAAAATAATAAAACAATAAAACACTAAAACACTCAAACACTCAAACACTCAAACACTAACACACACTAAAACACTCTAAAACACTAAAACACTCTAACCACTAAAACACTCTTACACACTAAAACAATAAAACAATAAAATAATAAAACACTAAAACAATTAACCACTAAAACAATAAACACTAAAACAATTAACCACTAAAACAATAAACCACTAAACAATAAAACACTAAAACAATAAAACACTAACACACTAAGACATTAAAACACTCTAACACACTAAAACACTCTAAAACACTCTAAAACACTAAAACACTCAAACACTAAAACACAAAAACACTAACAATAAAACTATAAAACAATAACACACTAAAACACTCTAAAACACTAAAACACTCTAACACACTAAAACACTCTTACACACTAAAACACTCTAACACACTAAAACACTAAAACACTAACACACTAAAACATTAAAACATTAAAACACTAAAACACTCTTAACACACTAAAACACTCTAAAATAGTAAGTAAGGCTCCCAGTTTTCCGTTTTTACTGATTTTTACAGATAAATACAGACAGAAAACCATTTCATTTCTTGTCTGTATTTATTTTTAAATGTGGATAGAAACGGAAATTGGATGCTTTTTGAGTGATTCTAAATACACTTTGGCATGACTGCCAGGCCAATAACTGTGTGGAATGATAGGTAAGGGGGTTAAAAATAAAAGGAATTTTAGTAAAGAGGCTTAAACAGCAGTAGATATGCACTAGGCTGATACTGAAATGTTCATATTTTCATATAAGTGCATTAATTTATCTCTGTAAGTGTTCATATCCCTGAAACCTGTCAGGCATTCAAGCGTGATTGCATATTTATTGGTAAAATAAATGCGGAAATATACCAGTTTCAGCTTTATTTTTTTCACCAAACCCATAATAAATATGGATAAATACAGATAAATTTGACCAAAAATAAATATGGATAAATACAGACGGAAATGTGAAAAAAATAAATACCATAAAACCGGGAGCCCTAATAGTAAGACACTACAACACTAAAACACGCTAACACTCTAACACTCTAACACACTAAAACACTAAAACAGTAACACACTAAAACATTAAAGCACTTAAACACTCTAACACACTAAAACACTCTTAAACACAAAAACACTAACAATAAAACTATAAAACAATAAAACAATAAAACACTAAAACACTCAAACACTCAAACACTCAAACACTAACACACACTAAAACACTCTAAAACACTAAAACACTCTAAAACACTAAAACACTCTTACACACTAAAACAATAAAACAATAAAACACTAAAACAATTAACCACTAAAACAATAAACACTAAAACAATAAACACTAAAACACTAAAACACTAAAACACTAAAACACTCTAACACACTAAAACACTAAAACATTAAAACACTAAAACACTCTAAGACACTAAAACACTACAACACTAAAACACTACAACACTAACACTAAAACACTCTAACACACTAAAACACTCTAAAACACTAAAACACTACAACACTACAACACTCTAACACTCTAAAACACTAAAACACAAACACTAACACACTCTAACACTAAAACACTAAAACACTCTAACACTAAAACACTAAAACACTCTAACACTCTAACACACTAAAACACTAAAACACTAACACTAAAACACTCTAACACTAAAACACTCTAACACTAAAACACTCTAACACTAAAACACTCTAACACTTAAACACTAAAACACTCTAACACTCTAACACTCTAACACTCTAACACTAAAACACTCTAACACTAAAACACTCTAACACTAAAACACTCTAACACTAAAACACTAAAACACTCTAACACACTACAACACTACAACACTACAACACTCTAACACTCTAACACTCTAAAACACTAAAACACAAACATTAACACATTAAAACACTAAAACACAAAAACACAGAAACACTAAAACACTCTAACACTAAAACACTCTAACACTAAAACACTAAAACACTAAAGCACTCTAACACTAAAACACTCTAACACTAAAACACTCTAACACTAAAACACTAAAACAGTCTAACACTCTAACACACTAAAACACTACAACACTACAACACTATAACACTCTAACACTCCAACACTCTAACACTCTAAAACACTAACACATTAAAACACTAAAACACACTAAAACACAAAAACACAGAAACACTAAAACACTCTAACACTAAAACAATAAAACACTAAAACACTAAAACACAAAAACACTAAAACACTAACACTAAAACACTACAACACTACAACACTGAAACACTCTAAAACACTAAAACACTCTAAAACACTAAAACACTCTAACACACTAAAACACTCTAACACACTAAAACACTACAACACTAAAACATGCTAACACTCTAACACTCTAACACTCTAACACACTAAAACACTAACACACTAAAACATTAAAACACTAAAACACTAAAACACTAAAACACTCTAACACACTAAAACAGTCTAACACACTAAAACACTCTAACACACTAAAACACTCTAACACACTAAAACACAAAAACACTAACACTAAAACAATAAAACACTAAAACAATAAAACACTAAAACAATAAAACACTAAAACACTAAAACACTAAAACACTACAACACCAAAACACTACAACACCAAAACACTAAAACACTAAAACACTCTAACACACTAAAACACTAAAACACTACAACACTAACACACTAAAACATTAAAACACTAAAACACTACAACGCCAAAATAGCTGTTGGACCACACCTCCCTAGGGATGCATATAATGTTAATGTCTGCATTGGAGTTGTGGCGGATGATGATCACAGAGGTGGTATGTCATCACTGGATTGGGATGGTGTGTGATGATGCCATCAGAGGTTGTATGTGATTATAGCAGCACCAGGGTCTATATAGAGATGGTGGCTTCAGCCGTGATGAAAGTTCCCACAAAGTTAGAATGTTAAGATAGTTTTATTCAAGTAAACCATAGAAATAGCAAATGATTATAGGAGTTCTTACAGAGATAATGATTGAATGTAATCATATCCAAGTCCCTATAGAGTTAGTGTTTGATTATTGGGATGTTCAAGTCCCCAGGATTAGTGCATAGTGTTCTAGTCCCCACTGAAATAGTGTGTAAAGACAAAGCTTAAATCCCCATCCAGATAATGTGAAGCTAATAATGTTCAAGTCCAAACAGAGCTTGTGTGTAATTACAGTAATGTTATGGTCCCAACAAAGATGGTATGTTATTATAGTGATGCTCAAGTCCCCACATAGATAGTGTGTGATCATAGTGATGTTCAAGTCCCCACAAAGACAGTGTGTTATTATAGTGTTTTTCAAGTCCCCACAAAGATAGTGTGTTATTATACAGATGTTCAAGTCCCCACATAGATAGTGTGTTCTTATAGTGATGCTCAAGTCCCCACAAAGATAGTGTGTTATTATAGTGTTTTTCAAGTCCCCACAAAGATAGTGTGTTATTATACAGATGTTCAAGTCCACACAAAGATAGTGTGTTATTATAGTGTTTTTCAAGTCCCCACAAAGATAGTGTGTTATAATACAGATGTTCAAGTCCCCACAAAGATAGTGTGTTCTTATAGTGTTTTTTCAAGTCACCACAAATATAGTTTGTTATTACAGTGTTTTTTCAAGTCCACACAAAGATAGTGTGTTATTATAGTGATGTTCAAGTCCCCACAGAGATAGTGTGTGAAGATGATTGTGTTCAAGTCTCTATTGAAATAGTGTGTACTTTCAGAGCTTAAATCCCATTATAAAGAGTTTGAAGCTAAGGATGGCCACGTCCACGCAGAGGTTTTGGGTAATTATAGGAAAGCTCAAGTCTCCACAGAGATGGTATGTTATTCTAGTGATGTTCAAATCCTAACAGAGTTAGTGTGTTATTATGGAGATTTTCAAGTCCCTCAAAGATAGTGTGGCATTTTAGTGATGTTCATGTCCCTGTGGAGATAATGTGGTATCATAGTGATGTTCAAGTCCCCACAGAGACAGCATGGGAAGATAATTGTATTACAGTCTTCACTGAAATATTGTGTAAAGACAAAGCTTAAATACCCATACTGTAAGTGTGAATTTAAGGATGTTCAAGTCCAAACAAGGGTTGTGTGTAATTACAGGAATGCTCAAGTGCCCACAGAGATAGTGTGTTACTGTAGTGATTTTCAAGTTCCCACAAACACAGTGTGTTTTATAGTGATGTTCATGTCCCCACAGAGATAGTGTGTGAAGATGATTGTGTTTAAGTACCCACTGAAATAGTGTGTATTGTCAAATCTTAAATCTCATTACAAAGAGTAGGAAACTAATGATGTGCAAGTCTGCACACAGGCTGTATGTAATTATAGAAATGTTCAAGTTTCCTCAGAGATGGTATGTTATTATAGTGATGTGTATGTCCCACAGAGATAGTGTGCTCTTATAGTAATGTTCATATGCCCACAAAGATAGTGTTATTATAATGATGTTCAAGTCCCCACAGAGATAGTGTGGGAAGGTGATTATATTCAAGTCTTCACTGAAATAGTGTGTAATGACAAAGATTAAATTCCCAGGGAGTGTTAAGTTAATGATGATCAAGTCCAGACAGAGGTTTTTTGTAATTATAGGAAGGCTCAAGCACCCACAGAGAGGGTATGATATTATAGTGATTTGCAAGTCCCCACAAAGATGTGTTATTATAATGATGTTCAAGTCTCCACAGAGATATAGTGTGAAGATGATTGTGTTCAAGTCCCCACTAAAAATAGTGTGTAAAAACAATGCTTAAATCCTCACACAGAGCGTTTGAAGATAATGATGCTCAGGTCCAAACAGATTTGTGTGTAATGATAAGAATGTTCACATTCCCTCAGAGACAGTGTTTGAAGGAAATCATGATCAAGTACCCACACAGATAGTGTGTTGATATAGTGAAGTTAAAGGCCTCTTAAAGAGTGCATGTGATTACACCAATGTTCATGCTAGGAGGCATGGCCTGCGTGGCAAACACGACAGACACCTGAAGCAAGCCTCACAGCTCAAAGCTTTTTTAATCAGGCTATTATCTATCCATGCAAGGGAGATTTCATCCCCAGGTCTGTGGTCCAGTGCTGGAGGGTCTGGGGGTGGAACACTGCCTGGTTCTTTGTCCATCTTTGAACAAAAGTCTGGAGCCGGCGGCAGGGCCTCGTGGGCTGTGGGCAAAGCGGGGAAACCTCGACCTGGCAAGGCCCCTATCAGCTGGGTAAAGTGACCCGCGGAATGCTTCCGGGAGGAAATCAATTGGTCCCAGGAGGCCCTGGTGCTCTGTGGTCCCCTACTGCTGATCACTGTCGAGAGTCAGAGTACCCATACAGCAAGTCAGCAGAGCCGCAGTCCAGAGAGACTAGCCACGACCTAGGGCTGCAAGCCCTCTCAGTGGGATTCTGTGGCAACCAAAGTGAAACTCCTGCTGAAAAATCACAGGTGCCTTGCGGAGTGCGTCACCAACTCTGAGAGAACATTGGCTGAGCTACAGCCACCTATGTTTGACCTTCATACTTGGGTACAGGGCTTACAGGACATGGTTCGTACTCTGGAACAAAGAGCAGAGGATTCGGAGGACCGCTCATGTCTCAACAATGTTTCCATAGCAGCAATATTATTGACTACCTGGTAAAAAGACCTGGTCCCCCACCACAGCTTCACATCCATGGAGCATGGAGGGTCTCAGCGGGAGGCCCTCCATGTTTCATAGTGGCCCAAATACTCAATTATAATGACTGGGATGCAATACTAGATAGGACACTGAGTACTGATCCCATACTTGTGGACAATCACTGCATGTTGCATTCTATACACTGACAGTCCCGAGACAGATGGCCTCTTTTTGGGAAGTCAAGCGTAAATTGCATGCCTTGGGGGTCAAGTAGGTCCATAGCGTCAGGCAGTTAACCCAGGTGCCAGCAGCTACATTCCACAAATGCTCTGGTGACCATGGAGTTCCTCCTCTGAGGCCTTGGAAAATGGAGATACTTACTCTGGAGTGCTACAGGAGATGGGGGTCACCTCTCAGGGTTACCACCCAAACAGCAGATGACCTCCTCTAACTGACAGGCCATAGCTGTACTTCCCTTGTGCTTATCCTTCACCAACCCTGGGTCCCACAGGGTGTCTCAGCCTCCTGCGTTTAGGACCACTACTTCAGAAGCTTGATATACCCTTCAGGTCACACTCACATCTTCACCATCAAAAGCATAGGCTACTCTCCCATCTATGATGCCTTTTCGCGTGATCCACGGCCCAATTAGGACTTACCTTAAATTGTTTTGTTCCTACTTGCTGAGAAGTGCAGCATGTGCATGGGCGGTGGGCGCGGGGGTGTGGAGACAGGTGAAGTGGCAATGTGAGCAGACAAAGTGGCCCACTGTGGACTGAGGTGCGGCTCGGCAGCAACATTTGTAGCGGCGTCCAGGGTTGAGCAGGTGGAGCTCGTCAGTGGTGTAGCTGCGGGAGGTATTTGGACCAGGGTTCCTGGCACTGAGTGCTGCCGTACAGATGAGTGACATAGAATGGAGTGATGTAACTCCTTGTCCTCATAAGGTGCTTTAATCAGGACTTTACAGTTAGGGTCTGTTTTGGGCCCCTCTGGGGAATGTTCTCCTCATATTAGTTCCGCCAGGGGTATTAAACAGGGATGCATCTTGGCGCTCTTTACTTTCCTGCTCTATAAATGGATTCAACAAACATCTAGTGGATAAAGGCAAAGAACTCCTCGCATGGGATCTCAACCAGTACCAATTCTCTTATATGCGGATGATGCAGTGCTTCTTGCCCACAAAGTATATGGCCTACATGTCTTCTAGATTTATGTTTTACTTATATGGAAGACCTGGATTTGCAGGAAAATTATTCTAAGTCTTATAGTCTGACTTGTGGCCACCCAAGCGCTATGTTATGGGGAGGACAAATTTAGAAAAGATATAGGGCCTTATTTACAAGAAAGTGATGCAGCGGGGAAACCGCAAGCCATTTGGCTGCACCATGCTGTGTCACTTTTAAAGCACTGGGATGCGTCATATTTACAACAACATGAGGCATCCCTGAGCTCTCCCTGTGCCGGTGCACAATTGGCAGCCATGCGCCAATGCAGTCACCCTTGCGCCATGGCACAAGGGTGTCTGCATTTTAGGGGAGATTGTTTTTGTGCAGGATGGTATCCCTTCCTGCACAAAAACAATCACAGAGGTGTTTTCCTCTTTCTATGTGTGCAGCATTGAAAGAGGAAAAAATGAGGGGAAATAAAAGTATTTCTCATTGTTGCACCTCCTTACACCTCCCCTGGAGAGGCGTAAGATTCTGACGCATTCCCAGGATTATGAAACATTGTAAATCTGGGAATGCCGCAGAAACCCTGAGTGTTGTGTGGGAACACACACAGGAACACCCATGGCACGCTCCTTTCACACAAAGTGCAGTGTGAAAACGGGCCATATTTACAAGCCCACGAAAAGCTATGCAGGGTAAAATAACTAGATAATCTATCAGGCATATCACACAGCAAATAACCAAGCCACTTAATACTATACCAAATTATCGGAATTCATCTTACATATGCAACATGCTAAGACAATCTCTAAAATTTAAGATCACCAACAACCTGTAAAGGTCATCATAAGTGAAATATATAATCAAAGTGCAACAAAACAAAGGAACAAAGTCTATAGTTAACAGTTATTCAGTCAGTAACAGCATGAAAATAATATACATAGTGTGTCATATTTAGGCAAACATATATGTTTACCACTCACTGTTAGTATCAAATATACACAACAAAAGTGTACTCTCACTCATCAAGTCAGAGGTGGCCCATCCTGCTTTCACTTATTCCTCTTTCTCTTACTGTCTAGGAGCAATACACACAGACCAATTGCCAACTACACCTAGTCATGTGATCCAGGATAAAGGCTGCAGACACCAAATGTTTGGAATAAGAAAACGTCAACATTCTAAGAGTGCCATCTTCAGAATTGTGAATTGAAATCCAACTTTACCATTAAAAAGGGCTGTAAAGTTCTATTCTCTAGACACCAACGTCAATATCCCTATCTGCTCCCAATTGAAAGCTATCGCTTGTTCAAAGCATTAAGGTAACCCAATGTTATCCTACGAGAGGTAGGCCTAGTAGTAGTGAAAAGCGGATTTGATGAATTTCACTACCAGGACATGTAAAGCTTAAAAGTACATGTCCAACTTTTTAAATACTCTCCACCCTGCCCTGTGGGCTGTTTAGGGCCTACCCTTGGGGTGACATATGTTTTGAAAGGAGGTTTATTTTGCAAGGTTATAATAGAATAATTAAAACAGCACATACAGGCTGCATTATCAGACTTATGACCTGTTTAAAAGAGCTATCTATGTGGGTAGCTCAATTAGTGCTGCAGGCCCACTACAAGCATTTAATTTACAGGCCCTGGTATAGTATAGTTCCTATTTCTCTAATAGGCTCTGCGCATTGGAATAATATACCCTATAGATTTGGCATAGGACTGAGATCAGTATGCCCCTATCGAGTATATTAAACTTAATTCATTTGTACCAGCTAACTCAGGGGCCACTGGAAACTCCCTGTAAACAAGAAGGGAGTAGTTTCTGGCTACCGCATAAACATGACAACTTTGTTTCCCTTTAGAATCGGAACACTCTCAGAATCGTGGAAACAGCAGATAACAGTTTCGCTCAGCTAATCGTGCATGCTTAGTTTCTTCAGAGTTACACAGAAAGAATAGACGGGCGTTTCAATAAAATGATTTATTGAACAGTTGTTTCTCGTGTAAGAGATATGAGCTGTTATAATCACAAGACAGTATGCAAGATATATTATGTACAGCGTAAGCAGTAGAAAGAAATAATACTGCGCTAGCATTATCTTTTAGCTATGACACATATATTCATACACATAAATAACATAGGCTAAAAATGTGAGTACTCATGAGATGCTTCTCTAACTAGTTCTACCCCAGTGTACCTAACCTAAGTGTAGTACTATGTAAGAAGTAGGTGCTGTATTCTATAGGATGTTATTCTATAGTTCAGTATAGAATGCCAAGAGTCCCTCTAGGTTCTAGTCAGCTCCATACCTTGAAAATGAGAGAGGTGGGAATCTCTTTCCGGGTCTCGAACTCTAACACCCCGCGAAGGGAGTCAGAACACTGGAAGCTGGATTTTCTGCGGGCAGGGATGACCGCATCTCTTGTCGGTGCGTCAGGCTGGGACAAGGGCTCCTCTAAAGTCGAGGTCTCCTCCGTACTTGCCCTCCTTGCCGTGGCAAGGGAAGGTAAATTTATATCTGGAAGGTGCTTAGGAATGTTTGCACTGACGTAAAGTCAGGCAGGGGAAGACGTCATGAATGAACCCTTAAGGAATAGCGGTTCATGCATAATAAATTAGTTCTTGGATAAATCAATAATCCTGGGCTAGGGAAACTCCCAACTGTATAAAAGTCTGGTTTCTAGGAACTCGTTGTGACGTTTGGGTGAACGGATGTAGGTGACCATGTCTGTATTTGGATAGCATGGCTAATGCCTAAATAAGGACTGGGATCTTATGCCTATATAAGGGCAATGCAAATTGTGCCTATCTAAGGACATGATTCAGGAAAACCTATATACGGACACCTAAAGCGGAATACAACACTTGGTACATGTAGTACCAGTTTAGTAGGGGCTTACTCGTGAATTAAATGTGCCAAGTGGGTGTAAGACAATTTTGCCATGTTTAAAAGAGGGAACACAAGGACTTTAGCACTGCTTAGCAGTCGTAAAGTGTGCAAAGTCCTAAGACCAACAAAAAGAAAGATCTGCAAAAAATGGAGGACAAAAGCAGAAGGTTTGGGGGAAGACCACCCTAAGGCTGACAGGTCTAACACAGCCGAAACTCTAATCCACTGTAAAAGTGTTGATTACTACCCTCTTGCCCCGAATTGATCTCAACTGGAGATGTTGCAAGTCCTTGATTAGTTCCTTGGCTGTTTAGACAAGGGTGGCTTCACTTTGTGGGCGGAACGGTGTTGCTCTACTTGCTGAGAGTGCAGTGGTAAACGCATAATAATAAAATGGTCATTACTATTTTATTATTCTGTTTGCTGCTGGCCATAGCGAGTGAATGGGGGGGGAGGGGGCAGATTCCTGCAGATTGTAGGATGACATTGTTGTAGGTGCTCAATACTGCCTGCCGCCTGCCAATCTGACATGCGCACTTCAATGCCCGCAATCCCAGCAGTGTAAAACAGCTGAGGGATTGCAGGCACAGACCCCCAGCCTCAAAATGAGTGCTGGGTCAGCCTGCTCCAACCAATCCTGGAACTGCTCTGCTGCTCCAGGATTGGTTGGATTTGTGTTGCGCAAGGAGGGAAATCCTTCCCTTTCCTTCCTGCTCCTCGTCACCCCCAGGATCGGCGTGGATAGAGGAGCATCGGTTTGAAGTGCCCGGTAGCCGCCAGCCTTTATGGTGAGTGTCTCACCATTAATTAATGTTGCCAGTCGCCACTGCCTATAGAGATATGAGGCTGAAAGCTGAGTTTTTTTGTAAGGTCATGGAAATCCAAGGTGACTTTCAATATCCTTATCATGCACAGCAGGGGGTATTCTTTCCAATGGTCACACCATCACTATTTCCACAAACCACTTGATTCATTGGTGGTAGCTCATTCATATGAAAGAGAAAGAATGTTTGCAAACATGAAGAATAGTTGCAAAATTAAACATGAAGAAATTAATTGCATATTTGTTACAAGAAGATATTAGAATCAGTTTAATACAAATCAGTTTTTTTTTTAAAGGCGCAGTAGCTCAGAATATGTTGAAACATGCATTAAGATTCTGACTTAAACATGTTGCCGGTCTGCTTGCCCCTGTACAGCTAGAAAAAAAAGCAGAAGAAATAAAAGCAATATTTTTTGTTTACTACTTTAAACAGCCGCTTTAGTTATGTTCTGTGAGCTAACTTGACTCTCCTCTCGCCTGCTAACAAGCATTGTGATGCCAGACCTCAACTATAACGAGTTCGTACAGTTGAGCTCTGGCATCATTTCTTTATAATAGATGTCTGGGTGCGTGACAAGTTGCCTATTATAAAGAAATTGGAGATGAGTTTATACAGATGAATTTATACACAGGAATTGCAGAATCCCATGTATTAAACATCTGTACCCCTTAATCTCCTCTCCCTCTAGAACTATTCTTTCTTTCTCTCTCTCCCTCTCTCTCTCTCTCTTTCTCTCTCACACACTTACATAAATTAAGTGATTTATCTGATAATATCACAATAAAGATAACAGTCGTCTCAAAATGCCTTAATGAGCATGAATGCCATGTACTTTTCTTCTTGAAATAGCCTGTATTACGTATTCTATCCTAAATACGAATAAATTACTGAAAGAAAAAAAGATATCTATTTAATTCAAATATAGGACTATACACACTGGAGCAGATTCATGGTGGTCATTTTAGTTCAGAGCAGGTTTTGCCACACAGAGAAATATTTCCCCAATAGAGATTTTTTTTAAAGTGTTTCCAATACAGATTGAGTGTAAACTTCTGCACTGGTGAAAGGCCTACAAAAAAAAAGGTTGCATGACATGTACAGATGTATGCTTGAAACCTGCACCTTGGGCAGCTTGCCAAATGAACAATGGAATTTTCTGTGAATAAGAAAAAAAAACATATGTCCATATCTCGGAGTGCATATAAAGGTGTAGTTTTAAGATTTTGTTTGTAAAGGCCAATTATAGGTATACTCTTTACGTAGTCGATTTTTTCAAACGCCATACATTATTTCTAGATAAGCACATTGGGCACAAAATCTTAAATGGGTATGAAGCAGGACTTTGCACCTGTGATTTGTGTTAGGTACAACCTGACACAAATTGCAGGTTCAAGGTGTGTATATAATTGAAATTCCAGTTTTTGAACCTGGGAATTGATGAATTATATGCATGTTGTGTATAGTTTCCCATTCTGGGTGATGCACATGAGAAATAGATGCAAATTGTACACCAATAAGTACTATGCCGTAGGGAAGCACACATTTGTGGCTTCGCTATTTGGGCAGTTTGAACCTGCGAATTGTGAGATTAAATTAATCAGGGTTTGTGTGCATGAGATCAGCTCGTGGCACCATATTACTATATAAAAGCATATACTGTTGCCTTAGTCAATCCATCATTCCTTTGTTGTTGGTGCAACCACAGTTTTAATATTGGAACGGTGACCAATATTTCTTATTCATGTAGTGTGCAATAAAAAAAACTAGCCAATTACGTACAAGATGCCACCATAACTCTAGATATTTGTATAGACATCCTTGTCCATGTCAGGACTTAAACCAGCAGTGACCCGTATGTTTCCGGGGAGAGACGCTCAGCCCTCTGAACTATCTTAGCAGCCTACCATTTAGGCAGTGCAAAACAATCACTTGCAACACATCTAAGCTACACAACTCACAGTGCTGTTTTTCAAAAGCACTCAGTCCCAAATACGTCTACATCTTTGCAAATTATTTTCCTAATCTATGCCTTGAGAGAAGTGTACCATTTGCAGAGCACACCTTTTTCATAAAGTAAACATCTACTCAACCCTTGCAAACACGTTTACCAGACCTGCAGCAAGATTCTTCAGAACATTTACAATGATCTCTATCACGAGTTGAAAGGTGCTACAGTGCACTTGTGCTGTCAGACCCACAGCCTTGTCCCTTCAAAGGGAGACAAAAGACAGTTCTATCCACTTCCCACAGAATGTGAGGCCTTGGGGCGTGTAACATTGATCTCAAAATCTGCATTATCACACATGAGAAGAGACAATTCGACGTTTCCTCCAACATCTGTCTCCTTCTCTTTACAATGCTAAATAACAGTAGGTGGCATAGTTTGAAAAATGTAAAATATAATACATTGAGGGTACGTGATATTGTCTTTTTATCTATCATAGTTACATTACGTCAAACAAACTGACGTATAATGTTTAAAAGCACTAAAACAGCAAAATTGCCTCATGCTACACCGTTTAAAAGCAAGTAATAATTTCAACAGCAAGAACATGCTCGTCATAATGCGGGCCCTACAAATCGGCTTTAAAGAAAATTAAGAAATTAAATCTTCATCCTTTCTCAGGCGACAGGTCAAAGAGCAGGTGGTTCGCAGTTCCTTCTAGGTAGAGCACTTTCCGGAGCAGCCGTCAAAGTGTTAATGTATGCAGATCGCAGCCTTTGTGTTTCGGCTGATCACAGAGGTGAGCATTTAAGTTAGGAATGAAAGGAACACCTCTCCCCCCCCCCCAACATCCAAACACAGGTTGATTGCAGCAATGAGAAAAACTCTTGAAAACATGGGGGCTTATTTACAAGCCCCCTGTGCCGCCGGTACTCACATTTTTCCAAATTAAAAGTGACGCATCGGTGTCGCAAGGGGTTTGTAATTAGTGCAGACACTGAATTTAACAACGAACCACGGAAGAACCCTTTTGAAAAAAAGTATTTTGCAAGTGACAGTTTGCACAATTAATAGGTATTTGACAAGGGCTGCCCGAAAAGAAGAAACTGCAATTTATTTATTTATTTATTTCTTTGCAGTCTAACAATAACCATATGATTATGCACTGCAATGCCCAGATTGACAACGCACAAACTAAAGGCAATCGTTTTTGATAAATTGTTTTTTTCGTAATTTTTGTTAGTGAAGCAAACGAGAGGGAAGACTTTGGTGCACTACGTCATCGACATATTGTATGAGGACGACACCCTCGGGCAGAACAAAGGGGTCCAATTGCCTTTTCAGGGCTTGACTGTAAATGCTAGGGCTTTCTGTGTAGCCCTGAGGAACTCTACAAAATCGATAAGACCTATTATTCAGTGTGAAACCAAAAAGGTATCGGCTATCAGGATGAATAGGAATCGAAAAGAAGGCATTTTTCAAATCAATAACCGAAAACGTGGTCGCCGTTGGCGGGACCAAAGTGAGCAACGTCGTGATATCAGAAACCACTGGATACTGAGGTATCACGATCTTGTTCACCTCCCTCAAATCAATGATAAACCGATAAACTTTGGCATCCGTATCTTTCTTCAAGATGGGTAAAATCGGACTGTTACAGACGTTGTAGGGAACTTCCTCCACTACTCCCACCTTAATCAAATCCTGCACAATCTGTATAAGAGCCTCCTCCCCCTCCTGGGAAATACGATACTGCGGGAGGCGTGGTAACACCGCCCCCTCCTGGACACTAATATGGACAGGCGGAATCACCATCTGTCCCACATCGGTATCCGAAATGGCCCACAAAGTACGAGGGAGAGAAGCTAACACAGTATCCTCTGCAACCACACACATCCGTTCAGTCAGAGGGTGATTATCGTTTAATATCACACGTACTCCAGCGGGGGAGCAGCGGATCGTAGCTCTGAAGTGCTTGAGCATATCAAGACCCATAATGTTGTCAGGCGTGTTCGGGGCAAGCAAAAACGGACAGGGTGCAGAAAAGGGATCAACCTGGAATGTAAGGGGTCGAGAAAGAGGGCTTCGGGAGAGTGTACCATCAAACCCTACCGATGTAACCATTAAGCCAGATGGGGGAGCCCTCGGAACCAATTGTTTAGACAGCGCGCTACGAGTCGCCCCTGTATCCACTAGGAACTGATCAGTAGAACCCAAAACCTTCGCTGATACATAAGGACCCTTCTGATCAACCGGCACCTCAACTGATTCTAACCCCCATCCAACGCATTCCTATGCATGCTGTGAATCATGGTACCCAGAGCGGTCAGTCCCTGACACTTGATACTGGTGCTGTCGATCAAAGATATTAGGTCTATCTCGTTGCTGCCCGGTAGGTTCAAAACGAGCATGATCATTAGAATTCCCTCTAAAATTCGAGGAACCCACTCTACCTCTCGGTCCACCCTGATTATGCCCCTGACGCGATGCATACAACGCCGGGCAATCTCTGGCCCAGTGTCCCGATTGTTTACAATACGCACATTGATTCCTATTTAAATCTGATCGACCCGAAGGAGGACCATAGAATCCTCCCCTACCTCTATTGACACCCCGACGGGGCGGACCATACACTTGCGCTAACATCACCTTCGTTTTTAAATCTTTCGACTTCTTGTCCTCCTGCCCCTTCGCTTCTTGTTCCTGACGCTCATAATACTGAGCTATAGTCAGGAGGGCTGTCGGAGACGCGGTGGACCAAGAACTTTCACTCGCTTTTAGACGAGCTGCTATTGCCGGTAATAAATTCGCCACATATTTATCAGCAAAAAGGTGCCGACCCGTATCATCCGTAAGTGACTGTCCACTAAAATCATGAAATGTCTCCTCAAAGCGCGTAAAGAAATCCGCAACTGATTCATGAACTTTCTGTTTACACGAAGCTAACATGTTCCAGTCAATCTTTTTAGGGGGAATGATTGTTTTTAACTTGGTCAAAATAGCAGCGGGGAGATCTAAGATAATCTGAGGCGGTTTCTGCGCGGGCTTTCTCTCCCTATCCTCATCCTCAAGCTCAGACCACCGGGCCTTAAAAGCGGCTTGATCATCCACCTTCCGTACAGACCGCCACATATCCGGTGGTAAGATAAGCCCAAAGAACAGATCTATATCCGCTAAGGTCATAGTACAAGAATTCAAGGCCCCTTCGACTTCTTCGTAAAAGGCCGCTGGATTCTTGCGGGGATCAGGCAATGCATTCTTTAATGCCATAACATCAGCCCTATGCCAGGGAGTAGAAACCCAATTGTACACAAAATATCCCTTAGCATCGGCAGAGGTAATATCCGCACTAGTTCCCGCTCCTTTAGGAGGAACATACAAAGGTGCCGCTTCTCGCATGGGTTTAGCATGCACTAGCTCGCTCTTATCTGACTGGGAGGAAGACGGCTGCTGGTCGTCCGCCTGCAAGGTCAAGCTCTCCTCCTCCTTGTTCCGGCGCGCTTTGTCCCGCAGTCGAAGCATCTCATCCCGTAGCGCAAATAGACGTCGGACCGCATCAGGCACCTGAGAGGGAGAGAAAGTACCATTACGTAGTGCTCTAGAATCCGACACTATCTCCTGTGGCTCAAAAACATCAGAATATTTGCGAAAGGCAGCAACTACTTCATCAGAAAAAAATGGCAGCAAAATACAACTTCTCCCTATCCTGCCATCCTTCCAGATCCGGTAACAGCTCTGCAAACGACAGCTTATTTGAAACTGCACGATAAGAAAGTTTCCGAAGCTCACCCAAGCGCTCAAGAGATAACATGGATCGCGTGTCTATCTTATCTTTACCCGATCCAGAATCCTGAACTGTCGGAGCAGACGCACCTACATAAGGTGGCGGGGAACGATCTAATAGGAAAAAATCATCATCAAGATTAGTAAGGACAGGATAAAGAGGCTGCCGAACAGCATATTGACCCGACACTTGCAGCCTACGCTCTTTCTCTTGTCTCTCCGCCTGTTCTTTTTCCTCCCGACGCTTCGCTTCCTGCGCTCGCACATGATCATTCTTCCGTTGCTCTTTATCAAACAGCGCTTTCTCACGTTTTTCTCGCTCACGCACTTCCTTCACCCATAACCGCACACACTCAAACATATCTTGACGAGCACGCCGTTTACACATACACTGTTCCACATACTCAATCTTACGCATATCAAACGATCCATACAAAGGCCATCGTAACTCAGGATCCTTTTTGGTGTATTTCCTCCACACTGTGCTGTACATTATAGAGGAAAGACCATGCTTCACATACATATCCCTATTAGGAGTCCCCTCTGGGGGGGCTGGAGCAGAGTCCTCGAGGTTTAACCGGTTTCCAAAGCAGCAGCACCACTTACGGAGTGCGCTAAAAGCAGGCATGCTCAAAAATAATGCAAAATATGCAGTATTATCAAAACTGGCACTTAAACTTTGCGCCGTTCAAATTTACACTGCTCCGGAGAAATATCTCCACATTACCTGCCTATATGTGTTGCAACGCATATATCCTCACAGTAATCAATACAAGATATGACCGGTCATCACAAATCAAACTCAAATAGCCAACCCAGGCTTCAAAAACTCGGAGCAAGTACCGTACAACGGTTCTTACCAATCAAGAGTGTCCAGATTCCGACTGCCAAGCTCCAAAATTCGCCCAAACGGCTGTCACGGCAGGACCGACAGAAGAGGTCTCAGTCGAGGACCGGCGCCACCCAGATGGTCAGTTCGGAAGGGAAGGAAGAAAACCTCGGGATGCCAGGACTAAAATGCCTCTGGCAGTGATCACATCCCCGGCCAAATTCCTCACCTTTGTCACGACCAGTCCTTCGAGCATCCGAGTCGCCGATGAGCCCCACGTGACGGGCGCCAATTGATGAATACTGGCCCCAGCTAGGCCCGCAGGACACAAGGGTTCGCTCTCCTGCAAATGGAATCTACAAGGAAGTTGGCACGGAAACTGCAAAGTACAAAGACAAAGTTTATTAACCCTTAAGGGTGGTCCTACAATCCATACAACACTCTTCAGTATTGCATAGAGTAGCACAAAAAACTTGCGTACACGTCCCCTTTTATACACAACAGAGGGGTTCATAAGTGGGTGGATACAACATGAGGCAACATTCGTTACCTTTTATGGTCATTTTCGATACAGAATCAATATATGGGCGGAGCTAACACACTCCTTGAGCCCGCGAAAACATGGTCAAGCAAGGACTAACTGATAACAGATGTGGTCAAGTCTGGGCATGCGCCAGACGGACAAAGGAGCTATTTATAGACTGTTACTAGGCAGATTACAAGAGCTAACACGAAGATAGGACTCTTCTCGTGCTGAGCACGTGGAGACATGACAATATAAAATGGAGTCCAGACTTTAGCCAACATAACAGAAGAAACTCGATCCAGAAGGGGAATTCATGTCTTTAGTGAATGCTTAATCACATCGTTGTTTCAATTTTCAACAGTCCCATGCCATGACCAGTAAAATTCTAGCTTATGAGAGCGTTGTGTTGGGAGATGTTTCCAAGGTTCTTAAAGACAAAAAAAAAATGTTAACTACAACGTCACCAAAACGGAAAGAGAAGCCGTAGTGTCCTTGAAGCAGAATAAGGAAATCATGATTAAGCCAGCTGACAAGGGCGGTGGTATTGTAATGCAGGATGTTACCAAATACACCACTGAGATCTTCAACCAATTGCAAGATGGAATCAGCTATAGGAGACTGAGGTCAGACCCCACAAAACAACTGGAGAAAGCGATCTTGGAAATCACAAAGGAGGGTGTAGAGCAAGGATTCCTCTCCAACTTGGAATTTCTGTTTCTAAATCAACAGCAGCCTCTCCACCGAACGATTTACACATTACCTAGGATCTACAAGGATATGGAGAACCCGCCTGGATGACCCATTGTTTCAGGTTGCGGATCTCTGCTCGAACCTCTGTGTAGATACGTGGACTTCTTTCTTAAGCCCATTGCAGAAACAACTAAGGCATACGTAAGGGATACGATGGAGATGATCAACCTAGTGGACCAGCAACCTATCGACCTGGTCCAACAACTTCTAGTGACCCTAGACATCATGTCACTCTACATCAGTATACCCCAAGAACAGGCCCTTGAAGTGATGAAGATAGCCCTGGAACGGAGAATAGCACCCGTGGCTGTACCTACTGAGTTTATTATCAAACTACTCTGTATCGCAATGATGCAGAATTTCTTCTTTTTCCAAGGCCATTTTTACCTTCAGACTAAAGGTGTACTGATGGGGGCGGCCTTTGCTGCAGACCTAGCGATATTTTTATGGACCATTTTGAACATTCACACGTATTCTGCACAAGTAACCCTTATCACACTCGGGTTACTTTGTGGAGGCATTACATAGACGACATCTTGATGATCTGGACCGCTGATTCAGTTGAGCTCGGCAATTTTCATTCATGGCTGAATCAGAGGAGCAAGGATATTCAGTTCACCATACACTGTGACTCAGACAAGATTGACTTCCTTGATATCACCATCAGGAATGAGAACAATTTATTATACGCTACATTATATCGGATGCCATCGGAACGCAATTCATTACTTCACTACAATAGCCACCACCTGAGGGGCCTATGGGACAATTTGCCCTTCGGGCAGTTCCTGAGGATCCATTGGAACTGCTCCAAGAAAGAAGACTTCATGCAGGAATCTGAGGAGCTGAGCGACCGACTTGTACATAGGGGCTACCCGAAGAGACTGGTCAAGAGAGGGCAGGAATGTTTATAATTTCAAGTTCAATAACTATCATTTTTAGTAAATGCCTCTCTGTTTAGTGAAATAATCTAAATGTAAAATGAAACCCTTCAGTATGTTAAAAAGTGCATTTTGGAGAGACTGCATTATATTGTTGTTACATGATTTGCATGCCAACTTTTTTCATGGCTCAACTCATGCATGGGCACTTGGAGCCAGAGCTGACCCTTGGCTCGGTTCTGGCTCGGATCTCCCTGTTAGTTTGTTGGCTCACACACATGAATTGTTTCCTGACTACCCTTCTTTCTCCCTGAAGTTGCTCCTTCCCTTACCTTTAATTTGCACCTGCCTCTTTACTCACGGGTTCTGTTTTTTACTATCTGTGCCATCAATAGGGGTGTGAGAAATTTGCAGTCATTTAACTATGTGAAATTTCTGTGAAATTACACAAAATTACATTAAGTGCAAATCTTTCATCCTATGCTATATTGTTTTTTCTCAAAATGTGTCCTCACATCAATTTTTGAAGTGAAGTGCATTTCGTGCAAAAAATAGTGCAAAACAACTATAGCACCATGAAGAGCAGTTACCCACGTCCTGTTTTTACCGTGCGTTTATGGTAACTTTTTCCCACAAATGGTTTGTGAATATGCTAAGTGGCATCACAGAGTAATTTAAGGAATTTTACATAAAAAGTGTAATCGGAAATTCCCAAAATTATGACGATTAATCAAGTGTAATATACACTTTGTCCAAAGTGTAATATACACTTTGTCCGTGCCTCACTATCACGTCTCTTCTTAGGAGGTAAGTTTTCCAGGTCTTTACAATTCCTCCTTCTTCGTCTTTCCCCTCTATATGGATCTTAATTTTCATATTCTATTTTCCACTTCGACTTTTCCGACTTCTCCTTCTTCCCTACATACATTTCTCTGTAACCCATTTCACTCCATCTATACTCTTGTTTAAATTTAAAAAATGCCAAGGAAATCTATTGTATTTATGTCATCCCCCCACCCTCAATGCCACCACCCCACGCAGGTATTTTGATGTATAATCATTCACTATTGCTCTCCGTCCCTTGAAGAGAAAAGGAGGTGGGAAAGGCTAGGCGCTCTCTCCAGGGGAATTTAGTAAAGCCAATATAGAAAAGCAACAGCTACTGCTACGATCTAGTTATTAGAAAATTATCCAAAATGTACCCATTTCAAAACAAACAGTCACATATCTCCAATAAACTATTACCAAGACGTTTTCCTGTCACTGAGCCTTACCACAAACACAGCTGCTGCTTGCGCAAGAGAAAAGCGTTGTTTATTTACCAGGTAGCATTGAAACAACACAGGTGAATGTAAAGTTTGGCAGGCCACTTGACATTTTTACTGTGTCTGCTTCGTGAGAGCATAAAAAGGTCCGAGCGGTGATTCGGGAGAGCCTATTATACATTGACTCGGCCCCATCGTTGCTGTTGTCAGATTTACCAGATAATCATACTGCTGCCCTGTCTGCCAGCTTTGTAAAGGTGTGCTCAGTTCCAGTAGGGCCCTTCCCCCAGCCGGTTTTCAGCAAGTTCAGGGACTTTCACAGCCATGGCCTCTGGTCATGCTAATCAGTGTTTTGTTATGCGCGATCGTGCATTTGCACGTCCCTGGCTGGGCTAAATTAAGCGCTGCTTGGGGCTCTCACTGTCAATAGGAACAGTTGCATTGGTCAGGGCTTGTTTTCTGTAAACTATTCTCATTCCTACATGTTTTTGTCCTGGCTCTTTATTTTAAACAAGTAGAAGAAAATACAAATAATGGCGGGATACTCCGGCGAGAAACTAAAGAGTCTGCATTACATTTAAATCAGTATTCATCCTTCATAAAATATTGTGAGTGTGCAACTCTTCATGCTGCATGAAACTGGAACACTAAAATTCATGACCTAATGTACATAAAATGGAGCAGCTAAGGAACACATTTTTTTTGTTGTCAGCATAAATTCTTTTCCGTTTTTGTACAATTTCCTTTGTCCATTGTTTGCACCTGATTTCATTACGTTACTTATCAAGACTTTGGCTGATCTTGCTTTCCATGGAATCTGAGAGGTGTTTTCACTGTTATCACCTCCTCTCTCTTTGCACAGGGATATTGCCCTGCTATACAAAGCATTGCATTTGTCACTGTGCTTGCATCAACTTTCACATAGAAATTCCTTTTTAAAGAGGAACTTTATCACTGCTATAATTGATTCGCATGTGCTCGCTCATTAAAGTTTAGTAAATCTAGGTCTACTTTGCTTTCAATCTGTTCCCAATACTGAACAGCTAAACAAGAGGGCATTAGACACACACGTTCTAGGGTTCACATTTATCAAGAAATCAAGCAGCGCAGCATCCCACCTTGCTGCTCTGCGCGATAGGGAAAGGGCAGGAATGCGCTGTATTTAACATTATATGATGCATTCCTGTCTTTTCCTTGTGCTGGCGCACAATGTGCTGCCTAACACAAACGCAGTCACCTTTGCGTCATGGTGCAAGGGTGCGTGCGTTGAAAGCAGGATTGCTTTTGTGCAGGAAGGTACACCTAGGGTTTAGGGTGGGTATGGGTGTTTAGTTGTAAGGTATTTTTTAGGGTTAAAGGTGGGTATGGGTTTTTGGGTGGCATGGGAATTTTTAGGGTTTAAGGTGGGTATTGGTTTTTGTGTGGTAGGGGATTTTTTATGTTTTAGGGTGGGTATGGGTTTTTAGGTTATATGGGATTTCTTAGGGTTTACGGTGGGTTTTTGGGTGGCAAGGGAATTTTTAGGGTTTAGGGTGGGTATGGTTTTTGGGTGGCAAGGGATTTTTTAGGTTTTAGGGTAGGTATGCGTTTTTACGTGATATGGACATTTTTACGTTTTAGGGCACGTATGGGTTTTTGGGTGGCAAGGGAATTTCTAGGGTTTAGGGTGGGTGTGAGATTTTTAGTGGGAAGGAATTTTGTAGGGTTTATAGGGTGTTTGGGTTATTGGGTGGCAAGAGAATTTTTAAGGTCTAGGGTGGGTTTGGGTTTTTGGGTGATAAGGAATTTTTTGTGTTTAGAGTGGTAATCGGTTTTTGGGTGGTAAGCTGTCTTAGGGTGGGTATGGGTTTTTTGGTGGTATGGAATTTTATAGGTTTTAGGGTGGGTATGGGTTTTGGGTGGGAAGGGAGCCTTTACGGTTTAAGGCGGGTATGGGTTTTTGGCGATAATGATTTTATTAGGGTTTAGCATTTGTATGGCAAGAGTATTTTATAGGGTTTCGGATGGGTATGGGTTTTTGGGTGGTAAGGGATTTTTTTAGGGTTTAGGGTTGGTACGGGTTTCTGGGTGGCAAGGGAATTCTTAAGGATTTGGATGGGTATGGGTTTTTAGGTGGCAAGGGAATTTTTAGGGTTTAGGGTGAATATAGGTTTTTGGGTGGTAAGGGATTTTTTAGGGTTGATGGTGTGTATGGGTATTTGGGTGGTAAGGGATTTTTTAGAGTTTAGGGTAGGCATAGGTTTTGGGTGGCAAGGGAACTTTTAGGGTTTAGTGTGGGCATGGGTCTTTGGGTGGTAATAATCTTTTAGGGTTTAGTGTTTGTGTGGGTTTTTGGGTGGCAAGGATTTTTTTAGGGTCAGTATGGGTTTTTGAGGGGCAAGGGAATTTTTAGGGTTTAGGATGGGTATAGGGTTTTGAGTCTTAAGGGATTTTTTAGGGTTTAGGGTGGGTATGGGTTTTTGAGCGGTAAGGGATTTTTTAGGTTTAAGTGGGTATGGGTTTTTAGGTGACATCGGATTTTTTAGGGTTTAGGGTGGGTATGGGTTTTTGGGGGGCAAGGGAAATTCCAGGGTTTTGGATGGGTATGGATTTTTGGGTGGCAAGGGGATTTTTAGGGTTTAGGGCGGGTACGGGTTTTTGGTTGGCAAGATAATTTTTAGGGTTTAGAGTGGGTGTGGGTTTTTTGGGGACAAGGGAAATTTTATGGTTTTGGGTGGGTATGGTTTTTTGGGTAGCAAGAGGATTTCTATGGTTTAGGGTGGGTATGGGTTTTTGGTGGTAAGGTATTTTTTTAGGTTTTAGTGTGAATATAGGTTTTTAGGTGATAGGAGCTTTTTAGGGTTTAGGGTGGGTGTAGGTTTTTGGGGAGCCATAGGCCTTTTTAGGGTTGATTGTGGGTATGGGTTATTGGGTGGCCATGGAATTTCAGGGTTTAGGGTGGGTGTGGGTTTTTGGGTGGCAAGGGACTTTTTAGGTTGGAGGGTGGGTATGATTTTTATAAGTGATATGGGCTTTTGTAGGGTTTAGCGTGTGTATGGGGTTTGAGGTGGCAAGGGAATTTCTATGTTTTAGGGTGGGTTTGGGTTTTTGGCTGGTAAGGTATTTTTTAGGGTGATTATAGGTTTTTGGGTGAGAAGGGCTTTTTAGGGTTTAGGGTGGGCATGGGTGTTTGGGTGGCAAGGTCATTTTTAGGGTTTAGGGTGGGTATGGGGTTATGGGTGGCAAAATAATTTTTACCGTTCAGGGTGGGTATGGATTTTTGGGTGACAACTGAATTTTTTAGATTTAGGGTGGTTATGGGTATTTGGGTGGAGAGGGATTTTTTAAGGTTTAGGGTGGGTATAGGTTTTTGGGTAGTAAGAGATTTTTTAGGGTTTAGGTTAGGCATAGGTTTTGGTTGGCAAGTGAACTTTTAGGGTTTAGTGTGGGTATGGGTCTTTGGGTGGTAATAATCTTTTAGGGTTTAGTGTTTGTGTGGGTTTTTGGGTGGCAAGTCAGATTTTTGAAGCCATGCAAAGCCACTTTGCATGGCTGAGTGGTTCCAAAAATCTGGAGTAACACAATGGAAATTGCGAATAGCTGCGTTGCATTACTCTGCCCTGGGAAGGAGTTGCCTGGCTGTTCCCATGCAACTCCCATGGTTTTTGATGCATCACCAGATTTACCAAAACTGGTAAACCTGAGAATGCACCAAAACATTATGCCTTTCCAAGGGAGGCACAGCAAGGGCAAATATCTGTATTAAATAGGGGACAGGGGAAGGAAGTGAGGGGCTCAAGGAGGAGTCCTGAGGGACCTCTTGTCCAAGCAGGTGGTTTAGAGTGATAAGGGCCAATAGAGACAGTCTAGACCCTGTCATAAGAAAGTCCTTCAGCCAGTTGAGTGCGGCGCCCTTGATGCCAATCTGTTCAAAACCTTTGTGTTAGCATGGAATGTGAGATGGTATTGGATGCCACCAACAGATCAAGCAAAACCAACATGGCTGGATTTCCAGCATTAAGGGATAGCCTGATAGTATCTGCTGAGGCAAGAAGGGTCGTCTCCCTGCTGTGGGAAGGTCTGTGACCTGTTTGAGAAGCATCCAACAGGCCATAAGTCTCCATATACGAAGACAATTGTTTGTTGATGTGGGTCTCCAGAACTTTACCCAATAGAGGGAGGAAGAATTTCGGGCAATAGTTAGCTGGATTGCTCGGGTCTGCATTTATTCTTATCAGTATTTATGTAACCTGGGCTGCTTCCCAATGTTGCAGAATAGAGGCTTGAGTCAGGGACTGGTTGCATAGAACTGTGATAACTGGAGCAAGAAGAGAAGAGAGAGTGGCAATGATATAAGGGGGACAGAGGTCAGAACGAGAATCAGATTTTGCATTATGCAGCAGGTCATGCGTCTGTGTATTAGAGATAGGGTTAAATCTTTCCAATATTACTGATGCAGTCGTTTGAGGTGACCCATTGGTTATAGAAAGGTCTGGTGCATTAGTCAGTATATTAAAACTATTGTGAATATTGCCCATTTTAGTGTGAAAATGTCTTGCAAGGTGTCACAGAGTAGTTGAGAAGCAGGTATGGCCGCTAAGCAGGCTTGAGGTTTAGCAAAGTTGTATAAGATTTTAAATAATTCTTTGGAGGAATTGCCTGCTTGTTCTATTTGGTTGACAAGGAAATGCCTTCAGGGTGATCTTTAACAGTGGTAGGTTCGAAGGGCAGATTTATATGTTTGTTTGTCTGTATTTGTTTTAGTAGCTCTCCATTTCCGTGCATTTTTTTGTCATTTTTCAGATCAGCTCTGTACCACGAAGCATTAGGCCTAGACATTGTTGCGGGAAGTTACTTATAAGTGGCAGCGATATCAAGTGCCTCCTGAAAAGGTGTCATGGAATAGGGCCAAAGCTGAGTTTATGTCCTGTGAATTGTCTAAATTGGGAGCAGTAAAAACAGATTGGGAAGTTTCCATAGTAATCTGCTTCCATTGTCTCAAACTAATGCCCTTCTGAACTGTAGGTTTGGCAGATCTGATCCTGGTAGGAATCTGAAAACGTATCAGGAAATGGTCGGTCCAGATTAGGGAAATTGGGGTGTTAGCTTGAAGAGAGTGGAGAGTAGAGAAAATTAGGTCCAGTGTGTGTCCCACTGCATGGGTAGGACCAGTCTTGGTCAAGTGAAGGTCTGGCAATCTCCAATCTACCCTACTCCATTCCAATTTGCCCTACTCTGATCCACCCAATCTGCCCCACTCCACTCCATGTTAATCTATCCCATTTCACTCCACTCAAGTCTATCCTACTCTACTCTACTCCTCTCTTCCCCCAACTCCACTCCACCCCACTGTAATCGATCCCACTCCACTCTACCCCAGTCGAGTCTTCCCCACTCCAATCCATCCAATTTGCCTCACTCCACTCTACTACGATCTACCACACTCCAGTCCACTCTACTCAGGCTACCCCACTCCACTTCACTGCATACTACCACATGCCACTCAAATCTACTGAATTTTAGTCCAATGTAACCCACTCCAATCCACCCAATTTACTCCACTCCACTCCATAATACCACATGCCACTCAAATCTACCCCACTCCAATCCTATCTACTCACCCCAATCCACCCAATCTATCCCACTCAACTATACCCCAATCTACCACACTCCATATTACCACATGCCAACTCCACTCCAATCTACCTCAATCCACCCCACTCTACTCTTCTCCAATAACCACACTCAAGTTTAATCTACCCCACTCAACCTCGCTCCATACCACCACATGCCACTCAAATCTACCCCACACCAGTCCAATGTAGTCCAATCCAATCTGCCCCACTGCAGTCCACTCTACCCTAACCAACCAAACTCAATTCTACTCTACCCAATCTACCATACTCCACTTCACTCCAGATTACCAAATGCCACTGTAATCTACCCCATTTCAGTCCAATCTACCCACTCCAATCGACCCAATTTACTTGACACCAGTCTACCCCAATATACCACATTCTATTCTACTCTAGCCAATCTACCCCACTCGCCTTCACTCCATACTACCAGATGCCACTCAAATCTACCCCACTCCAGTCCAATCTACCCACTCCAATTCACCCTATCTACCCCATCTACCCTACTCCTATCTGCCTCACTCCAATCTACTCAACTCCAATCTACCCCACTCCAATCAACCCCACTCCACCCCAGTCTACAATATTCCACCAAATCCACCACACTCCAACCCAATCTATCCCACTCCACCCCAACCCACCCCACTTCAATTTGCCCCCACTCCAATCTACCACGCTAATCTACCCAACTACACCACTCTAAATTACCCCACTACAATCACCCCACTCCAATCTACCCTAATCCACCCCACTCCATTCTACCCCAATCTACCCCACTCCAATGTATGGCAGTCTACCATGCTCCACTCTACCCCAATCTGGCCTATTCCACTATACCCCAATCTACCCCTCTCCAGTCTATCCTACCCCACCCCATGAACTTTTAGCCTTGCTGAACAGCAGACGCAGTGGTGTACAACATGGCTAAAACACATTGCCAAAGCCAATAGCAATCGCATAGGTGAGACTTATTGGATTTGCCAATGCTTATTTGTAAAGCTTTAGGAATAGTTTTTAAATTAAGCAATTCAAACAATTGAAATGTAATTGCATAATATGATAATAATAGAATATTTATCTTCTAAGAAGTTCATTCATTTTATAAGAACATACTTCAGTTCACTGTCTGCAAGAATGTAACCCATAGCAAAGTGGAAGCTTAGTCACTCGCTTATCTAGCCATCATCTAAAAAAACATATTACAGTGTGCATATAAATATGTAAACTGAGGAAAAGCAACATACAATTCTGAATTCCTGGTACAGACATTAACATGTAACAATAGGCATTGATGCCTGTAGGTTATGTGCACAAAAATTATTAATTCAGTTTATACTGAATCACAGTGTAGTGCACCATCATTGTTTAGTTACAAATAAGGATCAAATGGCAAAAGCAAAGAATGTTGGGATTTGAAACTGACCCAAATTACTTTTAGCAATGTTCATAAAACCACTAATAATTTTTACATACAAAAAAATCTAACATCAATAGCTTCATGTAAATAAAGTTTTATTTTAAATAAATAGAGAAAAGTTTAATATGGATGAAAAATATTTGGATAAACACAACTTATGGAGCTTTTCCTTCGAAATATCTGTCCTTTCTACTGCTACTGGGTGTTTTCTGGTCAGCAAAGTGTGTTTAAATGCAAAGTGTGTTTAAGATTGCAGTACCGCCTAGTGTCTACGGGGGCAGAGCTGAGCAGAAATATAAACACACTTGATGAAACACAGGTCCCCACAAGATAATTTTTTAAAAAAGTTGTAAAAATTGGCACAGATGTTCCTGAAGTCATTTTTTATCATTTAGAAGACATTGCCTTGTGGGGACCTGGGTTCAGGTCCCCACAGTGCAATCAAGTCCCCACAGCGCGAGTGTGTTATCACACCCAAGTCCCCACAAGGATAGTAACACAAACCCACACACACACGCAGACACACAACCTCACACACGCACACACACACACACACACACACACACCTGTCTGGCTTTGAGTTTGTAATAAACATTCTAAGTCCAAGTTATTGATTCAGACTTTTATTGTGTTGTCCTAATGACCACACTGCACTTTGAGATCTACATTGTTGGTAATCCCTTTTCCTCTCACGTTACTCAAAAGTTCTGTTGACTAGAATTGAATTAAAAGGGCCAGCCCAGAGCCTTCACAAGCTTCTGATTTCCCAACAATAACGCTGATATATCTTGTTAAAACACAGTACATGAGAAGCAGGACATGAGGGGCTTTAAGGGGCGGTGGAAAGAAAGAAATGGGTGGATTTTGAGAGGCATCTAAATCACAAATTGTTTTAAACTAATCAAGATGTTTTAGGGCCCTCAAAACAGGGACACAAGAGTGTGTGTGTATGTGTTTTTGTCAGTGAGGACATAAAAATCTAAGGTGAAAACCAGCAGACACCACCATACCCAACTGAAAGCATTTGTACCCAACTATTTACTAGAGAATAATATTCTTTGGAGGGGGTGTAACACCCCAAATACCCCCCTCCTTGAAGCTGCACCCCTATCCAAAGAATACAATCACAAAATCAACTTTCTGTGCTGTTCCATTGATCCATCAGATATGAATTATAGGCAGTGTAAGTTCCAGAAAAAGGCACTGCATATGCTGTTGATAGTACGAGGTATAAATATCTGAAAATCTCTCTGGTAAGGAGCCATATATGTGCTTGCTAGGTATTGACGCTCCCACCCAGCAAAGAGCATAGCTCAATGATAAAGCAGGTTACCTTGGTGGGTGAGGGCTTGTGCTTTGGAATGGGATGTTCCACTGACCCCAAAAATTCCACTGCTCTAACTGAGATCGGGTGGATCAGCTGAACAGCACTCCAATTTGATTTATTGTTTGTAACAGGACAGGAAGGACGCATGCTGGACCCACCTAAACGTCTCCCCCCTTCATTGTAGATATCTAAGGAATATCCTTCACAGTCAGTCCACACATCCTTCGTAGGAACAGGCGTTGGTATGTTTTAGATAAAATCCCTAAGTCCACCTCAAGGACTTAACAGGGATGTGTACTTGGACCCCAGTTATTTTATCAGTTTATAGCTGATTTGGAAAAATAAGTCAATACCATCATATTATACATCCCATGCCGTCTAATCAAAGTATCATTTAACTGCGGCATGCATATGACATAGGGTTCTTGATCTATACAGAAGTAGGATTTAAAGACTTACCACTACATTGGGTACAGTTTGTAGGCAGAATAACAAGGAGGTAAAACTGAAAAAGACAGTAATGTTTGGGAGAAGGACATGAAGCTGCGATTCAAGGCAGCTAAATGACAAATTAATCAAGAGGGTGCCTATTTCTAAATATTTAGGAGCATGGTTTGAGGGAAAGGGAGGCAGCAATATGTATTTACCTACACTAAAAGGCAAATAAATTCCATATGCCATGATATATGCTTAATAGCCAAACGATTAGCAAGCCCCTCATTGAAGCCAATTCTATCCACGGCAAAGGCACAGCTGTATCCACCCCTAACTTAAGAAGCTGAACCATTTGCTAGGAAAATGCCAAAGTTTTGCATCTGGCATATGCTGATGTTGTAGCATGTCTGTGTGGCCAAATCTGCAAATAGCAACTACGTTTAATGCCCAGAAGGACAGCAGCGAAAAGAGGCAGGAAACTTCCTTAAGTTGACTCATATCCCGGTCAGCAATAAGTCCACAAGTGTGACGTTACAATAGCCACCAGCTTCCACACCGTATGTTTGTGTTATGACCAATGTTCCTTCGCTTAACAAGGGGATGGTAGAAAGTTACCATGAACTGATAAACAAAGTTGCCCATTGGCTCTCAAGAAGATATGGGTTTTTGCAGTGCCCGTGGCATGAGGAGATCATCATGGTTGATATGGTGGGGTCACGGATAAAGTAGGGCATTGAGACTGTATTGTGGTTAATGTTAGAAATCCATGGAGAGTTCATCATATTCTGTCTTATTTCAGGTCCTTTTCTTTTAAGAGCACTGATATTGCACTGTTCTCCCTAGGTTACTTTTACCCACCTGAGAGAACAGGTTTTAGATAGACAACTAGGTGTATTGCACCACTGTTGGGGAGAGGTCCGTCTCCTCCCTTTATGGCGGCCACCCAGGCATCCCCAACTGTCAGGCTTTGTAATAGATTTGCCCCTTTGTCCAGCCTCAATGAGGTGGATTGACTACCCACTTTAAATGCAAGAAGTGAGGAGGTGCCTAGGGGGATAGAGGACAGGAAATGTAATACAATGAGTATATTAAGCTGGAACATGGCAGGGGTAAAGACCTTTTTGGCTGATGAGCGTGAGGTTAATTTTCTCAAAATCTTTGGGGTTATCTGCTTGCAAGAGACCTGAGACAACTCAGGGGCTTCTTGTTGGGATGGTTATGTGGCTTTTTTTTTCCACGCAATACCCTCACCCCATGTAGAGCCAAGGGTGGGCTAGTGACTTTTGTGAGTTTAGGATTAAGATGTGATATGAAGATTATTCAGCATACAGCAACATATATTTTAGGGTTTTTTCTAATTTTTCCCCCCACAATAACTTTGTGTTAATTATTAATGTTTATAACTCACCTAGTTTAGAGGAACCCTTGGAGGTGGAATTAAAAACCCTTCTTGAAGGTTTGTTTTTGTCTCACTGCAGTGCACCCAAGATCGTGCTTGTATGGGATTTTGATTTGCACTCCTGCTTGGTATGGAGATGGAATTCAGGGGAGGAGGATTCTTTCATTGAGATCAAGCAGTCTCACTTCACACATTCCAGTTAAGGTGATGTCTTTTAAATATTCTTTTGTCAGAATATAGTCTTATTTACCTTTTGCCCAATTAAGAGTCCTACTCCCCTGATTTTATACCTACATTTAAGGACAGGGGTTCCAGTTTCATTATTGATTTTATCCTTGTTTCGGCCTGTCTCCTGTCTCTTTTACACAATTTTTAGTTAATGTGGTATTGTTACAGTGACCACAATACTCTTATGCCAAAAGTTAGATGGTACAACTTAGAGAGGGCTAAACACACTGTATATGAGGACCTCTTAATACTTGAGGAACAAAGCCATAGATTATGTTGGAGAAAGATCATTCTGGAGGACTTTCTTGGACAATTGCTGCAATCATGTAGAAGGGGCTTTGAAGTCTCTCTTCAACAGGATAACCCTGACCAAGATATTCTGGCCGCTTTTTAAAATATTTGTAAAAAAGTGAATACTGCCCTTACAAAGAGATGGTGAAGGGATGACAGAGCCAGACATAAATGATTTGACAACATATGTTCTTAGGCCCACAAAGATTTCATGATAGCCCTGCACCACAAACCCAGGTTTGAAAAGGCCGTACAGAAGGCTACATCCCAGTATAACTTGTCTTGTAGAAGGCAGAAGAAAGAGCTTAAAAAGGGAGTATGGGATCAACTAGTGACTGCGTGTTATTCAGAAAATAGTTCGATTTCCTGAAAGTAGTGACTCAACCGATATTTAATGAGGCAGTAGTTTTCAACATAACACAGGCTATTTCAGCACAGGCATGGATAACACAATTTGAAACTATTTATTCAAATGGCGAAGACTTGTCACCGGCAGCTCATATTGCCCAACTAAGGGGCCAATTCCCAGGTCGTAAAATAGAATTGTATGTGACTTTAGATATGCCAGTTTTGCAAAGACCTTATTGTTTTTTTTTTACCTGATTTTGCTCCCTCTGTTGTTAGTAGGATAGCATAGACCCTCAGAGCCGCCAAACTGCTCATGCAATATGGCTACTGAACTGTACACCTTACATGAAGTTTTATTCTGCTCTAAATTTGCAACCCTACAACATAAGTAAATTCACCTTCTTTTTCTAAATACGGACTTCACTTATGTATGGCCAGATTTTTTATACTTGCAATTTTTTATCTAGTTTCAATGTTTGCTTTTATGTATCATAGTTCTTAGTAGGGTGTTTTCATTCTGTCATGTGATATGTGAGCCATTATTTCAAGATTTTTTTTTAAACTGGTGATATGTGAGCCATTATTTTAAGATGTGTTTTAGACTGATGAATGTTATGACTTATATGTACATTTTTGATTTTATAATCTCTAAATCGAATAAAGTATTATGATCATGATGATGAAAGGAATTACATATTATTTGTTAGGGCATATAAAGTGTTCATGCCTGGGAAATTTCACAAAGAGTCAATGGAGGACCAATAGTGAGGAAACACTACAGTTCGAGCTCCTCAGTACTAATTTCTTGCATTTCAATTATATTCCTTCTTTCTGCTCATCCAGATCTTGAGACCGACGCAAGTATAGTGGAGGGTATGTTACTAATCTGTAATTTGCAAACGATGCTGCTATTATTTCAAAACCCCTATGGGACTCTGCTTGTTGGTTACTTGATGGCTTTCCATTGCAGATGATGTGACTGTGCTATTAAAAGATGGGGATAAACACTTGGGTGCTCATTTATGAAAAATGATACATCGCTGCGCGAAAACAGCGATGTGTCACTTTTCATTGGGCCCTCCTTGCAACACCAATGATCCATCATATTTACAGTATGCACTATGCTTCACTAATTACGGTAACCACTGATATTTGTTGGGTGCGGATTTAATCAGCCTCTACCCTCACTTTTGTGTTTATATTTACAGTATGAGACATCATGTCGCAAGAAGTTACAGATACGTCAGTATTTCTGACGTATCTGTAGGCGCAAAAATGACACATTGCTGGAGTGTGTCACAAAAGTGACGCAACTCCAGCAATGGGTCATTACACATGTGCAAGTCCCATGTAAAATGTGCCTCCATCAGTCTTATGCCTGCCATGAGGCAGGCATAAGATATTGACGCATTTGCGTCCTAGATGTGGCGCAGTGAAATCTTATAGATTTCACTGCGTCACTTCTACAACCCTTTATTGCGTCGGAACGCCCCCCCCCTGCATACATTATACCTGGTGCATGTATGATGTGGCGCAGGGGTTTGCAAAGTGACGCATCTACCTAGATGTGTCACTTTGTAAATATGACGCAACATGGTGCATTTTTTACCCTGCTGGTGCGCCACAAAAAGTGACACACCGGCGGCGCAAAAGTGGCGCAAGGGCTCATAAATAAGCCCCTTGATATTCTGTCCTGATCTCTGGTGCTCTTCTCATGGTTCATGTGGAGCAGGTCTTGCTGAGTAATTAGAGGACCTCAGAAAGAAACATCTACCTTGGTTCTTGTATGACCATCCAGTACTTTCCAATACAGGGTATTTTGCACACTGATTTGATAACAATGTTGTTGCTGTTCTAAAAGAAAAATATTGATGGTGCTATAAGTAGCAAAAGATTTTGCAATGATTAGAGGAAGCTGTTAGAAACCAGTGTTTGAACATTGGACTACAACTGGGAGCTCTAGTGATATTTGCTTTTATTTCTTTCTTTATATTGAGTTTTTTCATAGTGCATACTGGAACTGTCTAGGTAACTTGGGGCATTGTGTGGTAGTCCATTCCCTGAATTACCAATGTCATAAGCTAAAATGGAGTTAAAAACAGAGGAACAAGACATTCTCCATGTTTGGGAGTGATATGTTTTTTGTGCACTACCATAATGAGAATATCCAAAAATTAATTTATCAATGATTGATTATTGGTTTCACACATCACTAATGGGTTCAATCAAGGTGTCTCAAAAGCACTTTATGGTAAAATGCTTGGCAAATATTTTTTTAAATAAATTCTATTTATTAAGCAGTTTGTGATCAACAAATCATATACAGCATTAAGTAAAGGCAGTGATGGCCACACGCAGGGCGCCATACATTGGTGATTACCCTTTGACCCCCCCCTCCCCACTGTCTCGTGAGGTTCCTGCAATCCTCTAGGGTGAATGGACGACTTCTTTCCTACTAGGTTGAGTTACCTTTGCACTCCCCATCTCCCTGTTCATCCTACCAGTTGGACCCATTGTGCTGCATCCAGAGTCCTCAAATCTTTTCAAATTTACGGGGGCAACCTCGGGTCGGATATGTTTCTCGCTCTGCCAACTGGCACCAGTCCAGGTCTTCTTTCAACTTCTCAATCATCAGGGATCTAGTTGCACCCTATAATCTGGCTAAGTTGTGTTTCTCCACCCCTGCCGCGGTGGACAGCCATTTGCTGGGGTGTTTGGACCATTTCTCTTCCCCCGTAATGCCTAGAAGAAGCCATTTCACCTCCAGTGGGATTGCTAGCCCTGTAACTTCCTTCATAAACTCTATAACCCTGCTCCAGAAGCATTGAATTAAGGGACATTCCCAGAGCGTGTGGTGGAAGGTGCCTATCTTGCTACAACCCCTAGCACTCGGCCGACTCACTGTGGCCCATTCTGTGTATCCTGGAAAATGCTTTATAAAATTTAATGAGATGGTCCACTCAATAGTGCATTCACAACAAGTAGCACTAATAAAGTAAAATAAAATAGATATAGGCAGTCCTAGGTGGCTGGAAAAAAATAAAACAGGCATTGACATAGCCAATAGGTCTCGTCTTTTGGACCTTAGAAGTGTGTAGCCATGCGTGACTTTATCCTAAGTACTCTTCCGCCAAGGAGTGAAAAGCTATAATATTACTACCTGCTGTTTTTAACCTCAGCTTTAGCTGGGGTGTCATTTGATTTTCTAATATTTGCCAATAGCAGAGCGATGCCCCCAGGTACAGAATGAGTTTGGATAGCGTACTGTAAGTGATCACACGTCTGTGACAGGTTTATGTGATACCTGCGAACAGTCCAGGCTTTTTAACAAAAACAATATTTGGATTCTGGGACTTCTAGTTTTGGTTTGCTCATCCTAGGTATGCCCCCCCTCAAATCCCAGCATGCTTAGTGTTGCTAAAAATACTGGCTTGGTTGGCCCACGTGACAGCTTAGCAGCTATACTGCTGGTGAGGGGTTATGAGCAAGCACCCCTTGTTTCTGCAAGCTCTACAAAGCGAAGCATTGCTTTACTTTGCACCTCTTAAAAATGGCTAGGTTTCCTGTAAATGCACAGATAAATAAATATGCAACTTCACTGATTATTAGCACAATGAAACTTGTCGGAGGCACAGGCAAAGCTTTACCAAGGACATAATAAAACAGCAAACATAATGCCAGGGTCAAACTGTGTACAGAAGATGGATCAGAGAAGACCGTAAGCATTTTGCTTTTTGAGAATTTACAACATATCTGGCTGAAAAATGTACTGGATCTAAATAGAAGGATCTTGAAAAATTGTATGCGTCTTAAATATAGTCATCGTATTCCTTGGTTGTACTACATAAAAAGCACTTTGTGTGTTCTGGGTAAACCAAATCTTTGCTCTAATCCAGAGAAAATTACAGGGTCGGCTGTTGTCTGGGCCAAGGAGGCCTTTACAGATGAAATACGATCTAACTACATGTTATCCAAAACTACTATGATTAATTCCATCATGGTAAGAGTAATGAGCTGAGAACAAAATTAACAGGCCTGTTTACGAAAAGGGAGCGGAGCTCAGAGCAAGAATGCTCTGCGCATGAAAAGGGAAGCTTCACCAAACACGAGCAGGAATCAAAGAAAAAGATAGCACCCCAAAACGAACAGATAAGCGCCAAAGTGCAAAGATACCAGTAGTGAGGTGCTGCACCGAAGGAGGAAACAAATGACAACAAGGAGGGTCAAAGAGGAAAGATTACCCCCTAGCAAGCAACCCTTTTTACAGGATAATCGAAGTTATGAATAAAAAGGCAATGGGTGGGCTGTAAGCCCACAAAGTTTATAAAACATGTCTCAAAGAGTCAGCGAAAGCCCTGCCTAGGCTTGACCTAAAAAAAGGGATGACTATACCCAGTAACATGCAATAGCGAGGGATTTAAATATATAAACTAAACAGGAGTGTTATATTCATCACTGGGTGAAAATGAGTGCAAAGTCCAGGAATCTCAATTAACAGAAAGCTTTAACTATTTTAAGTGGCATTATTGATGGCATCACCAGGGGCATGGTACATGCCATTCTTGGTGACAGTACCTGTGAAATTATCAATGTTATTAAATGATGGCAGCACTATAGAAAATACCTAAAACATTCAATAGCAAATATCTCAACAAACAAATCAATGTCAGATTTTCCAACATTTTGACCATCTGTTATTTTCAGCACTTGTACATGTCTCCTTGATCTTATTGTTCTCGTAGATGCATTCTAGTGAAACAATATACACTTTTTTCTGTCTGTTTAATCCTACATTCAGGTGTGTACAGTTTAATTCCTGCCATCACTGAAAATCTAACTAAAACTGATTCCTTCATAAAAAACACATGGATTAGTACATCCAGTGACAAATGACAATAAGCTTTTAATTTTGAAGCATGTGGGCCTGTTTGTAAATTTCTTAGTTCCCGTTGAAAAACTGCGGTCTGCAGTATAGCCTTTTTTCGGCAAATGTTGTTATAGTTAGGTTAATTGCAAAAATGTCACTGTTCACCTGTCAAAATGCTTCCCGCAAAACACTATTTTCTTGAACGAGTGCGGCCTAGAAAATGTGTAGAACATTTCATGCATAACGCAAAATGTGGAAACTTTGAGGGGATAAAAATGCATGGTCTTCCTCTCAAAAACTCAAATGTTTTGATGCAAGATGCATTAAATGTGAATGTGCTTTTTTCAAACCTAGCCTCAATGTTACACTGTTCACAATTAGCCGGCAGTATGGCAGCCTTCATTTTTAAAAAGAGTTTCTTTAGAGCCACAGCTTACATTTTTCCTGGTATACCTTACATTCAAGTTTCATGTGCAATCATTGTTTCCATTTGCGAACCTACTGTGACGTAAAAATATGCCACAAGGTTGCAGATAATGTGTAATTTAAGAATAAATGACATTCCGCATTCTTCCAAAAACTCAGAGATACTGTCAGCTTGCCAGCAGCACTCGAAAGTATTTTATCCACTGAGTTCAAAGTGTGGAAATATCGTCTTCTGAGCTCGCTGTGAACACTTTCCCTATCTCCTAATTGGACAGGTTTTTCCAGTTCGTTCAAAATTACTGTCATTATTTAAACAAAATAAATGTGTTCCTTAAATCTGAAAAATATTTCAGTATGTAGTCTTAAAAGAGCGCCAGTGCAGAACATAATTAAGGTTTATTGAAACACTTTACCTTTTTAGGATTTAAGGTGTTAGGGGAATTGTTACTTTTAGTTTAAAACCAATAACGCACTTCAAAAATATTTATTGTATTTTTATGCATTTATTTAAGGTATTTCTGTAGAGCCAACATAGACATAAGGTCATGAAGCTCATGACAAGAAACATATAGCAAATGTCTTAATAATACCCAATATACGAGATTGAGGACAGTATCACCGTTTACAAGTAGGGTGCAATTTGAATAGATGTGTTTTTAGGGCCTTTCTAAATGATAGTAAATGAGGAATCTGATTTAAATTCTTATTGCAAAGTAAGTGAAGTCAAAAGGCAGAAATCCGGTACAAATTCAAGCTAATACAATGGGTGGTGCAGTATCCCCAGGTCAATCTTCTTTGTCTGAAATCAAAATCAAAGGAAAAAAGGCCGTTAGCTTGATTTTGTACTGGATTTCTACCTTTTTACTTCACTCAGTGCAACATTGCGATTCTATCACTACCCAACACTGATGAAGTCACTATGGTCGAAATGCGTTGGCTGGGCTGATGTGTAATTGTGAATATGATTAAACTTCAATAAAGTGGATTGAAACTGACATATAAGACTCCTGAGGAATTTGAATGGACATTAACAATGAATATAGTTTGATATAGAGCTGTATGGATTATGTTGCAATGCTATGAATTGAGCCAAATTAATTATATAATCGTATGCTCCTTTTCATTTATGTTTCAAAAAAAGCAAAGGTAAAGACCCCTGCTAATGGGACATTTGTTGGAAGGATTTAGTTCTAGATATTATACAAAACTCAATAATAATAATAATAAGAAGAAACTTTATTCAATCTAGTTTGGAAAGCATGGATCATCAAAGTATACATATTAGAATAATACAATATAATTCGTCCTAATACAGTAAACGTTAGTAAGAATTATCAATTAAAATAGCAAGATTTGAGTCACAACCCTCCGGTCAATGGGGGTAATGGGTTAAATTGTGCAAAAAGGTGCAATTCAATGTCTATAGTTTGTGCAATGACCACAGTAAGGAATCAAATAAAGTACTGCATATTCCCAGTTACCAGATTAGTTCATAAATAAATAATTTAAACTGTTGATTTAGATTAAAAAGACACCCTATACAAAACTCTTAATTGGCTGTCAAAAAATCAGATTTTGATGCACGTGGAACTGTGACATAGAAACAAAAAGAGTGTGGTACCTGCCCCTTCCCAAACCGTGCTTAAATCACAACCTTCCTTGGGTGATCGCTCTTTGTGAAGAGAGCCAGAGTTTGAGTATGTAAAACCTGCTGGACTGAACTTTAAAGTGCATGGCTTGATGAGTTCACCTTTCTAGTCAAAGCAGAGAACACTAGTGGTAAGAAAGCTAATTGATATGATTTTGAAATCCATGAACAGTAGGATATCCGTAAGAGACCCCAAGCTCCACTTAAGCTATGAATTTTGAACCACGCTCATGACATTGCCAAGATCCTAACACACCTCTGCTGTACAGTACCAGGACTTCTGCCAGATTGGGTTGAATATTCCAATCATGCATTACAAAGTAAAGCCTAGGTCCAGAAAACTTAAAGAAAGGAAATACAAATCTGCATTGACAAGTTAGATGCATGAACACTTTGTGTAAATCCTGAATATAAAAGATGCCGTTTATCCTGTGTCAAGGCCATACATAGATCTGCTTCCCACATAAGATCTGTTCCTCGTCAGGGTAAGTGTATCCATTTTTGCAATTTGTGTCAATTTCTTGAAAATAGATAGCATGATTATCAATTTGAGTCTCTAGCTGTTTTTCTATCAGGACACATTCCAGGTGACCGGGTGTGAACGATGTCCTTAATATACAGTTAAGTAATATGCATTTTAGCTTTTCGAGTGACTGCTGATCTCATATCTACGTGTTATCTCTATAGTACCTTAACTAGGGATGTACAAAGCACTATGTTATGCCCTGCATAGTATTTTCATATCTTGCAGTTTCCCAGTTCTCCTGCTGTTCAGCCACAGCGTGTGTTTGGAGTAGAATGTTGAGAATGCTGTGATGCATAGAACGTTGGGAGTCTGACTGGGTGAAAAGCATGGGACCCATCCGACACATACCAACTCTATAGTTCAATCCCTAAAGAAAGGGAACAAATGAAAAGCAAAGTTCCTAGCATAGGAAACTCACCTACATTGTGAAGATGACTAAAAACAAACCTTCACTCCTCTTGTGAGGTACAAAAACTCGGGATTATGACCCTAAAAACCACCCTAATGAAAGGGTCTAAGACTATAACAATGAATATGGGACCACATAACTAAAAGATACACCCTGTGTAGGGGAACCGTACCCATACATCTAAACCAACCCAGAGAGGGTATAATGTTATGTTAACTGGTGGAAACCATGAAAACATGACCGTACCAAGGACTGACCACTGGGCTACCCTACTTACCTTATCCAGTTACTTGTTCTACCTGTTTGATGTACCTGTGTACCAACTTGCTGTACAACTGGAATAAAGGTACTGAAGAACTTACATGGCTGACAGCGTCTACTTCATGTGAGAGTACAACACACTACAGTCACATAAAACATTGCTAGAATCGGGAAAACTTTGCCCTTAGTAAAGGTGGGTGCAGTTTCCTGACTTTGGTGAGGCAAAGTTTGCCCTGTCCAAGTGGCCAGGGCATCAGAGTGCACAGAATGTCTCCCACTAACTACCCAGACTGGCCATTATAAGAAAGGTAGGTGTGTGCCAGAGTATGGTCCTAGTACCAACATTTACCAACAAGGGGAAAATAAGGCAGGTTCATTAATCTTCATATGATCCCTGGGAGCTAACACTTGCCAATGGACAACATGACAGACCACTGAACCACTGGAGCTTAAACAAATGGAAGAAATTTAAAACAGTATTTGAAATTTCTTGATACACAGGAGAGGAAATGGGTGAGTGATGGGACCCAGTCCCAATTAGAGGGGAGGCTTGGGTATTCCTCATCTCAGCAGCTATCTTCATCTGCAGTAGGACCAAAAGCTCAACTAAATGACCATGCCAGCCATAAAAAGGGAAATTTTCAGGATGCCTGCATTAATACATTTAACCATACAAAATAAAATAAAGGCTTTAGCCATTATACATGTGGTAGCTGAATGGAATTACCCAGGATGGAGTAATGAAAACCTGATGAAACTGTGACCTACAGATGGGCTATCATAGAGGCTAGAGGTGCTTAAGACAAAAATTCCTGACCAAAGGAATACAGCCAGAAGGGGATCCATCCTGCAAGTGGTTGTCCACATCATGTCGGGACTCCCAGCTGTGTACAAAACGAATATATAATGAATGTGAGACAATGCGCACAGAGTGAAGCACCCATAGTCCAGCATGAAAACACTGCATGTTCGAATTTTGTAATGTAAAGCATATGCTTCTACATATGAGCAGCATTGCATTAACCCTGTAACAACTCACACAACTCACACATACAGTATTTGACCAGCACACTGTGAGAAAATCATTCTTTTTGCCCTGTTCACCCCTATTTTTGACTGATGCTGATGGTAACTGACGACGACTGTGCCCTGGGCTCTGCTAATCAGGTCCAGGGCCAGTGCTCTGATTAAAAAGTTATACTGTAATTAGGTATAATTACAATTGGGACTGAGTGACTACTGTAAGGCCCTAGGAAATAATAAGGCAAGGTGGATTCAAACTACAAATAAGTCCCTAGTATATAATAGGGCAGGAAGATTTAGAGGCCCAGTAGGTTTCCTGCATTGGAGTGTGCACTGCTGTGTTGCCTGCTGTCATTTGTAAAGGCAATCCTGCTTTGCAGACTGTCCTTAAAAGTACATTTTATACAAATTCAACTTTGGAATTAAAGGTACTTCCAAAGTTATAATCTACTATAATATTACATGTAAGTCACCCTTAAGGTCCCCCCCTATGTGCCCCAGGGGTTGGGTGCCATGTAACTATAAGCAGTGACATTATAAAATATGTTTTATATGCTCTGGTGAGGGAAAAATGGCTAATTTCGTTTTTCCCCATTGTAGCATTTTAGCTCCATAGGCTAATATGAGAATACTTTAAATATAGAGTAACTACTGATAAAAGTGAGCTAAAATAAGATTTCAAGGACTTAAAAAAAGATTGGTAATGACAAATTCAACAACTTGCCACTGTTGGCTTTATCATAAATAATGCAGAAAGTAAGTTTTAGGACTTTCTTTTCTGGAAGCCAAAATCAAGCCTTCTTGCAGCCCCTCCTGATTGGTCAGCCTTAACAGGCTTAGCCAAACTGCTTTGATGAGGTGGTAAGTTGCCTGCATACAGTCAGTGGTTATCTAATGGGGGAGCTCTGCAAAGAACAGGGCAGGAATGGGGCTGGGTAAATCAAATGGGTTTCAAAGAGAGCAGGACAGTAAGAAATGCCACCCAAGGCCTACCCCTCTCTTCCTATATCGCCCAGCCAGATGGCAGCCCCATAAATGGAATTGCAGGAGGTCTGGAAGAGGACTGCTAATAGAAATGAGCAACACCAGTAGATTGGTTTAGCCAGGCCTTACTCCCAAGGAGAGGAATCCTCCATCTTGAATTTTGAAGTACAGTGCTTTGTGGGAGAAGAATATGCCACACTTTGGAGGAAGCTGTCATGCTTTTGGGTGGCACCCTGTACCTTAATGGACAGGGGTGTCCCCTTGCTTCTCACCATAGATGATTGAATAAATATGTGAAAGCTGCATAGCAACTCAGATCTGCTGTCTGAAATTGCAAAGCGAAGAAGGGTTCCTAAGTGTGCTGGCAACATTTTGACCGGGACCTCCTGCTTAGTGTTTCTGACCAGGGCTCCATCAAAGTCAGCCTCAACCTTTGACTTTGTCCCGGTCGAGCGCAACCAGATGTTACAAGTTGGCGCTATATCTTTTTAAGCACTGGAAAGTGTTAGATCTTTACAAATTCATATCTCCAGCTCTCTATATTGGAGTTTTGTCATTTTGGTGTCTTTACAAAGATAAAAATATTTCCTATTTCTATAAATTGGTGTGGAATTTGCACTGTGTGTTGTCTCTTACTTATTTAATGTATTGGGGTTTTTAAATGCTTTACATACCTGTCTCCTGAGTTAAGCCTGCCTGCTTTCAGCCAGCTACTTTGGTTTGAGCCAGGGGCAAATGTATTGAGACCTTGACTGGACCCTGTATTGCATTGGTGGCCTTATTGCTAGTGGTAGGTGCATACTTACCCCTACTAATAATCCACCTTCCAACACACACACACATTACAGATAGAAGGAAAAGAGGGTGATGTATAGTACAGGAATCATTAGTGCTTTCACTTGATAATACCCTCCCTTTCCCCCAAACCAACTGAAAATTGTTTTTCTGTGCTGCTTTGCCATCACAGGCAATGGGTGGTCTTGTATTGTGTAGTGTAGTGGCTGGAATGCAATATTTATGAGATCAAGAAGAACTAGCTAATATTTAGGAGGTGTGTGGTATGTCTGGGAAAGAAAACCTTTTTCTTATGAAGTCCCTCACCCACCAACCTAGTTGGTGGCATGCTTCCTCATCGGGCCCCACCCGGTGGCACCGAGCGTGCCCCGGGTGTTCTATGACGCCTGTTTATGGAGGAGTGGGTTTTTGTGAGGGGCGAGAGTGCTGTGATTGTGTGAGAATGTGATTTAAAAACAGTCCTCGGGTCCCTTTACCCGCTGAGGTTATTTAATAAATGGGCCTTTGGCAGTAGTAAAAGTAAGGCAGTTGTGTCTGAAGTTAATAATGGTCTCCCACATCCATTGTGGTCGACATGTTTCAGCCAGGCCTTGAAATTAATCTGGCTTTCTTCAGGACCTAAGTGCATTAAGTGAGTGGTCAGCATCCAAATTCAGGAAGACCAGTTATGTGCTGTACTCACTAAGGTGCATTATAGATGGAGGGTTCATGTCCTCCCAAGTTCTACCTGTAAAAGGAAAAGAGACGTACCGGACAAAACAGACAAACACACACACATACATTTGACATTTAGTTACTGTATACGCAATTTTTATCGGTTCATGCCTAAAAGTTGCCGTGGTGTCTGTGACGTAATCGGAAAGTAATGGCAAGTGCGGTATAAAGGTGATGATGTTGAATGATTATCGGGTTATGCGCTATTGTGTGGGAAAGGGAATAGCGGAATTGGGCGCCGCAACACTAATAATTAAGTGATGTCCTTGAGTGATGGGCTCTTACTCTCGTATTTGACAATGTGAACCTCATGAGTATCCGGCAACGGGGTCGGCAGTGAGTTCTGGTAAGTACAAAAAGACACACACAGATTGGAGGTGGTGTCCTTTCTGAGCTCAACCAGAGGACCCCCTGCTGTATCGTGGTTCCAGATCCTCAAAGTACCCCACTTACTGTATCTCTGGTCCGGTTCCTCGTAATCACCTACTTGGTTGCTGCGGAACTCCGTTATTACTGAGTCCACGGTCAGGGCAGGCTTTAAATATCATCCAGAGCCGCTCTGATGCAGGTGTCGGTAATTGGGTGAAGCATGATTAGCTTCTGTTAGGGAAAACAAAAGACATAGAAGACAGACAAGCCCTCTTAGCGCATGCGCGGGGCTAAGTGACGTGACTCGGGGGTGTGTCCCTTCACGTAATGCCAGCAATGTGTGTGCATGCGGTCAGAAATTCTGGTTCGCGGTGCAGTTGTGGCTGGCGGATGATGTAAGAAAGTTATGTGGGTACGAACACAGTCTAGACATATGGTCATAGTCCTGATTTTATGGTGTTGGTTGAGTGAGGGTTTATCGATCATATGTGTGAAAGAGTGAGCGATGAGCAGTGCAGAGTGAGTTTTCAGGTAGGCAAGAGGGTTAGTGATGTATACCAGGGACCGTTGCCTGAGTCCTGTGATAGAAGCGCTAGGTGTGTAGTATACTCAAGAGATGGATGGCATTGGCTGGTTCTGCCAACATGGCGTTAGTGTTTCCAGGGATACTCCAACCTGGGGAGTGCTTATGGTTTGACTGGCTATTTTAGGGCTAGGCCGGTCCGAAAATGTGTAAACATGTAGTGCGGCATTCACAGGGTTAAATGCGCACTATGGGAGCTGTGCACAAGTATGTGGTTAGCACGTGCCGAGCATGTTAATTCTAAAAGTTGTGCCAGTGAACCTGTGTCTGGGCATGCGGTATAGTTTCTAGGGCACGCCGTATGGTTCTTGCTTGGAAGTATAGGGCTGGGCATCTAGTGACATGGTGTTTTCTCAACAAGGTCTCACAAAGTTTGGCAATCTAGTAGTGTTTTGCCCAGGTCTGTGACTTAGTTGGTCAGGCTATGCCATGGTATGTTGTCGTTCAGTCCATGGAGGTGGGTTAATAAGCGGTAAATCCAGCGTTGCTCTTTACTCAGTAGGAACTTGTCGTTGTTCATTTTGGTACACTCAAAGCTTTCCACTACTTTCCATGACCTGCCATTGGGGGTGTGCCCTTGTTGTAGGTAGTGGTCTGTGAGTCTGCTGATGTTATTCTTACATCGCACTGTGCTACGTTGTTCCACGATTCTGGTTCGTGCTTTGCGTGTCGTCATGTCTATGTAACAAAGTCCACATGAGCATACGATCAGATAGACTACGTTTGCTGAGTTGCAGTTAGTATGTTTTAGTTGTCTTCACGTTTTCCCTTGCTCCAGGTCGAGTGTCTTAGATGGTCGTGTCAGGTGTCAGGCACTACAATTACCACATGGGTAATGTCCAGTTACAATTGGGAGACCCCAGGCATTAAGAACTGAGTTTGTAGCAGTGTTCTTGGGTATCCTTGGTCGTGTTGATACCAGTCTGTCTTTCAAGCTAGGGGCTCTCATGTAAGCGAACAGAGGTTGGTCCCAAGTTTTTGTTCCTGTGTTTAAGATGCGCCAATTTTTGTGTATTATTTTGCTTACTTGGTTGGATGCCTCGTTGTAGGTGGTGATGCATGTCAGGGGGACTGTGGTGTCCTCCTGTGTGCTGTCCTCCGGGAGTGTATCCCGGTGATGATTTCGTGCCTGTTTCTTAGTAGTTTGCACTATTTTGTTTGGGTAACCCCGTTCCCATAGTTTCACTGCCAATGTTGCTGATTGGGTGTGGTAATCTGATATTTGGCTACAGTTTTTCTCTAAGAGGGAGGGGGTGGAAGCTGTTGAATTGCAGCAATGAGTTCCTCGCTGTGGGTTTGTACTAAGTGGTGGTTTTAAGGGTACCATCCACTGCTTCTATGGTGAGGTCCAGAAATTCTAGGCTGGAGGAGCTGGCTGTACACGTGAACCTCAGGTATGGGTCAAGATCGTTGAGCCAGGTTAGGAATGAGGTCACTGATGTGGATGAGCCTGACTAAATCATGAAAATGTCGTCGATATAACGACGCCATACTCGGATGTCATGGCTGTAAGGATTAGTGACAGAGAGTACATGTGTTTGTTCGAAGTGGTGGACATATAGTCCGGCCACACTGGGGGCAAAAATGGATGTGCCGTTCGTTTGGAGGTAGAACTCTCCCTCGAATTCGAAGTAGTTTTCTTTTAGTGCAAGCTCCGCACATTTCAAGATAAAGGTTCTTGGGGTGTCGTATTCCCATGGGATGTGCATCAAAATCTTGTGTAGGACCTTAAGGGTAGCGTCTTGGGGGAGACTGGTATAGAGGCTTTCTATATCCAATCCCACTAGTAGTTGGCAGGTGGGGTAAAACCTCTGATTTTTCAAGATGTTGAGAAGATGTTGGTGTCTCTGATGTAAGTTGGTGTCTTCTGTACCAAGGGATTGAGGAAATAATCACAGTATCTGGAAGGGAATTGATCCCTGAGACGATAAGTCATCCTGGAGATGGTCTGGTTTCTTTGTGTATCTTAGGTACAGTATAAACGTATGGTACCTTGGCATTTCTGGTACAGAAGTAGTCTGCTTCCTGTTTGGAAATATGATGGTTTTCTTCTGCCTGTTCTACTATGGTTTTTAAAGTGACTTGTAGTGTGTTGGTGGGGTCACTCCTCAGGCGCTTATAATTTTGTGGGTCATTGAGGAGTCTCCGACACTCATCAGTGTAATCTTGTTTGTCTTGGATCACAATTCCACCCCCTTTGTCAGCCGGTTTGATCACAATGTTGTTGTTCTCCTGTAACTTGCGTATTGCATCCCTTTCCGTTTTGGAGAGGTTATTGCACGTCTCCGGTTGGTCCAGTTTTTCGACCTCATTGTACACGGCTTGCTTGAATGTAGTTATCTGCACCAGGATGCTGGTCGGCAGTGGTAGGAAGGAGGATTTGAGTTTTAATCCGGTCATATTGTTGTTGGTATTGATAGTTTCCTCTGTGAGCGGTTGCATCTCAAAAAAGGCTTTCAACTTGAGTTTCCTGAAGAAACTGGCCAGTTCGATATGGAGTTGGAATTTATCCAGTTTGGTGGTGTGGGCAAAAGAAAGACCTTTGTTGAGTACTGCTTCCTCTGTTTGCGTTAAAGGAGTTGTAGATAGGTTGAAAACAAGTGATGGGGGTTTAGGGACATCAGTGGTTAACATTACCCGCTTGGTCCTGGTAGTTGGCCTTTCGTCTTGTCCTGTGTGTTTGCGCTCACTGGTCCAGTTTCCTCTGCCCAGTGTACTTGTTGTTGGTTCCTCCTGCGCCCTCTTGATCTTCGGCTCTGCCCTAAAAAAGGCGGTCTATGGTTGTTTTGATAGAAAGCTTGTGGACCCAGGTGGTACATTGGTGGCCAGCCAAAGAACGGGTTCTGTGGCGGGGGCAGGTTATCCTAGCGGGGGATTTCAATCTGAGGGATTGGACACAACCAACCCCCCTCCCCTGAGTCCCGGCAGGGCAGCACCCATGTCCAACTTCATCAGCAACCATAAGCTGACCTCAGCTCATGCACTGAAAAAAGCCCACTCGAACACATGGGATCCTCCCCCCACCTTCAGAGACATCTCAAGAATTGACTACATCATGGTCAGCGAAGCACTGGTGGCCAGATTGAATGACTTTGAAGTTGAAGACAGGATGGAAAGCAATCATAGGCCACTGAGAGCAGTCTTCCTGATGACAGTTCCCACAGCTCAAAACCACCAAACCATCTGAGCATCAAGAGGGGACAAAAAACACAGTATCTTGAGGAGGATCAAATGGTCGGACAAGATAGGCAACAGATTACAAACATGGCTGGAAGAAAAACAGGAAGGCAATTTGTCTACACTATCACCCATAAAGGCCTGGGAATATACCGTGGAGGACCAACAAGTAAAGCTTGGGAATTCCCAGACATATGCCCAAGCCCAAAGGGCAACACAGAGGGGGCAGCATAGGGCCAAACAAAGACATACAAGTCTGTAAACTTCTCCTGCGCAAGGCCCTCGTAAAAAAAAAAAGAGGGGGCGGTGTTTCGGAGGGACCGTCGGTCGCCTCATTGAGGGCAGCACTAAAGAAGAAACTGTGGGAACATAAAAACGCCATCATGGAAAGGGAATGGCTAAAAGTCTTCACCCTGATAAAGCGGAAGAACCCAGCCCACCTGTGGAGACAAATGAATCAACTGAGCAGTAGAGGAATCTCAAGAGAGAATGAAGAAGCAGAAAAGGACTAGCTGATTTATGTCAAACAGTTCTACGCAACCGCCCCTACCCATAAAGTCAGTCCAGAAGGGGCCAGTGGCAGGGAGGGCCCAGACTGGCAAATAAACATAATTCTAGGAGACATGAAAGTCAGCCAATGGAACTGGCCTGAGGGTAACAGAATGCCAGCGGAAACACATGGCGAAACACCAGCCCAGCTAAATGCCCAAATGGTCAGTAAGATCATCATGAACATAAAGAACGATGGGGCACCCGGACCAAATGGAATATCAGCACCGGTCTTCAAAAAGGCCCCCGACTTCTGAGCAGCATTGCTAACTCCTTTATACAACCATACTTACCAATCAGCAACAACTCTCGATTCCTGGAGGGGCTCCATTTTGGTCCCTATTTTAAAAAAAGGAGAAAGCTTAAAACCATCAAATTACAAGCTTATTGCCCTGCTTGACCTTGAAGCAAGGCCTACGCTCGCCTTCTACTAAGGAACTTGGAGGGGTGGGCAGAAGAGAATAGCATTATACCATCTTATCAAACTGGCTTCAGGTCACAGGCATCGACCATGGATAATGTACTGACATTGGCCTACTTATCCACCCGGGCTACCTGGAAGAACCACCCTCCACTCTTCTGTTGCTTTGTGGATTACAGCACAGCCTTCCATAAAGTGGTTCGCAGAAGACTATGGTGGAAGCTAGAAAACTGGGGCATTCCACCGAATCTACTGAAGGCAATAAGATCGCTCCATGAAGACACCTGGGTAAGAGTTAAAACTAGCGCGGGCACAGTGTCCCCGAAAATTAACACGGAGAACGGGCTGAAACAAGGTTGCGTGCTGGCTCCCATTCTTTTCAATCTATACACGGTGGATCTGGGGGGATGCCCTAAAAGGAGCGAGCCTAGTAACACCAAGACTAGGAAACACGAGGCTGCCGGTGTTCAATATGCCGACGATACTGCCATAATGATGCACACAAAGGAGGGCCTACAAAGAGCTCTAACTGCATTAAATCGCTTTCACAACATCAATAATCTGACGGTAAACAAAGGAAAGACCAAGGTTGTCATTTTGGGACCTATCATCAGAAAAATAAGCACAATGGCATTTGGGCAACTTGCAAATCAAGACGGCGGAGACATACAATTACCTAGGGGTTTGGCTGACAAAATGGGCTAAGGCGATTGCCCATTTGAAACATCAGAGAACCAAGGCTAACAGGGTCATACATCTACTCAAGCAACTAAACAATCATCTGATCAGTCCGACTGCCGGCCCAATACTGAAAGTTTTTAAAGTGAAACTGCTACCAGCAATCATCTATGGCCACCAGGCCTTCACCGGGTCACAGCATGCTTGCTTAAACTCAGCACAATCTAAAGCATATAAAACAGTGCTTCGAATTCCAAGGTCAGCAAGGAACGCAAGGCTAAGGCTGGAGCTAGGAGTGGCGAGGCCGGACTTGATGTGCCAGGGCGACATCATAAAACTCTATCTCAGGATTTTAAGTGTCCCAGCTAACACCTTAAAACACCAATTAAGATCAATCTTCGAAGAGCCATGTACGCCCTGGCACTGCACCCTTGATAAAGCGATCGAAACATTGAATATAGTGGAAGAGAGCATATTGAGGCCAGAGATCCCTCTGAACACATGGAAAAGAGTGATAAACAAACAAGTGAGCGAAATTTCATTTGATCTGGACCTTAAATCCCTCCGTTCAAGCCCACTCTTAGACCCGCTGAATAGATATTACACAGTAGGCAAAGCCCAGGCTTACCTAAGTGACGCTATCACTCCATCAGCCCAAAGCAAAATTCTGTCCATGAGACTAATCATCTTGGGAATCGCGGATTTTAACCCTGCATGGGCTCGAAGGGGGGAAGCCACAAACTGTAGACTCTGCTCATACAAGAGGGAATCATGCCTGCACCTTCTATGCTGTTGCCCCAATCTTATCAAGGATCGAAGGCGACTATTGCGTCCGATTTGTACCATCAATGGAACAAAATCCTGTAGCGAAGTGTCAGCCATGTGTTTTTCCAAGCTTAGCACGATGACCCTAGCCAGACTGGGGAAATTTATCCACCACATCAGGACTGCCCTAAAAATGGCAAATGAACAAAATAAAATTCTGGAGAAGTACATTACAAAACCAGCGCAAGGGTGTTGAGGTGGCCTTGACTGTGTATTGATGCCAGTCTGCTCTTCTAGCATCCCCTCCATGAAAGCGCCTCTCATGGTTGATGGATCAGAGACCAATGGGAATGAATCATAGCTCTATAATACTACCCATAGACCAACACAGGATTCTGGACTGCCATCAAAGCCACACCTCCATAAACACAAACCCTGGGGAAGATTGACTTTGGTGGAATTGGGGAGGGGAGGCAAATTCTTTTATCAAAATATGTTTTAAACTTCTGTTACAAACAACAGTTTTTAACTATTTGTTTTAGCCGCAATATGTTGAGCACTTTTACTGTAATGATTTTAATTAATTGTACAGCTAATAAAGACAGATAGAAAGCTTGTGGACCCAAGTGGCACATAGGGGGACAGCCAAAGAACGGGTTCTGTGGCGGGTGCATGAAGGGTGGTGGTCCTTAGTTGTTGCTTTGGATGTGTGGTCCACCCCATGGTTGTTGCCAGCGTTGTGGACGTCCTCTGCCTTTTGATTTGTATGAGCCGGTGCTGGAGTCACTGGACACGGAGCTTCTGTCCCCTGAGATGTTGCCTGATCTCTCCTGTCTTTGGGGGGCTGAGTAGTTGTCCTCTGTGTAGGGGTACGTGTTTACGTATGAAACGTTTTTCAGATCTTTCTGGAATTTGGCGATTTTAGCTTGGGTGAGGGACTCCCTATATTCAGGCCCGATGATGAAGCATGCCACCAACTAGGTTGGTGGGTGAGGGCCTTCATAAGAAAAAGGTTTTATTTCCCAGATAAACCACACACCTCTTAAATATTAGCTAGTTCTTCTTGATCTCATATATATTACTAGGGGAAGGGAACTAGCGTCTTGTTCCTCCCTCTCTTATTGATACTCGATGGAATGCAATATTGTCAGTTGAACTGCTTGAACTGGAGTCCAGGTGCTAATTCATCAAGGATTATGAGTAAGATTATGAGAGAGGTGGAAGAAGGATGATAAGGAGGAGAAGAAGGGGGCAATAGAGAAATAGACAGAAATGTCATGAGTGAGAAACAAGGAAGAAGCAAGAGATGAAGTTGTCCCAAGTCATTGGTGTGAGCAATTCATTTGGTATTTCCTTTGCATTCTTGATTTTGTAGTATTGTGTTTTCAGTCATAACTAAAAAAGTACATGTACCAGATGGCAAAGAAATGCAAGAATGGATGAGCTACATACACCTGACATTGGGCACCCTGAGATTTTGAATGTAGAGAGTAGGATCGCATAAGTGAGGGTTAGTGGGACAAGAATGGGTATATAGGGTGGGGGGAACACTGAGGCACTGAGAGGAACGGGGAAAAGTGGTGCAGATCAAGAGGCAACCTGAGAATAATATAGAAATAATGGGAGGTGAAGAGAAAAATAGAGCAATGGGAATAAAGGGGAGAAGATGAAGGATATAGATTAACAAACTGAAGTTCATAGGTGAGGAAGAGAGGTCTGGGGTTTAGGGTTTTCGTCTTTGCTGAAGCTGCATCATACCGATTAGACAACCACGTGGTTGTTTCATAGTGTACATTTTTTCTCTATATTATATAATTAACAGTTTTGTATGTAAATAATCTCTGTACGCCTTTCCTGTGCATCTGCCAAGATTTCAGGTATAAGAAGCAGTTGTGAAGGACATGTTGAACCAACCACTTCTAAAACGAATATGTGCAGGCTCGAATAATATTTTTCTGGTAACTTCTGCCGTGGAACACATCTTCTGCTAGTAAGATGCAAAACATTTACTTTGGGCATTCTTACTGGAAAATGTAATCAGGTTCAAACTTGCAGCACAGAGGTAAAATTACATTCAGGTTACCTCGCACATCGAAATTGGCAAAATTCCAGAGTAGTATGCAAAGCCCTGGAATTTTTGTCCTATATTTTTCTGCCAGGAGAGGGGAACTGGGGCTGATCTGAGGCGCCTTTGGTGGAGAAAACACAAAAGTACAGTTCATTTTTGAAGCACTGGAATTGCCTCAGCAATGTATTTATCTTACTGCTAACTGCATTAAGGTAAATGCATTGCCCATATTCTTGACAGTGCACTCAGGGAAACTCTTTCATCAGGACATTCTGTGGGCAGCACCTGGCTGCTAGGTCATCTTGGCAGTCAAGCACTATTCATAAGCTCCCCCAATAAGAAAGCTTTGTTTAAGAGCACTGTCGGTGTTTGTCATTGTAATTAACTTACTGTAATTTTCACTAAGCCAATTCCAATAGTCGCCCCCTATCAGTGCTGGCCAGTACAGAAATTCCTCATTCCTTGCATTCTTCGATGTCCGGAATGAAAACGTATTCTTTTGTGTAGTGGCGGTCTGCAAAGGCAGCGGAGTGTCGCCTCACTGCTCAAAGGAAAAATAAAATGATAATAATGTAACATTATTATCATTTTATTTTTACTATTGCAGTCTGTGGTGGGGTGGGGCTTGCCAGAGCTGGGGGAGGAGTGCTTTGCACTCCCTAAGTGCTCATGACTGTTTGGCAGGACCTCTTATGCCGGCCAAACAGTCATACACACTTTGCATTTTCCCCACCAGGCTGCATTACATAGCCTGGTGAGGAAAATGCACAGGCTCCCTGTCTGAGCGCAGAACCAAGGCGCTCAGACCAATCACAACACTGCATTGCAGTGTTGCAATTGGCTCAGGGGAACATGACTGCCCAGGTGCTTCCTGCTGGTGGCCAGGACAGGAAGATAAGAGAACAAGGACGGAGAAAAGGCGGCGGCCGGCTGTTGCAGGTGGGACCATTTTATTTATTCACTCCCCCTGCCCCACTAACCCTATCTGGTAGCAGCCACTGCTGCTTTTGGGGGGCAATTTGCTTGCATTCTTCCGTTCCTCCAGTCTGAGTCAGACAGATGCATAAACGTCAGAACTGCTCTCAGTTTCACATGCTGTTACACATGATGAGAAAAATGAATTTTGCCCATCCCTACTTGTACACTTATAGCAATTATAAAATATAATACGTATGCAGCCTAAACCTTTTAACACTGAATTCAAACATGAAACACATTTCTGTCTAGAATCAGCAACAAATCCTATATGATATGTACTCTGATATCCAGAAGCCACTTCAAAGAACTCTGTCATTAGGCAATGACTGGGAGAGAAGAGTTGCCAGCAGGGACAAACTGGTTCCAGAAAATAAACTGTTAACACCCTCCTGCAAGGAAGACTTAATGGTGCCCATGGCTTCTTGTTGGTGAGTAAAAGCATTGGCTGGGTATTTACTTTTCTTTCAAAATCAGTAGCCTAAATTGGGTTTGACTGAATTTGAGTTTGGGAGCAGAGAGCTCTGTATAGTTGACAAAAGATTTTACCATCTTTAGTCTTGGGGCATGAACTTCTTTGATACACTTGATGTCACAAGGATTATCCCTAGAACAGGAATCTCACCACTTTACTGAAAATAAGGCAGTGGGAAAAGATACATTAAATAGTGGTCTGGTTAATCTTGAATATCAACCTACTTGAATAGCTACTCAGGAAAACCTGTATGGCACAGGAAGAGAATTGAAGATACCCATTCCTTTTGTACTAGAAGAATTTCCGACCGCCTGCTGGAGACTATGGAGAGAGTCACCAGCTGTGCTATGAATTTCCACATGAAAAGCACTTCTCTTCACATCAGGCAGCTTATGTTTCCTTCTCTGTGATCCACATGCATATTTGGACTAATCACCTGTGAAGATCATACCTAGTGGAGGAAATTTCCTTGCAGAACCCTAGCTCCTAAAGAACTGAGAAGTCCTACATGCTTAAATGCACTACCCTTCTTGGGGGAGCTTTACCTAAGGGACTTGGATGATAATTGTTAGACCTGTTAGCCCTAGGGTTGGTCTTCCGCCAAACGTATTGCCTTATTCTTCAATTTTTTGCTGATCATTTTTGTTAGCACTGCAACTTTGCAATTTACCACTACTAATCAGTGTTAAAGTTGTGTGCCCACCCCCTAAAACATGGTAAAATTGGCTTACTCCCAACTTGCACATTTCATTTACTTGTAAGTCCCTAGTAAAGTGGTACTATTTGTACCCAGGGCCTGTAAATTAAATGCTACTAGGGGTCCTGCAGCGCTAATTGTTCCACCCACTTATGTAGCCCATTTAAAATGTCTCTGGCCTGCCATTGCAGCCTTTGTGTGCAGTTTTAAACTGCCATTTGGAGCTGGCAAAATACACCTTTTACCATGCCCAAACCTCTCTTTTTAATACATATAAGTCACCACTAGTGTAGGCCCTAAACAGCCCATAGGGCAGGATGCAGTGTATTTAAAAAGCTGTCCAGATGCTTTAATTTGTACTTTTCCTGGTATTGAAAAACCCTTGAATTCATTTTCCTCTACTTCAAGGCCTGTCTCTCCTATATGCTAACATTGGGTTACCCTATTACATTTAATTAGTGCTAGCTTTCAATTGAGAGCATGTAAGGAAATGGAGATTGGTTCTAAGGGATTGCAATTTATTTCCCTCTTTAATGAAGAAAGTCTGATTTTAAGTCACAATTCTGATAATGCTACTACCAAACAGTTGGCATTTTCTTTCCTTAAACATTTGATGCCTGCAGCCTGTAACTCGGGTCACATGACTGGGTGTTGATTGCAGTTAGCCCTTGTGTATTGCTTCCATAACAGTAAGGCAAACTGGTAACAGATTTTGGCAGGATGGGCCATTTCTGACATGACATGAGGGTGGCACTGTCCCCTACCACTCTTGTACATCATAAAGCTATCCTCTCAACGCAATCACAAAGGATATGCTTTTGTACCCCAGACAAGCTGGGGCTAGGGCAGGGAGGTGGGGAATTCCAAAGCTTCTGGGGGTGGAAACCTGAATGTTCTCCTACTTCAAAACTGACACCATGTATCAATATTGAACCATCAGACCAATCTCTTCAGTGTGCCTCTGGACCTTTGGATACTACAGAAAATGGACTGCTGTGCTGCTGTGCTGTCGGATGGACTGCTATTCTGCTGCCCTGTTACTCTGCTCACTTGCTGTCCTGATTGCTGAGAAAGAAGATTGGACATGCAGCCTTCATCCATGTCTGAAGTGACTTCATGGTTCAGCTGACTGATGTCCTGTTCTGAACTACAGGGGAATAGCAATCTCCACTGCACCTACCCAGCTGACCTGTTGCCTGGGTCTGCAACTGGACCTGCCTGAGCCCTGCTGTCCTCTGCTGGAGTAAGTTCCTGATCCCTAGAGGTGCCCCTCAGGTATTGGACCATTGGTGTGGTATCCATTGATCTCCCGCTCCAAGAAAAAGAGAAATCCTGAAGTTTTCGGCTTTTCATGATGTGATTATGAAGGGTTATTAACAAATCTGTAAATGACAGATCTGAGAGCCGAACCAAAGGGAAGGGCTTCCACTAAATGTGCAAAACAATACCCCGAATATAAGAAGAGAAAATTCTCTTCTTGAGTCCCCTCACTCACCAAGGGTTGCCCCTAGGTGACTTGCTTCATCATTGGGGCTATCCCAGACAGCTACTGTCTGGGGCGTGCTGCAACTTGTGGAACTACATAGGAGCACTTTTTGTGGAAAAATGTGTAGTGCTGTGTTGGGGGGAGTGGTGATGGTGATGCTAAAAACACCTTACTAGTGAGCGATTAATTTATTCCTGCTTCTAGTTGGTAAAGATAAAAAGGGGTTAATAGTAGGGAGGAAGTGTAACTGTTATGTGTATACTATCCCTAGTATTTGGTCGACATGTTTTGAGGTGTCCCCTAAACCTCTTCTTCAGGACCACATGGGGACCAGCCCCATGCGTACCACTCTGTGAGAAAAACAATCCTATACTAAAGAAAGAATATAATAAAGAACAGGTGCAGATCTAATGTGTGAGCACCAAAATTAAATACATACGATTGAAATCAGACTTGTAGTATTTCTGTTTTGGCAACACTGTGCCTCATGGACTGCCAGGGTGGAGGGGCTTGTAGTAACCTTGGTTCAGCACTCCTCCGTCAATGACACCTACTCGTATCTGGCGGACCGCGTCTAATTATGAATGGGCCATTCATGCCAAGATCTTGCTGATTGCACTGACCGCCAATGCAAAGCTCTGGTGAAGCCAACTCTTCAAGCTACAGCGAATGCCAGCTACAACCGGCAATATGAGAGCTGCACTTGGTGCTACAGCATTAACAGCCCACTGTGGCCCCAAAGAGAATCTCCAGCAATGACCATCCACAATGCTCAACACAACAGGATATTCATGCTTTTAGCAGCGGTTATCCGCAATGTCCAACCTGCTCCTCACGTTACAACAATGACCATCTGTAATGATCGTCCTTCTCCTCGTGGCCTCCTACACCATGAACGTAAATCTTTGCACTGGACTTTCAGTGGAACTAACCTGAAACCCTGTATCCAGCCCACACTCAGTCACGATCGGCCTGAACTGTGTGGGATTTTTCTTGTGCTGTTTTTTCACTTTATGACTTTCTGAAGTACTGCATAAATACTTTACACATTGCCTCTAAATTAAGCAGGGATGCTTTGTGCTCTCCTACCAGAGGGTGAAACACAATTTGGGGTTTACCTCTGTCTCATTCTGACAGTAACTGTAGTTGCTTCTTGAGTAAGTTTTCACCCCCTCAATCAGTAACCCGATTTCCATAATTGGTTTTCAGCTGTATGATAAGGACTAGTATTTGTGCAGTGTCAAACAGTGATTTTGTGTTACACTAAAAATCCCTGATAAATAATCTGATACTAATTCCAGTTTTTTAAATTCTCCTTGATTGTCTCCGTTCCTTTTTCCAAATTCTCTGACAATCTTCCTGACTGTCTTTGACCATACCTGCAGAAATGGAATTTGAGCTCATCAACCCAGAGAGCTATACTATGGTTGAGCTCAAGCAGTTATGTGAGGAAAGGGTACTTCCAACCGAATACACCAGGAAGTTGGATCTTCCGAAAGCTCTGTGAGCCTGGATGGTGGCCTGCCAGTCACTGAAAGCAACAGAGGATATGGGTGAGGGGGATGGTGAGGGGGATGATGAGGAGGAGCAGGGGATGGGAGCAGGAGATGGGAGCAGGACCTATATACCAGTCCAGAGATAAAGCATTCAGGAAAGGGGGATAACTTGTCACCTGAATTGGAACTCCCTGTTAGAGCAGAGAACGGTGTGTCTTCATAGAACCTATCCCAAGAGGAGCTGGCAGACAAGATTGCTGACAGAGAGTTTAAGTTGCAAATGGCCAAGCTCAAATTGGAACAAGAGCAGAGGAAGGCTGAGGTTGAAAGAGACTTGCAGGAAAAGAGACTAGCCATGGAGTAGAGGAGAATGGCCATTGAGGAAAGTGATAGAGAGCTGGACATCAAAGCTAAACAAGTGGAATCCAGCAACAATCGAAGCAGTATACCCTCAGTGTTTGAGGGGGACAAGAAAGTTCACATACCAAAAGATCTGGTGCCCAGCTATGTGGTAGAAGGTGATATTGACAAGTGACTCACTTGCTGACGTACAAGCCCAGCGATTGAATCAAAATATCTCCCTAGAAGAACTAAAGGTAGCAGTAAAAAATGTAAAAAGAGGCAGCGCCGCGGGAATAGATGGTATCCCTAATGAGTTGTACAGCTCCCTTGCTGAGGAAATCATCCCGGTCCTGACAAGGCTCTCTCTGATGGTCTGCCTATTCCCAAATCTTGGGATGAGGCATCTGTTAGTCTAATCCTGAAGCCTAATAAGGATCTGAAAAAGTGTGAGTCTTAAAGGCCAATCTCCTTGCTGAACTGTGACTCTAAAATCTATGCACAAGTTTTGGCCCGGAGACTGGAACCTGTGATGGGCTCACTAATCCAGGCCAACTGTTAGATTTGGGGGTCTCTAGTTGGCAGAGGTAGGTACCTTTGACCAAATGGGGACCCTTGCATCTAGCCAGGGTAAGGGGCTACACTCGTAAAATAACCCCTGCTCACCCCCTTGGTAGCTTGGCACGAGCAGGCAGGCTTATCCCAGAGACAGTGTGTAAAGCATCTGTGAACACATACAGTAATACAGTGACAACACTACAGATGGACACCACACAGGTTGTATTATAAAAATAAGTATTTTTATATAGACTTAACACAAGACCAAATGACAAAAATCCACAATACTGTACTCGAAAATAGACTTTAAAATGGTAGGAAATAGCTCAGTTCTCTTAAGATTGTAAATGTGACACTATATTCTCAAAGTACCTTTGATGCGTAACACAAAGTAAACAAAAGGGTCGCAGGGAAGATGATGCGTCGGTTCCTTACACTCAGGGGAGTGGATGCGTCGGTTCCTTACTGATGCGCAGGGGATTTGATGCTTGCTTCCTTACTGTGTGGAGAGGTGATGCGTCGGTTTCTTACTGCTCTCCGGTACGATGCGACAAGATGGCGCCTCAATGCAATACTTCTCTCCGGTGCGATGTGACAAAATGGCATATTGGTTACGATGCGTCAACGTTGATGCGATGCATGCATGCCCGACGGCCGTGCGGCGACTTGATGATCTTCTGAGCCACCACAGGCCCTGTGACACGCTTCACCGGTAATGGGGCGGTGACCTCTGCCGTGGCAGCACGCTTCTCTGGTGATGCGACGCACTTCGGTGATGCGATGGCGGCAGTGGCGGCCCGCTTCCTTGGTGATGCTCCGGCAACTGCTGCGGCGGCGGCATGCTTCTCGTCGTTGAGTCGCGCTTCCAACTCCCAGTGACACGCAGTGTCTCAGAAGGCCCAGCACAACAGCAGGCACTTCAATTCCCAGCATGGGAATTCAGGGGGGAGCTGGTTGGTGAAGTCTTATATCCCTGAGACTTCAGGCAGGAGGCAAGTTCAAACCCTTGGAGATCTTCTGCAAGTTGATGAAAAGCACACTCAGTCCTCTTCTCCTTTCTTTGGCAATGAAGCAACCACTGCAGTCCAGCCCCCAAACACACAGCACAGGGGTAGTCTTCTCCTTCAGCTTCCTGGTTCTTCTCCTCAGCAAAGGTTTGTCTTGATTCCCAGAAGTGATCTAAAGTTCTGGGGTCTGGGTCCCCCTTTTTATACACCCAAATCCTTCATCTCTGAAGGCAGAGTTTCTGTACCTAGTCCAAACCAGTTCTGTGCAGTCTTGGAGCACTTTGTTTACAGGACTACTTATTCCTTTGACAGTGTGGCCCAGGGTCATCAGACGCACCACAGGAGGTGGAGCCAGCATTGTGGAAGGCAGGCACAGCCCTATTCAGGCTTACGTGCAACTTCTCCCACCACTCCTCATGCAGATAGGTCTATTCTGCCTTGTGCTGACTCACCCTGTCTCCTGGAGCCCCCCAGCCCCTGTCACTCAGAAACCAGACATGGAATACACAACTTAGCAGAGGCAGGCTTGGATAGTTAGGCAAGAAAATACCTACTTTCTAAAAGTGGTATTTACAAACATAGAATGTTTAAAACCAACTTCACTAAAAGATGTATTTTGTTATTCTGAGTTCAGGCATACTAAACTTGAATTTCAACCTAGTTAGAGTCAGTTTGGATTATAAGATGTTATAATCAAACTGCCCATTCTGGCCTATGGGGAACAGGTAGCCTTGCAATAGTGAAAAACTAAAATGGCTGTAATTCACAATCAGGACATGCCACACACATCAAGGCATGTCCTACCTTTTACATACAATGCACCCTGCCCTTGAGCCTACCTTAGGGGTGGCTAACATGTAGAAAAGGGAAGGTTTAGGGACTGGCAAGTGGGTGCACTTTCCAAGTCATCATGGCAGTACTAGACTGCACACAGGCTCTGCAATGGCAGGCCTGAGACTCACTTTACACACTGCTTCAGTGGGTGGCACAATCAGTGCTGCAAGCCCACCAGCAGCATTTGATTTACACGCCCTGGGCACATGCAGTGCACTGTACCAGGGTCTGACAAGTAAACCAAATAAGCCAATCATGGAGTCACTAATCCATACGTCACTTTACAATAGGGAGATCTTATGCACTTTAGCACTGATCAGCAGTAGTAAAGTGCCCAGAGTCATAAAACCAACACAAACAGGTCAGACAAAATACAGGAGGAAGGCCAAAGGTTCAGGGATGACCCTGCAAAAAGGGCCAAGTCCAACACCGACCAAAGGGGATTTATTAAAGGACGCCAACTACATGATCTAACACATGAGCTGATAGGCGCAATTGATATAGTCTCAGGGAATAAACTGCCTCTTACCATTTTCACTTTCCTTTGATAGGGTAAGTTGGCCCTTTTTACGCTATATGATTCACTCCTTTGGGCTAGGGGAGAATTTTGTTAGGGATATCTGCAATATCTATAAGACCTCTAAGGCAAGTATTGTGGTTAATGGGAACCTCACCAATTCAATCAAGTTGGAGCGAGGTACAAGGCAGGGCTGCACCCTCTCCCTATTGCTGTTTGACCTTTATATCGAGCCTCTCCCATGTAATATCAGGGCCAGTCAAACCTTGGCACCGTTTGAATGGCATGGGTGGGTGAAAAAAGTAGCCCTATATGCAGATGAGTTGATGGTCTTTACAAGGGAGGGCACCAATATTCTACCTATACTTGAGCAACTCCTATTGGATTTTGAGAAGGTCTCTGGCTATTTAATAAACTGTCAAAAAACAGAAATTATATCCTGAAACATGCAATTTAATAACCCACTGGCCAAGAAAGAAATTATACATTTAAGGGTGCAAATCACTTAGGACTTGACCAATTTAGCCCAGGTAAACCTTGAGCTAAATGAAAGAGAAATAGTATTAAAACAATCTTGGGACAGTCTTCCTCTTTCTATTTTGGGCTGCTCGAATCTGGTTAAAATGTCAATATTGCCAAAATTCACATTTATCTTAGACGCGATTCCTCTATCTTTCAATTCTATAACATTAAAAAACACTGCAAGAGACCTATCCAGTTTTATCTGGTCCAACAAGGGAGTGAGGATCGCCTGGAAGAAACTGTGAAGCTCAAAGGCAGAACGTGGCATCGCAAGCCCCGACTTTCATTTCTATTGTTGGGCTTTCCAATAAAAAAATGTAAGATCCCTCTTTTTGGGATCCTCATGTTTTCCGCCTTTTCTGCAAGCTATGACAACTATTCCTCCCTGGGGTGGCGATGGCTTTCTTTTTAAGTTCGGTCATCCCAACTTTTTCAAAAAAGTCAAACTAAAAGTTCTGAGATCTGCCAGTGAACTCTGGTACCAGATTAGAAGAATCTTAAGTATCCCATATTACAGCAGTGGAGCCCCTACTTGGAACTCCCCAGGCACGCCTCTGTGCCTTACAGACAGTTTGACTGCACCATTGATGGAAGAAGGGATTGATAAATGGGGCCAGCTTTTATCAAACAAGCTACTCCCCTGGGAGTAGCCTCATGAATATTAATGAGAAATGCAATTTGCGACCCCATTGGGAATCGCAAACAGTGTGTCGGACACTGTTGCACATTCACATGCACATTTAAATTTGCCGCAATTTGCGACTCACAAATGTGAATGTTTGTATATCTGGCCCTTAAACTTTTATACGTTCTGGCAACTTGAGCCAGACATTTGAGACTTTGAAATAAAATGCCACAAGCAATATGCCACATTTTACCTTGCACATTCAAGTCTGCTCGACAAAATGTCAACAGGTAAGATATTGCAATTCTACTAGTTTATTTGTATCTAACATTTCTATACTTAACTATATATAATATTCTTAAACATCCATTTGCATCCATTGTTCTCTAATGTGTGACTTTACATGTTTTATACTTAATTGATCTTTTTCAATAATTAAGTGTGAAACATTCATTTTTTTCTCTTTCTAAATTGTATTGCTGTTTGAAAGGTTTTCGCATGTATGCCACGCTCCCTTTCCTTAAGAATAAAAAGTTGCTGCTTGAACAAAGCTACCAAGAGTGACCCAGAATTCTTTACAGAATTAGGTTGACTGGGTTCTAATCAGGTTCATGCTGTCAATCTTCTGACCTCTTGTGACTTCTTCGGAGAGGATAACCATACTTCTCTGAGAAAGAGACCCAGCAACTTCACTTTTAGTGAGAGAAGTGAAACTGAGTGGGGAATGCTGTGCTGGTGTGTGTCTTTTAAACTTGCCTAACAAGCCATTTTTGTGATTTATTTTGGAATCTTGAGCAAAAGAATAGCATGGTAGCTAGCAGTGATGCACTTGACATCACTCTTGTTAGAGGAACCTTGCACAATGCCTTGATTAATCATGTCCCTAAGGATTTTAAGTGTATTGCAACTTTTACAACTACTGCCACACCGATATACTGTTACATGGCTGAGTCTTGATGGATATATTTAATAGGGATTAGCATCATATCATTTATTGATGTAACTGATTACCTGACGTATGTGGACATCACTGGAGAAGAATTGGCAATGCACCCACCTGCAAATAGTCACAGGTAAAGATCTGAGGTCTGAAACTCGTCATTGTCAGAGATAACAGACTTATCTTTCAGAATTGGAAGCTGAAAAGTGGTTAAAATATAATGAAAGATCTCAGCTGTGTTAACGCCTAAACCATGTATGATAAAGCATGGATTTTTTTGTGCCCATCACTCTATATGAAGAGAATGCACTTTCCATCAATATTGTCCTTTGGATTCAGATACCATGCCTCAATAACGTCATGCCTAAAATTAAGATGAATGAAAAAAAAAAAAAAAAGTTCACAATGTATAGCAAATTGTTATCATGACCAGTAGTAGTAAAATCTTTATTTTGGCCATAAGGCCATAAAAGTACAGAATAAAAGCAACACACATGTCAGCAGCAATCACAAGTCAAAAGGGAATTACAGTAATTGGGAACCCAAAGCTGCAAAGAATGCAGCATTAATGGGGAAAAAACATGCAAACAATGTGCATAGTGGCATATCAATATAGATCAATACGTACACAGTTAGGTAAAACATACTCCGACAAGGACGCCCAAGGGTTGAAAAAACAATTTGGCATCCCAGTTTATACGAAACTTTATGTGAGCAAGGCAAAGCTAAAAACAACTTGAATGAAAAAGTTACACATAAAAAAACATGGTATAGCAGCTAGGTGGTTTATGTGCTCAAGTATAAAAAGCTAAGGAGGAGGACAAAAACCTCAATTCAGGTGTGTTCTGTGTGCTCCTACAGTTATTATATTTGGTCTAAATCCTTGAACAACACTTGTAAATAGACTAAATTTCCAATAAAGCTGCTATAAGTCGTGAGGCTAGGGTGTCTACAGTGGGTTAAGGGGCTGAGGGTGAGTACAACATGACAGAAGGAAGAAAAGTATAAGAACCTGCATACATATCATGACTATTTTTACAGGAAATTTCCAGTGGCTGCAATAGTTTTCTTTCCACTGACCAACCTATCAGGTTAGACCTGTCAATTTTGAACTTCACTAGTCGCCACCAATATTAATGCAATTTGAAATTACTTCTGGCTGATAAAGCCCTACTTGCAGATGATTCTCAGTGCTTATTTGATCCAAGTCGATCAGAGAAATGTGTCCACCCAAGTTATGTCATAAGTTCTTTTGTATTTGATTTGTCTGGATCTTCTTACCATTTGCTTGATGATTTTGTTAAATTTTTCTTGCACGACATACAGAAAGCCCAAACAGAAATCCTGCTATGAGAACGCAGTGGATGCCTCTTGTAGCATTCATTTTTTGCCCAATGCTACTATATATTTTAGGGGCCTACATAAGTTTACCAAAGGCTACCTAATTTCCTGAATCGTCACGTGTATAGAGTTTATCTTTGCCAAAGCACCTGGTAACTTCTAAAACTTTAAAAACATTTGCTGGCCAGTTGTAAAAAAAAGAATGAGACCAATTTTGGGTGACTGGTTGGAATTTTGCTTTAATCATAGTTCATATGCTCATGGCCTTTACCGTTCAATGAAGAAGAGCTGCTCATAGAGAATACACGTCTGCCGTAGCCTGTTTGACAAACTACTAACAAAATCAAAAAAGAAAAAAATAATTTCAGAGACAAATGATACACGTTTTTGCACGGTAGCAGCACCACAAGCTTGGGAAATACTTAACAGGGCACAGGCATATGAGGTAGGTTGCACAAAGATATGGCACAAATTGTCTGTGTGCAGTAGTCAAGTTCTGTGTTTGCGTGAAATACCAAATTAAAACCAGACCTATTGTCCTTGTCAATTGTTGTTGCATTTGAGGACCTAGCCTTTACCACTACTATCTATAGTTCAAAATGTGGATTGTTCATAAAGGTAAGACTTTTGAAAGCAATAAAGAAGTAGTCTGTTCAATCGAATTAGAGTGTGTTAGAGATTGGTATGTGGTGTTACTTTCTGACGTCGGGCTCGGGGTTGTAGTGAAGATGCAATACCGCAGCAAGTTGTTTTCTATTATCCAGTATTTGAGAGGGATGCATGAGTGTCTTTATCTGATTCCCAAATGAGACTGAAATCTCAATGACAAAATCTGGTCATAGAAGGAGATGTGTCATTCAGTGCTTTAATCTGGTAAACCAGCAACAAACATCCTTCTGTAGCCAAAAGCAGAAATTATGTTCGGCCTCATAGGTTTAGGTGTGATATTTGGAATTTCCATAGTGAGGTGCTAGAACTAGGAAGAGCTAATTGTAATCAGTTGCCTATATGGGCAACCCCCCATATATTTCCTGTGAATAATCTAGGAGAAGATTGTTGTGTCTTTGTAGTAAGATAATGTCAGATATTGGTAAGGAGGATTGCATTAAAGATCACTGAATAGCTCTGATGTGATTTGTAGGAGTGTCAAAGCGAAGGAGATTTGTCAGAAGTCGCTGGACTGAATAACAATATTTTTAGGACATCTAGTTCTAGAGCTTAAGGTAATAGGAGGTGTTGTAGGATCTCTGACTATATATTATTCAGATGTCGAAGGTGTGTTACAGTTGATGTGTAAGGATATTTAAACCCATTTTGATTGGTGCATGTGTTCTTCAGGAGAACGGTGTAATGGTTGGGAGGGTCAGCAGAGCAGTCCCTGGAAGTAGAATATTTTCAGAGAAAGAGAGTACACTACTAATATAAATTATTTGTAAAAAGTATATATGTATATTTAATAAAATAAACAGCCTTTAAATTATGCGCCTTCTCCATGCACCGCTTATACCCAGTTGTATTACATCACTTATACCAGGTAAAAGAATAGTATTTACCATAATAGTTATGACATGGCAAATCACATCTTTTGTGAGAAGATAGTGCATGGTAGCGTAGCAAGTTACAGTTAATTTATAAATGTAAAGTATTACTATACCTTAAATAGATTATAGTGGAGTGTTGTAGAGTAGAGTAGGGTTGAATGGAGTGGTGTAGAGTTGAATAGCATAGAGTGGTGTAGCATACAGTGGAGTGGCATAGAGTGGAGTGCCATGGAGTGGAGTAGAATACAGTGGAGTGGCCTTGAAAGGAGTTGCATAGAGTGGAGTGGCATAGAGTGGAGTGGCATAGTAGAGTGACACTACTATACTCAACACTATTCCACTGTATAACAGTCTAGTCTAGGCCACTCTACTATGTGCTATTCCTCTATAATCTACTCTACTCTACGTCAATACACTGTGGCCAGTGTGGAGATTCATCAAGCGTGGACAAAGTTATTAATGACCAAAACTCCAAGGAACTCTTAAACTAGTAATCCTACTTGCAACTTCAGAGTGGCTTCTTGTCTAAAGGTTACTATAACTCGTGCCCCCATCATGCAAAGTTTCCTCATCAATAATTTCATTGCAAATGTTGTGGTGATATTGCAAATGGTGTCCAAGAAGATGTCATGAGTGATGTAATATGTGGGATAATTAGCAGTGCATGGCAAGGGTGGGAGTTATTGTTACCAAAGCAATTATAACTGGTGTATTTCATTGGTTTTGTACATTTAAAACGTTATGTTGTCACTGAAATTCTTACCGTACTACAATGTTATGTTAACCTTTAGTTTTCTTTCAGTGAATTTTCTATTTTTTTTTAATGTAAAGCAATATTTTGTTACCATGTGTAAGTGCACTGTGGGGGTTGGCCAAATGGCCTGATCTGCAGACAGGCCCTGCTTCCTATGTCCACAAACAGCTTACCCCATGCTGTGCATGGCCTTTGGCCATGCTGGTGAGAGGTTGGCCAGCTCCCCCACAGAAAGCCAACCCCATTTGGCATTCACTGGCAGGGCAACCCACTCCTAAGGCAAACCCACCCAAAGTCAGCCAACCATGCAGTAGGCTGCCATCCCCACACCACATACAGCCTTTGGTGTGTGCAGTGTAGGGTTGGCCTTTGGGCCCTAGCCATCCCATTTCCCAGGGCCAAAACACATATATAAAGGGAGGGGTGTTCACCCCCCTCCCGATGATTATTAGGCCCTTGAAACCTCATCCCTGTCACTCAATAAAAATAGAAATAGGAGGGGGGGCCACATGGATCCCTTCCTGAGCAATAATAGGTCCTATGGACCCCATCGCCAGCTGGACTCTCTAATTGTAGGTGGGTGCCCTGGTACCCATCCCGGCACCCACCAAGCAACACATATTAAGGGGAGGGGAGCGCACAGCCCTCCTCACCAAGTCTCATTATTCCCGGGGATCCAAGTGTAGGCAGGGAAACTACTGTGTCCCTTGGTGGGCACCCCTCCATTTCAATTTATGTTACTGTCCTGGAGATGGGGTCCTGAGGGCCTTTTTACAGCTAAGGGATGTGGGCTGTGTGGCCTCCTACCCTTTTATTATACATTTCAGCCCCAGGGATGGGGTCCTGTGGCTTCTCAGAGGCTCAGGGAGGGGGGAAGATGAGCCACCTCCCTAAATAATAAAAAACCTACCGCCGTCTCCTGGGATTTTGTTTGTAATTTTACTGCTGATTCAAGGATCCTTTGCAAATTTGCAGCAACATTTTTTAAAGCGTGTTTGATGCCAGGGTGGCTGGTCCTTCTGGGACACCGCCATCAGGCCTTGGGCGTCAGGGTATCCTACCCTTTTATGGGTTTTTTTGCCTTTGTTTTAAGGACTAAGGTTTGAGTCCTAAGATGGCTGCCAGCACTTCCTATTGGTGTGGTGGCAGTCAATCAGATCTCATCTTGAGATCTCTCAGGTCCACTGAAGGTTTTCAAGTATTAAGTGCTCAAAAACTACTGAACAGATTCACACTACATCAAAAAAAGAACTCTTTCTAGACCAAGATCTACCTGTCTGCTAAATCTGGAATAAATGTATTTAGTGATCTGGGTTGCAGTTGTATCTAAATTCCTATGAAAAAATAAATGGAAAAACTTGATTTGGGACCACCCTCTTTTCTCTGCCCCTGTTTGAAGGATCCCCCCAAAACTAACCAGTTAGGAGCTGAGGTACATCATTTTATGGAAAAGTTTTGTGAAGATTCGTCAAACAGCGCCACAAGATAATTTCCTATGGAAACACGATCCTAACTACAACTATCCAGTATTTTTAGATCGAGCATTTGAAACCTCTTGTATATACTTTAGTATATACTTATATGCATATGTACTTTGTGGGTTCTGGAAATCAGCCCTAGGACTTGTCTGCTTCCGCTTAGGGACTTTTTTCTGTTCAACTGCTTCTATTTAAATGTCTTGATAAAAAACAACCAGTAGAGGTCAGTAAAATACCAGACTTGTTTTCTGCTGAGGGACTTTCTTTTTCTTTTTTTCTTGCAACTGACTCTACTTAACTTTCTTGATAGAAAACGACCAGCAGAGGTCAGTATAATACCAGAATCACGTTAGCATTCCCTAGATTCCAGTCCATAGAAATTGTCTTCCACGAGCACCCGTAGACAATAATATGTTTTCAAATCTTGTATTTTCAGTGATATGACCAATGAAGGCCCTGCTTTTATATTAAAAACAGAGCTTTGGACTATGCCATTTCCCGCTGAAAGGCAATATATTTTATCTCTATGTGTTCCCATACCTGGTGTTCCACGCAGTTTGGTGCTTACTTTCCCTCCATGCCAAAGAACAGTAGTTGTTTCAGCACCCAGGCTAATGTGCTGAATAGCTAAATACATCTAAAGTCCAAAAGGCAAGACCGATTGCATTGCAAATGCTTGTTTAAATATATATGCACTGCAAAAACCAAATGTTACAGGGACATTATAGTTAGGAAATAGAATTTAAAAACCTTATAAATTCACACAAAAAAAAGTTACAGAGGTGTTATAGTTAGGTTCAGAATTTACAGGCACAATACCATAGAAATTCAGCAGTTATAGTTAAATTCAATATCCTACTTCTAACGCCCCTGTAACCTTTGGTCTTTGCAGTGAATGTCTATGGTTTTTTATAACGCAGCCAACCCCATGCCATGCAAAGCGTTTGGCAGTTGACAGCGGGGAGTCGGCCGCAGCCAATACCCTGCATGCAGCCAACCCAATGTAAATGGGGAGAACCGCACGAAGGCCCTCTCCCCAGACCAATTTCTGACCCCAGAGACCCCATCTCCCATGGCTCATTTTTAGAAGGGGGAGGGGAACGCAGCCCTCTCCTTGGTCCAATATAGGCCCTGGGGACCCCACACTGCCCTCCTCCCCGGGCAGATTTCTTCCCTGAGGACCCCATCTTTTGCAGCCCAGGCTTATTCTGATGGGGATGAGGGGCATGCAGTCCCCTTCCCCTGGCAAATATTGGCCCACGGACCCCATCCCACAAGGTCTATTTAATTAATATTTGGGGAGGGGCCATGCAGCCCCCTTCTCTTGGCAAAATTTGGCCGCAGGACCACATCTCCTGGGGCACAGTCTTATTATAAAGGGGGAGGGGGCATGCAGCCGCCCCATCCCCCAGGGCCCACCAGTAAATGGTGGGTACCCATGAGCCCACTAAGGCCACCCTCTGCATGTTTGTCAAGGGCCGAAAGGGAAGGTCCAATGGTTCACAGCAGGCAGGAAAACAGATGAGAAGTCCACTCCCAGCAGACAGGAGCATTTCTCATGCACTTACCCTCTGGCAGCAGACTTAGTGTTGTCACAAGGCCGATAGGGACATTGTCGACATTGTTAACTTAGCACGAGCCTAGCAACCATGTTGCTGCTTTTTCGCGTGGTACTACATGGCTTTTTTTTTTTGCAAGACTCTGTTTGTGCCTTTCACATACATACATGCAAGGAAAACACAACTGTGTCTAATCATACTTGTATTACTCTTATATCATGCCTCATAGGGTCTTAGAGACAAGAGGACCCTTAGTCACACACTGTAAATAAATATAAGAGTATTGGTCTAGTTAGTGAGAAAGTCACATGGTGTCCCGAATATGAGATTATGCCAAACTGTCCTACTGATCTACTTCATCAAGGATCTCCACATGATTCCACCAGGTCGGTTCCTCTAAGCTCTGCATATTGATAGATTCATCAATTTATCCTTGTTTTACTGCCTCGCAGTCCAAGTTTGCATCACATGACTGGGGTAACTTGATGCGTAATCACATTGCTGATATCATACATTGTCGTGTATTTTGGAAACAGAGCACTCAATTTGTTAGTGCACTGTAATTGTTATGTGTACATATAAGTCTAAATGAATGAAGTGGTCATGTTCAATACAAAAGTATTTTGGGAATGTCAATCACCCAAACTGCCTAATCTTAATTTTGATAAAATGCATCCACGAATGTCAGTGATAGATGGGTACAATTATTCTAGAGGCTAGAGTAATTATGGAAAAAAAGGTTTGTGCTATTGTGCCTGTGCACTGTTTCCATCCAGTTGTATTACTAGGAACTACTTTTATTGGCTGTAACTCAGTCAAGCTTATTTACTGTAAGGTTAGTGCTACCAGACTCTGTTAGTCATTCGTTCAAACTGTTCCACTGGACATCATCGTTAAGACCCTCCCTGTGGGTGGAGCATCTATAAATGGTGTTCTTTCTCATACAATCTACATTGGAATTCTTATTGTCCACTTGTTCAATGACTACCCATTTAGGTCTTCCACTGAAAGGCCTTGTTTAATGTAATGGTTAGGCATTTTAGGTTTATTGCATTTGTATCTCAAATTGCTGTGATGCTCACAAATGCCAGTTTTTATTTTTATACAAGCATGCCAATCTATCTAAGATGACAGAGGCATGTAAACATAAATTACTCTTTCAGAAATATAATTAATCTCTTTCCTTAGTGTCCAAGTGTGATTCAAGAACTAAATCCGAAATTTTGGTTTGTGATGTTAGCTTGCATACTTTAGAATGTGTGCAAGGTTAGTGTCCTGTTACCTTTATGAGGCCCCATAAATGAGGTACCACGATTGTATCCATTTTGAGTGGGCAGCCCTGGGTACTTACCAAGGTGTACTTCAGTCTACATCCCCTTTTGTGTGAGAACATTAGTTGTATAAATGATATTGTTCCTGTATTCAGTAGATGCCCGATTTTCTAATGATTTTCTTTACTTTGTTCGAGGCTGTACTGTAAGAGGTTACAAAAATCAATCTGTTATTCTGAGAGGCTCTGGGCGATGTTTCTTGAAGGGCCTCTCTGTGCTCATTCCCTGCTCACTTAGTGGACATTTGTATGATGTGTTGTGGAAAATCTTTTCTTTTAATTTTTGTGAAAGTAGCTCCACCTGTTTCATGTTATCTGTATCTTTGCTACAATTCGTTCTCAAGGGTAGGCATTGCCTATTTGGCAAATTCTCCTTCAATGGTCTTGAGTGAAAACGATTTATTTTTAGCAGTTGTTTTATGATTAGTGTCTGCATACAGCCCCATGGATGTAATTTAGGGCTTGCCAGGGCTAGCACCTGCAAACCCCTGGCTTCCCCTTTGCGACCCCTCGCTGTGCCCCTGCGACCTCTGGTTCCAGTTCTGCAGCCAGGATCAGCAAGAACTTTAGGCCATATTATCAAGGAACGGCGATAACATTATCGCCACTTTAGCAGCAGGAAACTGCCGCTAAAGCGGCGATAATGGTCTTGATAATATGGGCTTGTGAATTCCCATAGAAGCCCAGGTTCTGGTGTGAACCTGGGCTTCTATAGGAATTCACAAGGGTATATTATCAAGCCCATTATCGCCGCTTTAGCGGCAGTTTCCTGCCGCTAAAGCGGCGAGAATGTTATCGCCGTTCCTTGATAATGTGGCTCTTGGTGATTAATGTGTGCTGAAGAGGGGGCGTGGCTTTGATGCCAACCAGGATGGTGGCGTGATCCCAGAGTTCCGCGCCTGCACTTCTCACGAAGCTCCGTTTTGAATGGAGAGCACATCTCTTTAAGCCTGAAAATGTAGGTTTGTGCTAATCTACATAGCAGGAAGCATTTGGAATCTTTAGTTGCTGTTTTTATCCTATTTTCAGCACTTTTGATGACACGAGCCGTTTTTTCACATAACGGCTGCCATCTTAGCTCTGCTGCTCCGCGATGACAGCTTCTCTTCAGATTTGCATATCTATCACTCTCTAACAACGATGGCTGTCTGTCATTCAAGCTGGGCAAGTGCACCATCTCTTATTTATTGCTCACCCTGATGTGTTCTCAACAATTTTACAGCAACAAAGTGACATTCTGGTTAATGGCCGCCATTTTGTGACTCTCTTTTTCTACACCTCAACCCCAATTTTTTCTTTCTGACAACACTTGGTGATTATCATTTTCAGTGGGACACTTCGAATTTCCTTTTGCTCATTACTTACCTTAATGCTTTCTCTTTGCTCAAGAGGAATGGTGTGACTTATCTGTCAACGGCAGCCTTATTGTGAGTTCCCTCAAATATTTAGGGCTTCTAAACAAGATATGTATTTTATATTTGAGATTTTAACCTGAATCTCGATTTTTATTTTTATGTGTCCATGACATTGTTGTTATACTTAGCGGCACTAAAGGTTATGATAAATTTCAGCTTTCATTGAATATGTTTCAGTGAAGACTCCATTTTTCAAAATGTATTGAGGTCTTTTTCTGCATTTTAATTTCCGGTTTACATATATGAAACAGGTATATCTAAAGAGCTAAGGTACTAAGAGGACGGAATGTACGATTTCCACTCGGACCGGAGTCTCTCTTCTCCTTACAAGTCACTTGACTCTGCTGTTCTGTTTCTCAAAAAATTCAAAAGCTAACATTGTTTATTAAGTTCCCTTTGTTTCTTCTATGAGCACACTAAGAAACCTTAAACTGAATCAGTCCTCCAAACCTACTACAGAATCAGACTCCGACTCTGCTTTCAATGACATGGAGGATATTTCTCTTCAGAAACCTGATCATCCGACAGGCACCATTCCAAAATCAAATCTTTCAAGTAAACTACCTGCGATTTCTACCAAACGTCCCAAAAAAGATCCTCCTTCTCCAGTGAATTCATCTTCATCGTCCATGGATATAATCTTTGAGGAAATTCTCGCATTGAAACCCTTCATAGAGGATACCAAAAAAACTTTGCAACTTCTGGATGATAAATGGTCTTTGTTGGAGTCATGTATGCTTGTTGTAGAACAAAGAACGGACTCTCTTCAGGTCTCTTGCTCTCGTATTTCAATTCTGGAGTCTGAAATATCCCTACTTAAGAAACAATCGGAGGATTTAGAAAAACAAAATTGTAGAAACAATCTTTGAATTGATGGTCTTCATGAATATGTTGAAGGTTCCAACCCAACTGTTTTCTTTTCATCATTCTTGACTAAGCTCTTGGAATTATCTTCTACTTCGTCTCTTAATATTCAAAGGGCTCACAGACTAGGTCCCAAGACTTCTGCAAAACCTTGTGGAGTCATTATGTTTTTCTTGCAGTATACAGATCTTTTGCAAGTCCTGTCTGTAGTCAAATCTAAAAAACAAGTTTTTTGGGAGGGTCACCACCTATTTTTCTCTCAAGATGTGGCTAAAGTTACAGCTGATCGTCACAAAAAAGTTCTTGATCTTCGACCTCAACTGCGTGCTATAAATACCAGATTTGGACTAATCCATCTCTGCATTTTCGAGGTCACTTATAAAGAAAAGACTACCACATTCGATGATCCAGTCGTACTGCAGGAATTTCTTTGTCAACATGGAGCTATGGACACTTCAAAATCTACTTGATTCGGTTTTTTGCTTCGTCCAGTCTGGCTGTTTCTTGTTTATGTAATACCTTGATGGCTGTTTTGTTTGTATTTTTGTACTGCTCATTACATTAGGGTGTCTTACCTGTTTCTCTCTCTTTAATATTTACTTGAATGTTTTTTCTTATCCATATTGCTTTCTTTCCTTATACAGGTATAGTTCTTTCCCGTCATTTGCTTTCCCTGTTGTCTCTCCTATATGTTGTTGTCCTTTCCCTGGTCCTTCTGGGGTTTGGTGGAGTTCCGATGATATCGTCATCTTCTTCTGGTGTTGCCTTCCCTCACCTCGTCTTGTGTTGTAGGTATATTTTTCAGTCTTCATTTGTATGACATATATTGTCTTTTTGTTCTATTTTATGACTTTTACTGTCTCTTGTTTCCTTTCTTTCACCCTCTCTTTTCCATTACTCTATCTCTCTTTTTTCTTTCTAATATTCTTTCTGCTTCTTCCTTTTTCCTTTCTCCCCAATTCAAACATTATACTTCTCTTTATATTCTTTCCCTTCCACTTTATTTTAACTCAAATATTGATTTCTTCACTGTTCGCTTAGTGAATGTTCATGTCAATGCTTTTTGCTCACATTCCAAATTACTACATGGAATATCAAGGGATTAAGTAATCCCATTAAAAGACAACGGGTGCTAACCCACTTAGCTAATTTAAAAACTGACATTGCACTACTTCAAGAATCCCATTTATCCGAGGCTGAAGCTTCTAAACTAAAGAAATGCTGGGTGGGGATGGTTTTTTCTTCCTCTGCTCTAGATAAGAAAAATGTTGTTCTGATTCTTTGTCATAAAAAACGTCATGTTTCTGGTGCTCACCAATAATCTGATTCGGATGTTCGTTGGGTTATTGTTAAACTTCTTATTGATAAAATACCCTTAGTTATTTCTAATGAATATGGCCCTGTTTCCATAGATAAGGTTTTCTGGACACAGATCTCTGATAAACTAGTTTTATATGATGATGATTATATTGTTTTTGGTGGTGATTGCAATCAAATTCATGACCCCCTATTGGATAGAAATTTGCCTGTTAAATTAGTTAATACTAAAATGCACTCACAATTTACTTCCACCATATGCCGTAGATCTCTTGTTGATATCTGGAGACTTTGTCACCCAGATCTCAGAGAATACACTTACTTTTCACCACCACATCAATCACAGTCCCGTATCGATTATCTCTTTCTAAGTAAACCCTTAGCTCAGCATGCCCTTCATTCTGAGATAGGATCCATTCTGATCTCAGACCATGCCCCAGTTTTTGTTGACTTTGATCTAATACCCTTTACTCCACATGCTGGTAGGTGGCGTTTTAATAATTCATTACTTGTGGACCCTAATTTCTCTAGCCAATTCAACTCTTTTGCCTCTGAGTTTTTCGCTAACAATTCAGCTCCAGACTCTTCTCCTGTTATGATTAGAGATTCTTTTAACCCCTTCCATGCTCATGACGAGCTCAGCTCGTCATGAGTCACAGTGGAGCTGTGCTCATGACAAGCTCAGCTCGTCATAACGGCCGCGGCCCGCCCACAAGCGATTAATTCCCTGCCCGTGTGGGAGAATTAATCAGTGGGCGGGGTCGTGATGAGCTCAGCTCGTCATGAGCACAGCTCCACAGTGAGTCATGACGAGCTGAGCTCATCATGAGCACAGCGGCGCCGCGTCCCCCCCTGCACCGTGGAGGAATTACCCCCGCAGGGAAGGGGTTAAGGTGACCGCCAGAGGATTTATAATGAATTTTGTCTCACAAACGAAAAAATTTTTTGAGTTACAATCTACCCAATTACTTCATAAAAAAAGCAATTAGAGTACACTCATTTCCACTCCAATTCTGAATCTTCTCTAAAAAATCTCATTGATGCCAAGCTTACTTTTAACAGGATATCTATAGACGCTGCTTATTCCTATCTTTTAAAAAGCAGCGCTCGCTACTATGGTGGCCAAAATAAAATGGAAAAATATATTGGCCAACTATTTAAAAATATCTATTAATTCTCCTCCCTCCCAAAATATTGATTTTGATTCTTTGGAACCTGATATTACCTTAGCGGAAATCACTCATGCTATATCGGTTTTGTGACGAGGAAAGGCCCCTGGACCCGATGGATTTAATGTCAAGTTTTATTAACATTTTGCTAAGCTTCTTCTTCCACATCTTTTACTTTTATTTAACTCTTTTATTACAAATGGTTCATCTCATGGCACTTTTCAAGAAGCCATGATATGTCTAATCCTTAAGGATTATAAAGACCCTTCTCTTTGTAAAAATTATCGTCCCATTTCCTTAGTCAATACTGACTATAAGATTTTTGCAAACATTTTAGCACTGCGCATTGATCCTATTTTACCTGAACTTATTGGACATGAGCAATCCGGCTTTGAAAAAGGTCGCTTATCCTCCAATAATTCTAAAGTTTTTTTTAACGTCCTTAGTAAGGCTTCCTCCTTAAATTATCCTATTGCTGCCATAGCTTTAGATGCTGAAAAAGCATTCGACAGGAATAGTTGGAATTTTGTGTTTTATGCTTTCAAATGGATAGGTTTTCCTCCCAAATTGATCTTCTTAATCGCTTTGCTTTATTCGGGTCCTAGAGCTTCCATTTTTGTTAATGGTAATACCTCAGATTATTTTTTTCTTCTCAGAGGAGTACGGCAAGGGTGTCCTGTGTCTCCTTTATTATTTGTAATAGCGTTGGAAACCCTTTTAACTATAATTAGACAGGATGCTCAGATCTCTGGATTTCAACTTGATTCACATCAGGTTAAATTTGTCTGTTTACGCAGATGATATCCTTTTATATTGTTCTAATCTGGCTACTTCCCTCCCGCCGTCCTTCATCTGGTTAATACATGTTCTCAATTATCATGGTGCCGTCTTAATCCGGATAAATGTGACGTTTTACCGCTCAATGTTTTATGCCTTAAACACTATTTTACTCATATTGGATTTTCCTGGCAAACTTCTAAAATCAAATATCTAGGCCTATGGCTTTCCTCATCTATTCCAGACACTTTTAAATTAAACTTTGACCATTCTATAAAATTGCTAAAGAATACTATTACTCGTTGGCATTCTCTTTTTCTATCTTGGTGGGTTCGACTGGATTCGATTAAGATGATGCTTAACCCATTGATTTTATATACTCTTTCTATGATTCCTGTGCATATTCCCGGACATTATTTCAAGAAAAGTGATTCTCTTTTAACTAAATTTCTTTTAAAAAACAAATCTCCTCGAATAGCCTTGTCCTAAAAAGGACAAGTCTAGTAGAGGCCTTAGATTAACAGACTTCAAATCTTATCACTTGGCCTTTTCTCTAAAACAAACTTCTCGTTGGCTTTCTTCAGATCTTCCCACTCATCCTCCAGTGTGAATTTCTATAGACAAATCTATACTTTCTCGTTTTGCCTTTCAGGAGTTTCTTGCTTTCACCAACAATATTTCCTTTATACGCTCTCCCATTATTTCTCACTCTCGTAAGATCTTAACCCCTTTTCTTATCTTTCTATCACCTTTCTTTCTCAATAACCCATTTAGCACAATAAATTATTACGCATCAAGAATCGTACCATTTATTGGAAATCTTGGAGATCCAAGGGTCGTCTTTGGATTTCCCAACTTTTGACTAATAATCTTCCCCTACCCTTCTCGAATCTACAAACAAAATTTTCATTACCTAATTCTTTTCGTAAGCAATATATATCTCTACTTCCTTCTCTTAATCAGTATCTTCTAACATTACCAAATAACCCCACACTTCCTATAACATGTTCCTCTCTTTTTCCCATATTGGATACATCCTCTTTGGCTTCTTCCATTTATAAGTGTCTATTAACACCCTTAGAAAGACCCAAGTAAAAAACTGACTTGGAATGGGAAAGGGATTTACAACAATGCTGGCCAACCTCCTTATTGTATAAACTGTGGCTTAAAATTCACAAGACATTAAGAGCTACTCATACTTCTCAAAACCTTTATTTTCTTTATCAACAAGTATTACTTTCCCCTGCAACATTAGCTTCCTTTTCACATACTACTTCATCTACCTGTTGGTCCTGCTCTTGTTCTAATGCTGATTTAAAACATATGTTATTTGAATGTCCCAGTATCGTTCACTTCTGGCAACGGGTTTGGTCCCAGATGAAAAATATTTTTGAAGTCAATATCTCCTTTTCTTGATCCAATATTTTCTTAGGTTCCCTGTCTTCTCATTGGCCTCAATCACCATCTAATTTTAAGTTGTTCGATTTGTTATTGGCTGTAGCTTTACATCAAATAACTTCAAATTGGAAACAAGCAGACAAAGTTAATTTCAGAGCCTGGTGGAACGCCGTTTGCTTTCATCAAAGGCTCAATACCAATTATGTCACCCCTATTTCTTTAGCAATTAAGAGAGATCTTTTATGGCTCCCACTTACTACATATTTATCCTGGTCCACTTGTAATGTTGTAAATGATTCAGATGATGCCCGGAAACCGCCTTAAATTCACCATGTTGTCTTTTTCTGAAAAATTAAGATACTGTTATTCATGCTTATGTACTTGTATTAGTTTATATTGTGATTTATTTGAATCCCTAGGTATTATTATGTTTACAGTGTTTAATTTATACCTTGTTGTTCTTTCTCTACAATTTCTGTAGAGTAATAATATGTTTTACCCCTTCTTTCCGTCCTCTTTCTGCCCCTTTTTCTTCCATTTTTGGTTATAATACTTTCCTACATACAGCATGATTGATATATCAGTTATTTTTTCTTTGTATTCTTTTATATTTCTTATATTAATTGTGATTCTCTAAGCTTAGATGTATATGCTGTTCCTACTCTCTTAATTTTGATTAAACTCAAACTTAAAAAAGGAAATGTGTGCTGAAGAGGAAATGTATGGGAACCGTGTTTAAAACTATTTAATGAAGACAGTGATTTTTTTCACTTTTTTTGTAGTTTGCAGGAGTGCAGTTTTAGACAGAGGAGTAGTAAGGTGAAACACCCTCTCAATTTGCCTTTGCTATCAGGACACATGCTGTGTGAGAATCAGCCTGGTAATGTGACTGTTGTGTTTTAGAATGGTGACGGTTTCAGAGAGCCTGTGTTGTTCAGATAGGGCCCAAGGAAGCTGGAACATTATTGAATTTTAAACTACTTGTTTGCCTCCTTTCCATTAGTCAATAAATGGTTGCCAAAAAGACCTCAATGACCTGACATTGGAACTGTTTATCTTGTTCCTGGACCAAGTTTGTACTCGAGAATCAGATCAATTTACTCCAGCAAGGTCAAGTCGAGTTTCAGAATGTTTCTTCTCAAGCAGACTTTGTAGTGGCTGCATCTCCCAGGACAGAAAATGAGACACAGACTCCTTGTAGTTAGGTCTCTGAGTCCCTGCATCACTTTTCCCTCAGGTTCAGTGCATTGTGTCACCACCTATCCGTGCCTACACTTAAGGTTATCACATGGCCACTGTGCTAGTAGAGTCAGCGCTTTCCTTCTGAGTGCAAAATTCACCCCAGGTATCTTGAGACAGGGCCAGGAGTCCACATCATAATGTAATGATGTGTTGCTTTTGTATGGACAATTCATGTCTCAGTATGGCTCTTAAACTCTGTAAATAATTGGTGCTGATGGTGCCCAATTAGGCATAGTTTAGAGGGTTAATGTGCCTATCAAGAGTTCTGCATGTTAAAATGGGTCAAAGATTTGTATTTTTACTTTATCTTTACAGTTCTAACAAACATGATGTTAATATAAATGCAAAGGCAGTTCAGAATCAGTGCTTCACTTCATTTTTAACTTACACTTCTAACACAAACAATGTTTATCCTCTACCTGTGGTAGTCTAGCTGATCCTAGGAATGTGACTGCCCCAGTAGTAAAGCCATCCTTTAACTTTTTTGCACTTTCATGCCATGCTGGGTCACTGGAAAGGCCTAGGGAAGAGGTGTGGCGCCAGGGCGACTGACTCCGGAATCTGGGGATCATGGTCCGGCACCTGCGGCAGATTAGCCCAGCACCATGTGACTCTGGGCAATAGCTTGCTTAATCTTCCCGATGGCCGCCAGCGCCTAGAGACCCTTACGGGTGATTGTTCTCGCTTTACAAATGTGGATTAATAATAATATTAATAATATTAGACATCGAAGGGGCATACAATAACCAAAATAGAGGGGGGTGAGAAAAAGTAAAAAGTAAAGAGTATGAAGCAAGGTTTAGTCAAGGAAGGATGTAGAATGGAGGATGAAGGAGGAAGATGTGGTGCTTATACTTCCATCCTATTTGTAGAAATAAAGATGGGGAAGGGGCGGTGACTGGGCAAGTTAGTCATACCATTGGAAGAAACCATGAAGGACAGTCCACTGAATTTTTCCTTCCTGTACACCACTCCTGGGTCCAAAAAATCAGGTATGTGGCCTCCATCTTTGGTCCTTTTTACAAGTTAGGTAATGCTGGGAATATGAAATTACTTGTGCCAGAAATCAGTCCATTCGATAAAGAACCCCAGTGCTTTAATTTACCTATGGAATATGGTAGCTTTGGATTTCTATGACACTGGGAAAATACAATTTAATGCCTGAATCCAATAGGTTATATTTCTGGCAAAAATGATTTGTTTTTATTTTACTAATGGTCTATAGCATGGAGTCCTGAATACCTACATAGGGCAGTGAGACACTGCTTAATTGCTCAGGCCTGCAAACATGTTAAATTAACCCATTATACTTTCCACTGTGTTCTGGTAGTTATTGCTGAGTATACTCTTTCCTGTGTCAAAACTAACAGTGCACAACCCCCCTTCTCATGCATGAACACTGTAAGAGGTTTGTGGTAGTCTGGATTTCCCAATGCTGGGGCACTGTACAGAGCTGATTTCAATTGTACATTCATCCGTCCATGGTAAAGATTCACACATATCCTTTGTGGTTAGGGCTATTAAAGATTTGACTATTAAAGAAAAATTGGGGATCCATTGGAGACAGAAGAATGTTATGCCTATAGATTGTGTTTTTGGACGTGGCATTGACTGTATAAATTATATCCTGTCTGCATGTATACGTCTAACCCCCTTCAACAGGAGGTGACCGAGATAGGTGACATCCTGTTGACTATACTGACATTTTGAAAGAGAAACTTTATTCCCTAATTGAAACAAATGCTGGAGGAGGGACACAGTCTCATCTCTACAATCTTTTTCAGTGTTGGAGTGTCAGAATATCATCAATATATTGTATAAGAGTGATGTGCTTCCTTAAACTTATTTGATTAAGTGGTTTCATCAAGCCCTTGACTGTAAATTCTAGGGCTTTCTGTGTACCCCAGAGGGGCCCAACAAAATGTAAACGAACAACCAGCTAAGCAAAACCAAAAAAGATACTGACTCTCTTTGGCAATGGAAATATTGAAGAAGGCATTCTTAAGATCTATAACTGTGAAATGAATGAATGAATGAATGAATGAATGAATGAATGAATGAAAGAATATTTATAGAGCGCCTGGTTACCCGGAGGCATCCCAGCGCTAGCAGGCACTCAGTGAGGAACAAACAAATTACTGGAAGAGAAAGGTTTTCACCAATTTTCTGAACATAAGATGATCTGGTTCAGAACGTAAATGTAGTGGAATACTGTTCCACAATTTGGCCCCATTACATGAAAACATTCGGCCTCCACTGCGAGCATGTTTGATCTTAGGCACAGTATTTAAGCCTTTACTCCCTGACCTAAGATTACGATTAGGGACATATCATTGATTCCAAGAGCGGATCAGGGGCGGGCCCTTTCCTGCCAAGGATTTATGGATAATACAGAGTGCTTTAAATTGAACACTTTGCTGGACAGGAAGCTAGTGAAGAATATCAAGGGCCGGCTTAGCCGAGGACCGTTTACAGTCGGAGGAATCATGGTGAATATAGTGTTCATGTCTGGAACAACAGGGAACAACTATTTTATTGATGGCTCACAAATCAACTACTAGGCGATATGTATAATTCTTTCCCTGTTGTCCTTTTTTAGGCACAGGCAGTATAGGACTATTACAGGGGCTGCCTGTTATTTCTTTAACTATGCCTGCATTGACTAGACCTGGCACCACCTGTTTTAGGCCTTCCTCTCCTTCTTTTGAAAGTTTATATTGAGGTATATGTGGTATTTTGCCCAGAGGTCTATACTTATGGCATGCAATTCAAGAGGCAAGGAGTCTGGTTTAGAAAACATACATCTGGTAGAATCACTAGCACCCGTAGCCATAGTTTATAATCCGGACCCCGTACAACCAATATCATAACAATAAACAAGACAACATTGAAATCCACAAAAGGTTCAAAACAGGCCTACTACACTATGTTGGATGGCCAATTATAAAATATATTACACATTTCATAAACCAGTACAATTAATTTTAGATTATCCCCACAATGTAATCTATGCCCCTTAAAACGTTATCATAAATGAAGTATTTTAAATAAAAATCATCACTAAAAGGTAAGATTTGTAAAGTCAGTCAAGCTCCACAGAGCACATAATGAAAATAGCCTGAATACGTGACATGCTATGATACAAAAAGTCTTGTGCAGCCAACCCATTATATTATGCTAGACCTCCAGCCACAAAGTCAATAGCAAAGATCTAATGGGGAATATCATAGAAGCCCCCAAAAAAACATAAAATGCACAAATTCCTGGGTAGAAAAATCATCACACATACAGACACCAAACTGTTCATTTCCCTTGTTAGGCCAGGGTAAGGCTAGCAACAAATGCATTTGCTTGAAACAAAATCAAGTGGGGAAAAATCAGTGGTGAACGTTATGTACATTAAGCAGATAGGGTTCGATGATAAACCCTATTAAAATCTGCCCATGGACGCACATCAAGGGTTACTCAAGCTCTTGGCCATCTCTCATAGCTTCCTGCCAAAATTAAAAAATGTTCCTTGTCCAAGAGATATTTGCCTTCACAATATTCCCAGGCGAGTCAAACAGAGTTGTTTTAGGCAGTATAGCCAACTCTAGCTCGTAAACTATACCAGTAGTTCAGATATGGCACTCTCCCAGTTATAGCCCAAATTGCATGATGAGATGGAGCGAGACAACTCATTGCCTGGCATGCACAGTGGTTAATGGAGCGCTGGAACACGTATTGTTTTTCTCCCCCCAGTACGGTAGGCTTTGGGGTATGTGGATTGTGCCCCTTCCACAAGAATTGTGAGAGCAAGTACAATTAGATTCTATGAATTTCGTGTGGCAAAATTTCTTATGGCCTTCTGGATTAAGCATACCAGATGTGGACATGGGGTCATTGTGACTCGTATGGTATCTACTGATGGGGACACTGGTTCTATATTTGTAATCCCAAATCTAAGTTTAACCTAATGTTTTTATATGTCATGTGAACAAGTCAATAATTCGTAGATTGCTGCTTTTAGCTTGTTGAAGTGTTGTTTCTTTTTATCCTTAATATTTGTTTTTATTCATTGGTATGTTTTAACATCTGTATTTTTCCTTCTGTCAACAATTGGTTTGTTTTTATTCATGTATTTTACATCTTGTTATAGCTTTTTGTGCTTTGATGATCTTTGAGATTGAAATAAAGTATTTGTATGGTATGGTAAAATAAGAGTATTACAAATTGATCAGTTATGTGCCAAAATGTAACTACACTCTTTTGTGCTCACCGCCCGGTGAGCCGTTATGGGAGCACATATATCGCCTTCATATATGGATCCTAAAGGAACATCCTGCTCCAGCTTGTATTTCTGAAAGTGATCCGAAACCTGGGTATTCTGTTGGCTGCCAACCTAAACTTCAAACACAAATTGGGGCAATGATTAAAGCTCTAACCAGGATATTTGTGAAATATACTTCTTCCTCTACATTTTGGTCAGATCATCAGGTATTGTTCACCTACCCCAAATATAAATATTAAAACATCATGAGTAGCACTTCAAATGGCAGGCACAGAATGGTGGCCTCAACTTCCACTTACCCCATCTACGAGGTCATCCTCATTCAGATTTTGAAAGAAATTAAAAACCTGGCTGTATGCACCTTAATGCCCATCAGTGACCCACATGCTTTCTGTGCCAATCTCTTAACTCCCTTTTTATTGTTATTCCCAATAGCACCAACAGACTCTTTGAGAGTGAATGTTGCCTTCTACAAATACCCATAACTAACTAAACAAATAAATACATAAAATATCTTCCTTACACACATAATATCAGCCAGTAACTACCCCCCTCACAGCCTCTGGTTAAGATTCTGCTTCCTCCTAGCTGTTCATCCCATTGTACGATTGCAGCACAACTGTGGCCCTCATGCATAAGGCCTGCACGTACACAAAGGGGCTTCTTTAGAAAAAACTGGCATAAGACAGTGCTGCAAGGTGTTTTGCTGTGCTGCCTACACCAATTTGAAAGGACAGGATTGCACCGTATTTACTAGATACAGTTCATTCCTGCGCACAATTTGGTGCCTAGTGCTAACGCAGGCACCCTTGCACCAAGTTGCAAGAGTGTCTGCCTTGTTGTAAGGATTGTTTTTGTGCAGGAAGGTACCCTTTTCTGCACAAAGCCTATCCATGGAGGCATTTCCTCGTTCTGTGGCGCTGCAGAAAGCAGCACACATGGAAAGAGGAAAAAATGAGGATAAATAAAAAAAAATTCTCCTCATTACGCCTGCTCTGGGGAGGTGTACGGTTTTGGTGCTGCCCCAGGTTTACATGATTTTGTAAATCTTGGGCAGCTTCAAAATACATGGGTGTTGTGCAACACTCACTGCAATGTCCATTGAATGCCTCCTTGACACGGAGCAGGGCAATGCTGCCTTGCCTTACTCCCTATCTATGAGGCCATGCAAAGCTACGCAGGGTGGCTTTGCGTCACATCATATATATAATTTAGAGACCTGCGCCACCAGTGCGTCAAAAAAAGTGACACTCTGGTGGCGCAGGCCTCTTGTAAATAAGCCCCATAGTTCATGATCTGCTCTTCCCGCACACCTGTGCAATCAGCCCCCACACTGTTCCCCCATCCTCTGCCCTGTGGTGCTAGCTTAGCACCCGCTAAACTTTATTCCATTCACCTGCACAATCTGTGACACACCGAATTATGTCTACTACAGCATGCCTGGAGCATCTCTCCAGGAATCATCCCAACAAGGGGTTCCACACCATATATGTGTCATGCCAATCATCAACCTACCGTCCATGCATAGCTTCACTTGCATGCCACCGTTGGAGAGATACCAGAGCTTCCTTGCCATACTAGTGACACCAGTGTGCTAGTAAAGAGACTAGGAGGTCAATATATTTGGTGGGTCACCCTCACACTAATTAGAGCATGTTGATCGCTTCCCTGAACACAACAAAGTAGCTGAGGTCCAATAATGGCTGGTATAGACCTTCTGCTCCAGAATTCAATACTTGTCTTTCTATTTTCTCTATATAATGTAGCACATTGTACCCTCGATGAGTGGAGGGTTCTCGTAGTATTATAACCCTGTGGCTTTGGAGTGGACTATGCCTGTTATTGAAGATAATTCCCCTAGTTGTAGTGCTTTGCCTGCGACTCAGGCCTATTGCTCGAGAGGGACTTTAAATGGGCGAATCTGCCCGGCCCTGGCTAAATAATATTTATAGACCATTGGGTCATTGATTAACCCTTTCGCTGCGGCGGGAATTCCGCCGCAGCGCTGGAGGGTGCGGGGGGGCAGCGCGGTGGCGCTGTGCTCATGACGGAGCCACTCCGTCATGAGCCACGGTTGAGCTGTGCTCATGACGGAGCGGTTCCGTCATGACTCCGCCCAGTTGCGTTGTCCCCCCGCACAGGCGGGGAAACAGCGGCGCGTGGGCGGAGCGGCCGCCAACGGTCGTGGCATGACGGAACCGCTCCGTCATGAGCACACGGCAACCGTGGCTCATGACGGAGCGGTTCCGTCATGAGCTGGGAAGGGGTTAAAATGATTGTGTTGTGATTTTACGTGCATTTGAAGATTACTTGATGTTATGTTGGGCTTGAAAGTATACACCACGGAAAACGCCCATGATACAATTTTAAATGTGCTGTATTGTACTGCACACGATGCATTTAAGGATTCAATCAGTAGCAATCTCTTTATTTTGTCAATGTGCAAAAGGAAAATTAATCAACACTTCCCCAAAGGGAAAGCCTTTTACGTTCTATCATTGCATCCTCAAAGAAAGACATGTAAATTCATATTAATTATGATACAGTGATGAAAAGCATTTATGAATATGATAGGAACTCTACAATAGCCCATGCATTATAAACTAATTTTAAGCAACGGTACTCATTACCGAGAAATCCCATGTGAACACCCAGACATCCAAAAAAGGCATTTTGTCTTGTTCAACAGAAATGACAAATGGTATACAAATTATTTTGCGCAACACTTCAGCTCATCAAAACTGGTTACTTAATTAGGAAATTCACTCGACTCATTCATTTATTAATTTAGCACAGATCATCAATGTTTTAATCTGAAAACTATTATTTCCTTGGTGTCGTAAGTGAATTTGGGAATTTTATAAATATTTAAGTACGAAATTCTCTCTTAATAGATGTTTACTCAGGTTTTATTTTGCTATCATTCAGTATCCATCATTAATTCATGTTTGACTTATTGAACTTGCAATTTTCTATGAATTTTCTATTAGCCAATAAAACACAAGTTACTAGACTATCCGCTTGGCACACAAATGTGACAAAAACGGAGCTGTTGTTTCATTCACGGCCATTTGCTTCAAACCGCTGTCAGGAAGAATGATGTCAAGTGCCTATTTGAGCACTCCTAGGGTTAGGGAGAAGTAATGAGCCAAGCTTGTCCCCAGAAAACACATTAGAGTACATTTAAAATGTAATAAATGATTCCACTAAGATGAATTTTGATATTTTTAGCCTAAAAGGAGTTATTTGCTGTTGTCTTTTCATCGGCTTTTATTATGCGATGCATTCCAATAGCTATAACACCATATAGTACGGTTAATTAAGCACTCTAAAGAGAAAAGATTTAAAAAAAGAAAACATTGGAAAAAAATAGCTGCTTTTGCTCCATACGCTCCTAGGTGTGGACCAACTTCGAATGTTTAACTTTACAGCTTTTATTTGCTTGTAATTTAAAATAACGTCAACATTTGTAATAAGGAGTATCGTAGGCTCTGATTATGTCTGTGGGGTTAAGGTCCAAATTTACTAAGATGTTGTTTTGGGTTTACTGCGCAAAATCTATTCTGGGATTTACAAAGCCGCGCAAAGCACCATTTGTTGTGCGCATTTGCATAGATTTGTGAGCGAAAAAGGAATGCCAAGCAGCAGCGCATAGGGCTGCCTTGCCTTACCTTGAGTCAGGTAGGATTTACACAGTGGAGAATGGGCGTTCCTGTGCATATACCAATGTATCTTTAGGTAACCCATATTTATAAAGACTTGTAACCATGAGTTCACGCAAAAAATGATGCTCCTACCAGAGGCTGGTGTAACGAGGAGAAATGTATCTTATGTCTTCTCTGTATTTCCACTTTGCATGGGTGCTGCAAACTGCAGCACTCATACAAATAGGAATACGCCTCGAGGAATTGTTTTTCTTCAGAAATGTACCCCTTCCTGCACAGAAAAATAATCTTGACTTTAAAGGAGGCACCCTTTGTGCCATGTCTTCTCTCGCTGCACTGAGTTGTGTGAAATTTTAGTAATTCAGGGTGTAAATTCCAGTCCCCATGTAAACAGACATTTCAAAAGGTTATATGATAATTCTTGCACCAGCACTGTGTTTTTTTTCTGAGAGGCTAACCCTATGTAAAAGCTGGTGAAATGTATCGAGGGAAATGGCTTGGCAAAAATGGCATAAGGCGTCAGTTTTGGTGCTGTAAATATTATGCCTCATTTCCATGGCCAAAACTCAGAATAATAGGTATTTACCAGTCTCAGTAAACACATCACCGTGGGGTATCTATATTCCCTTCAACCTGTGCGTTATCAGGGCCCTAGTTATATATATTGTGCAGCATTGGAATGCCATTTTTCTGAACTAGCTCTTTTGAAACATGTAACCTGGTAATTTATTGCACTTGAGTCTGCATTTCAGTAGGCAGCAGACAAGTGCAGTTTGCATCAAGGCAATGAACTGTTGTTGTATATCATTTTAAAAAACACAACGACTGTGTAACTCTGTACTGGTGAACACCCATCCCTCCATCATGGAATGGAGATGCTTTTCACAGTACAATGACAGAGTGCAGCTAACCAGCCCTTCCTACAGTTTTGGGGACTTTAAGCCTGATTATGAGTTTGGTGGTGTGGGAGGGGTTTGCCACGCCAGCGCCCCACTCCCACACCACCAAACTTGGCTGCCAGAAGCCTGCCAGATTACGAGTTTCTTTGTGGTCTGGCGGGCAGTCCCACAGCGGTGCCTATTAGAAAGGTACAGCAATGGGAGTGCCAAGCCCATTCCTGTACGGCAATGACTGTGCAGTCCATGCCGTGCAGTAAATGGGGTGCATGCACACACATGGGCACACCACATATATCCCCAGGCCCAGAGGCAACAGGGGGCCCTGTGGAGCCTCCCAGTTTCCTCACTGCCAGCATTTTCATGGTGTGAGCACAGCCATGAGACAGCCGACGGTGAGGAAACTTGTAATATGCATGACAGTGCTGCAGCAGCACGGCCAAGCCTATCATGGCCTCAGACCGCCACGCCACCACGAGGGATCGTGGATCTCTGGCGGTTGCAGTTTTCCTATGGTGGTCTGGTCTCCAGAGTCATAATACAGTGGTCAGACCGCCGGTGCAGTGTTCCTCGACCCCACCCGATGGTTTTGTGGTCCAATGGCCCACCAAACTCTTAATTAGGCCCTTAGACTCTACCTCAAAGTCTGGGTGCATGGAATACATGCACAATTCACATCTATACAACAACCACTCAACTGAGACAATCCAACGTGGTTTTTGAGGGGATTCACTTACAATCAGCCACTTTATGCTAGCCTCAAAGGGGGTTTTAATTATTAGTCACACCATTGGTTGAAGACATTCAACACACAACATTGGTAGAAACTGGCTCTGCCACTTGATCAAGCTGAAGGTCTCTGATATCAAGGCCTATAACCTGTACTCTAACACTGGTAATGGGCACCAAGTAATTTGCAGGTAGTATGGACTCAACCAGTATTCTACTTCATCAACCATATTTGGGTGCAATGTGACACGAACAGCACGGAGTCGGTGTGAGTAGACAGGGGAAGGGAGAAGAGAGGAGGCACACAGAGAAGGCGACTTCTCACATCAGTCCTATTTCATCCTTAGCATTATATTGAAGGCTTTCTCTTTCCATCAGTACTTGGATATACAAGAAGCACAAAAGAATATATTAGACCATAATTCTTTTAAACAGTTAACACTTTATCATATACCCTCTTGATTACCTAAACAACTGTGAAACATACCAGTTAACCTAAGTGGGTATGATTTCATTGATATGTTTATTGTGTTACAATCATGAGCTGGTTATGGAAACTCCCAGTATCTCCTCAAGACAATCTCACTTGCTCAGAAGATAGGTTTACATAATGTGTAACAATGTCGGAAGCTCCAAAAAGTTTAGTTAAAATGATTCCTTTAGCTTACATGAGTATTGCATAAACTGAAATGATGGGCCTGTTTCATAAAGATTTTCTTATGAGTCAATATGACTTATTCTTGTAGTACAGATTTATGTCTATGCCTAGGGTAACTCTGCAACTCGAGTCTATTCACCGACCCTGGAGGGTGTTTAAAATCATAGTGTGCAGCCAGCTGTTGGCCAGGGACAGAGGTTATAACCTCTGCCGCACAGGTGGATCACCATCTGCCTTACCGATTTTTATCTGTCTGGGAGAGATCTCTGTTCTTCAGAGGAACGGCTGTTGTGGCAGCTCCTGTGAAGGCATTGAAAGTTTGCTGAGCCACCACCATGTTTCATGAGGCTGCTCAGCAACCTTTTTGTTTTTTAAAAAATGAATTCCCACAGATCTCAGCACATGCCATGTAGAACTACATAACAAAAAAAATGAGGAAACACATCACCCTAAGAAAGTAAAACACAAATGGCCAACATTACGACTGGAAGCATATAAATAAACTCCACACCCTGACCGCCAACCCTTTCCCCTTATGCTATGAAATGTTGCAGAGACAGACAACTATCTATATTTGTACTATGTGTTTTTGTGCATGTGGGTGTGAGGTGTGTTTTGTGAAATGTAGTTCTTTATGATCTGTCTTTTGGTATGTGAACATTGTATTTTGTTGTGATATGAGTTGTGTTTTAATACAATCATTTCAAATTTACATATTTGTTATTTCCTATGACCATGATAATATTATTTGCAATTTTACAGTTATATTATTATTTTTGACTTTTTTATATTAATTTTGATTTTTGGAATTTGTGCAATGTGATGTATATGTCTCTTTGTTATGTCTAAAGTAACATGGTTATTTCTTTTTATTTCTATTAGGTGTTGTATTTCATGCTGTTAGTGTTATTCCTGGTGTCCATTGTGATGTATGTGATTCCTGTGCAGTACCTATCACTGACCATCTGTTATGTGCAATTTACTTCAAGGATTGGCTTGAGTAGATTTGAGCATGCATGTGCTATAATGCTACTGGAGTAGATGAAGTTGTAACTTTAGCAAATTGCAACTGATTTACCTTTTTGTAGTACTCCTGGTTTGCTCCTCATTTTCTCCTTGAATTCAAAAGTAGGTCCTTGTTATTTGAGAACTTTGTGATTTTGGCCCATAGGATGGGTGTAGTTGGAATTTTCCAAATTACCCTTAGTTATTTTTATTTAAAAGTGTGAATTAGTTCCACTGTGGTACTAGTTCCCTTACTCCAAAATGCTGTTGTGAATTGACTTCTATGTTTCTTGGTCAACACGCTAGGCATTGCTGCTTGATGCGTGTCACTTCTATAATAGTCCTTGATGCAGTTGTATCATAACACGTACTTGATTCCAATTTAGGATCTTTCTATACACTTTGTAGACTTATGCATGTGCATGCTGTGAGAAAATGGGTTATTAGTAGAAGTGATTGGTAGTACTCTTCAAGTAATTATGGTACAAACGCTTACCAGGTCCAGTTAGATCTAAATAATTTAAACATGAGCTTGGCCCTTGGTAGCCCTAGCACAGGGCAGACAAGCCCAACTTCAGAATAATGTGTAAAGCATTTGTCACTACCACAACAGTTACACAGTAGAAAATACAACACAATAAAAATCCCATGCTAATTAAAAAAAAATAGAGAACATTTTAACAAATATACATCAAAGAACAAAATTTTGATGTAGGTAATCAGAGATATGATCTTTAGAAGTTGTTATTAAAACAAGTGTAAACAGTGTTAGGCACCAACCAGAAGCATCTGGTTGGCCATGGTTGAAACTTAGGCACGAGTTAACGTCGACCTCGATGGATCACGGGTCTAATATAGAAACCATGTTAATCACAGTTGGGGGTTTTAGCTTCTGACTTAGTCTCACAAATGGAACTATAAAACTTCAGCGGGCAAGGCAGCTGGCTGTGGCTAAGATGGGTAAGAACAACAAGCTGATGAATGGAATGCTTGACTTAATCTCAGCCACTGGCAATCGTTCTGGGTTGCTTTTCAATCCATCATTTTTTGCCCACAATGACACGTCAGTTTGGACTCAGTCCTATGCAAATAAGTCTTGACCCTGTTCATCATGAGAACAATCCAGCCTGAACTGCTGGACCAGATCTTCTCTGAACCTGAACACAAGCAACCCAGGAACAGTTTTGGTCTTGTTAGTGGCTTTTCAGCTGGGGTACAGCTTGGTTCTAGTGGCACAGTGAGCCCACATCTGGGCATACACAGCACAGTTGGGGTATCTAATGCAAAAGCATTATTGTGATGGATGGAATGCTTGAAATAATTTCATTCACTGGCAATCAATAAGGCCTTATCCCAATCCATTATTTTTCACCCACCATGCCATCTCAGTTTAGACCCAGTCAAATGCAAATCAGTCTTGACCCTGTTCCTCATGGGAACAGTCCAGTCCGAACTTCCAGGCCAGGTCCTTTCTGAACTGGAACAATAGCAACCCAGGACCAGTTTTGCTCTTGTTGTGTGCTCTTCAGATGGGTTTTGATTGGTTCCGGTGACACAGTGACCCTGGGACCTATGTCTGGGAATACCCAGCGCACTTAAGGTGTCAAATGCAAAAACAACAACGTGATGGATGGGATGCTTGAATTAGTCTCAGCCACTGGCAATCTCTCGGGCCTCATCCCAATCCATCATTTTCTGACCACCATGTCACCTCAGTTTGAACCCAGTCTTATGCCAACAGTCTTGACCCTGTTCCTCATGGGAGCAGTCCAACCTGAACCACCAGCCAGGTCCTTCCTGAACCAGAACACAAGCAACCAAGGACCGGATTCACCCTTGTTATGGGCTCTTCAGACACAAATACAGATACTGTGATTGGCACTGATATTGTAAATATGTGCTGTATGTTTTTGTCTAGAACCTCAATCACCCCAGCATGCAGAGGAGAGTAAGGACCATTCCATGGAGGGGGACAAAGTGCATGCTGGGATGAATGCTAAGTCACATTCTTTTCTTGACAAATGCTGCATTTATTAATTACTTATTTGATTTTTAAATTATCCACTTTTTGGATTTTCTGTCTCAGCCTATCTATCATTTAAAGTAATCATGAACAGAAAGGTGCACTGCAGTGTCCACATTCCAGCAACATACAACTAAGCCTACAATATCTGACCCAACCTGTCCATAGCTAAACGTAAACCTAGTCCAAGCCCTGACATTTTACTAGACTATACATTACCTTACCCAACACTCACTTGCTCCATAGCACAGAAATAACATATTTGTTGTACATTTAATGAATTTAGGGTGTAGGGTGTAGAGTGGGACAAAAAGGAGGGAGTAGGGTAAGAGGTAGGCCACTGGAATTATTATTAAATGCCATTATTTACCAAATCAAAATATGGTGATTTTCCAGGTTGGCTCATTTAATGTTACATTATATATACAGCTAAATAAATTGGGCAGCATCAATGTAATGTGCCATATTTTTCTGTGGAAACATTTATATATATATTTTGCAGCTGAGTCATTTTTTGATAACCAATTAAGGGTGTGGTGAACGTTTAACACCATGAATTTATTCAAACTTTTTATCTATTGTTACAATATAAAATTGTGTACAAAACTACCATCAAAATTTATAACTTAAACCTAAATTAGCATTTATAATAGAAGGACATAACCGATAAAATATAAATATATAAAATTCAAATTAAATCTAAACTAACCAATAAAATCAAACTTTTAACCACTTCAACCAGTAAAATCAGGCAAACAATAAAATCAACAATATAAAAGGCACACATATTTTACCAACTAAATACTTCTAAAACTACAAACTCTGCCTGATTCTCTAATAAGACCCTCAAAGAAGAACTATATATATCTCATCAACTACCTCACCAAGTAATTAAAACTTATATTTAGACTAAAACGTACACATAAATAAACTTAAAAATGCAAATTATCAAAACATTTACAAAACACTCTCCAACTTCTACCTCTTTATTTGCACTTCCTAAAAGAAAACAATACAACTTTGAAAAGTTATAAGCTGTTTGAAAAAAACACCAATCACAAACTAGCAACCAGATATAACAAAGCAAGTATACAAAAATTATTAACACATATATACCCCCAAAACTGCAAAACAGTGTGGAAAAACTAAAAAGAGCATACATGTAATTATAAAAAATAGAATTAGCTTTATAATTTTATACGTAAATAACAAACATATAAACTTTAAAATATTGTACTTATTTAAACTATAACACTTCTTTCAGAAAAAATGACTTAGCAAGCCATATACATAACATCACAAATAGGAGAGCAACATGGGTTAAACCTACAACCAAGAAAATGCATTGTCAGAAAATGTAAATTGGAAATGTACCAAATAATATTCTATTGCACTCTATGGGAGGGCCACTAAAACAAATGGTATTGTAATTTGTGTAATAGGATACAACCACCCCCAAATGTGACACAAATAGATGTAAGGGAGGTACTGCAGGATATAAGAGAAGCGTGCACTAACACCCAGGAGCCCAAATCCAAAGTTCTAAAAGATATATTGCGTAAAGTTTCAAAGTACATCACAGGCCAACTACCATCTGCACCCATTTTAAAATGTTTGATTGCATGAACTAAGAAAGCCACCAGTGATAATCCTCCTGCACCTAGATGATACCGAGACATGGAAAGACCTGAACATTTAGTAATGATGCTGTTAGAAATGGGGGTCTCTAGTTGGCAATGGTTTGCACCTTGTCCAAGTGGGGACCCTTCCTTCTGGTCAGGATAATGGAGTTACACTCCTAAAATATCCCCTGCTCACTCCATTGGTAGCTTGGGACATCTTAGAGGCAGTGTGTAAAGCATTTGCATATCACCAACAATAATACAGTGTAAGCACTACAAGAGGACACCACACCAGTTTAGAAAAACATCCAATATTTTTATATACTTAAGACAAGTCCAAAAATGATAAAAATCCACAATACAGTACTTATAAATCTTCAGTTATCAAAATAACCTTGAAAAACAGTTCCTTGAAGTCGATAGCTCCCTCTGGGGCTATCACGGAATCATGAACAAACAAATCCAAACAGTTCTGGCTGACCACAGCGTCGCAGACCAGTGAGGGTGTAAGATACACCCGCAAAACAGTACCTTCAGAAATGCAGGGCATCGGCGACCTCTCGTTGAGCTTCCCAAAGCACGGCGTCTGCAGGCGTCGAATCAGGAGGTTGGTGCCAGAGTCGTCGGGCCCTTGAAGTGACACACATTGTAGATTGAACTCTTTGCGGTTGAAGTTAGGAGCGCTGGCGTCGGCAGGCGTCGGGTGCTGCGGTGTGAAATGCAGCGGTGCAGCGTGAGATGCCCTCAGGTCGCGGTGCGAGCAGCGGCTCGGTGGAGGCATCAGATGGCATTTTCGGTGAGACCAGGGTCGCAGTGTGAAGTGATGCGGTGCTCATCGCGGTGCTGGCAGGTCACGTGCAAGCAGCGTCGTCGTTGTTGCTGAAGTGCTGTCCTCGGCTGACGAACTAGAGTCGATGGCACCGGCGTCGGTAGGCCAAGGTTGCGGTGCGGGATGAGGGTGGTGTGTCGTGCAACTTTACGAGCTGTGCCCTCGAACCATGATGCAAACGGCGGTGTCGATTTTGGCGTTGAGTGGCATCATCGGGGATACTAAGGCTGCATCGTGAAGCAAGGTGATGCGGAGTGCAGTGCCCACAGGTCACGTGCAAGCAGCGACTCAGTGTTGGCATCAGCAGGCATTGCTGGTGAGACCAGGGTTGCGGTGCGGCATTGCAGCGGTGCCGTCTGCAATGCCTTCAGGACATGGAGTCGGCAGCGGCGTCGTAGATGGTGTTGGGTTGCTTTTTCGTCTGTTGCAGCACAAAAAACACAGTCCTCAGTGCTAAGGGAAAAGAACTTGAAGACTTTGCTGTTCCTGAGACTTCTTGAACAGGGGGCAAGCTCTACCTCAAACCCTTGGAGTTACTCAAAGAAAGAAGTTGTAGAAAGTTCAGTCCCGTCCTTCCACTGCTCAAACAGAAGCAGCCACTGCAGGCCAACACAGCAAAGCAACGGAAAAGTGGCAGTTCCTCCTCACAGCTTCTCCAGCTCTTCTACTTGGCAGTCCTCTTGGTCCAAAGGAGTTCTAAAGTTCAGGGGTTTGGGCCATACTTTTTATAGCCCAAAATCATCTTTCCTCTCAGGCAGAGAGTGTCTGTGCCCAGCCAGAACCAAATCTGCCCTCTCTGGTGTGGCTTCCTGGCAGGAGGTGGAGATGGCATTGTCAGAGGCAGACCAGGCCCATTCGGGTGAAAGGAACTCTCCTCCCCCTACTCTAAATGCAGCCAAGGTCTATTCACCCCTTTCCTGACCCACCTAGACTATCTGGAGCCACTGCTCCTTCCCAGCCCCTGTCATGCAAAACCCAGACAGTCAATCGACAACCCCAGCAGAGGGCTACTGGATGGCTGAGCAAGAAAATAAGTACTTTCTAAAAGTGGTATTTCCAAACACAGAGTGTAAAAATCATCTTCACTAAAAGATGCATCTTTAGATTCTGAGTTCAGGCATACTAAACTGTATTGTTCTACCTAGATCCTAGGGCCAGTTATGAATATAAGATGACATAAACAAACTCCCCATTCTGTCCTATGGGAACATGTAGCCTTGCAATAGTGAAAAACGAAATTGGCAGTAATTTACTATCAGGAGAAGCAACACACACCAGGGCATGTCCTACCTTTCACATACACTGTACCCTTCCGACAGGGGTACCTTGGGCCTACCTTGGGGGTGACTGACATGTAAGAAAAGGGAAGATTAGGGCCTGGCAAGTGAGTACACTTGCCATGTTGACATGGCTGTCCCAGACTGTAGACAGGCTCTGCAGGGGCAGGCCAGAGTTACATTTACAGGCTGTTTGCGTGGGTGGCACAATCCAGTGCTGCAGCCCACAAAAAGCATTTGATTTACAGGCATACTCAGTGAACTTTACTAGGGGCTGACAAGTAAATCAAATATGCCAATCATGGAAACACCAATCCATAACACAGTTTACAACAGGAGCACTTGCACTTTAACACTGATCAGCAGTGAGAAAATGTGCAGAAACACTAAAGCAAAAACAAAGTCAAAACCGAGAGGTCTGAAAGCAAAAACTCAGGGGACACACGCCCAAAAATGCCAAGTTTAACAGACGCAATATGAAGAACCTTCTTTTACATCAGAACCTACACAATGAGAAGTGAATCCTAATATCCTCTACAGCAAATAAAACACTAAACCTAAACCCATCCTCAAATTTGGATGATGGATGGGACTTTCAAAATGTGTCTCAAACTATTCACTCAATTACACACTGTACATGATGAATATCAAAGCACATTAACCTGTTTATATTTGCCCTACTACTGACTAAACAACAGAGCACTTACTACGACCTCTTAAACCACATTAAACATAAAAGAATTACCCACAAAAAGTAGTCATAGACTTTGAACAAGCCATGAATCAAATCATTTTAAAAATGTATCCTCGCACAACCATACAAGGCTGTTACAATCATTTTAATCATAGCATATGGAGACACATCGACCAATCTTTACTGGGGGCTTATTACAAGTTTGGTGGGCCCTCTGCAGCACCGCCACCACCAAGCTTGTGGTGCACTTGCCTGCCGGATTCTGAGTTGGATCCAGGGCAGGCGGCAGCGCTCACGGCAGTGAGTGTATTAGGCTCATCGGAGAGTCTTACTGCAGGCCGCCGCATTACTGACATTGCCTGCAGCAGGATCCTGCACAATGTAGCATGCACCATATTGTGCATGCCACACAGTGCGGGAATGGGGTGCAAGCACATGAGGGTACAAAATGGGATGCCCGTGACACCGGTAGCCAGAGGAAAGGAGGTGGCAGACCACAGGCCCATAGATACTTGCAGCCGCAGCTTATGTGCTTAGATTTTGCGCCCAGAGGTGCCTACTTAAGTTTGCTGGGGCTCGTGCTGCGTGGGACACCTGTAATACAGACAGGCAGGGGGCAGACTGCAGGCCCCAGAGATACCTGAGGCAACCGACTACATGCTTGGTTTTCACACGCGGAGGTGCCTACTTTAGCTTGTTGGGGGTCCCGCTGTGCGGGGTGCACCCGGGCCAAGGGTAGACCTGTCTGCGGCCGTCTAAGGCTGGGCCGTGCCGCCGCTCTTGGTCCTCTAAACTGAGACAGTATGGACATAACTCTTACAAGGTACTGTATTTTACCTTAACCATGTTTAATTTCATACTTTATACTTCCCCTACCCTAGTTTTGCTTGGTTGAATTAAGCCCTTAAGATATTCTATTTAAAGTGCAGACTTATTTACCTGGCTCTGCAAGTTACCTGTAAAGACATCGCTAGATTGCTGAAGTAACTGGCCGCAGTAGCCTTAAATATCTGGCTGCCCGCGATTATGGGCAAGAGGAAGCGGAATGTGGGCACGCCTGGAGGGGATACAGAAACCACCCTAGACTCTTTCTTAGCTAGGGCAGCAAATGTCCTATCAAAATAAACTGCCCTCATGGAGAGGAGACTTTCAATGGAAATTATTATTCACCCTCAGGAGCCTCTAACCGATGCTGATCCTTTGTCATTGGAAGACACAGCAGGCCTACGACTGAAAACAAATCCTATTGCTGAACTGTCGGACAGTATTGACATTATTCAGGATGATGCTACACTTTTGTCTGAACCCCCAGAAAAAAAGCTGTTCAGCCTCCCAAGAAGGCTGCTGGTCTGATAAAGTTGGACCACACTGATTTCTGTCCAGCTGTGGATAAATTAATTACTACATTAGAAGTTGTGTTAAAATCACTCTTGACCCCCAATATGTCACGGCTTGCAGGGATAGAAACTGTGCTCACTCAACTCACTGAGCCCCAACATAGCACCTGTCCTAAGAATACTGAGGCTGCGGTGGTGACTGGATGTGCGGGAATCAGTCATACGGCTGAACCTGCACCCGCAGTCCCCTCAAGTGAGGCTGTAAGTCCACACGGCACAGCGACATCCTACAGGCAGGTCAGGGAGTCAAACGACCTGTTCAGGAGGGCCCTCGATTCAATAGGGGTCTGGGCTCACCCATGAATGTGGAAGCAACCGGGGATAGTGTGTGTTTAGCATCCCAGAGGCATCCCGATGGCCAGAGGGCTGACCCTCAAACTCTGCTTCCACTCAGAGGGCGCAGTATCTTTGGCTCTAATTCAATTAGACCACTTCCATCAACAGATGGGGACTGTGCTCATTTATATGTGCCCCAGATTCAGCTCCTCTGGTGGCTCTTTCGACAGGTGTTCCACCCATTAAGTAGGGTATAATAGAGACCAAAATAGATCTGTTGCATAAGGTTACCCACTGGTGTGACAACACGATAGTAAAGGGACACTATATATCACCTCACATTATTATGGCTAGGAGAGTGTGCTGGGTCGGTTAAACCCTAAACAGCCAAGAGTTATGGTTGACAGCTATCGTAGGCAAGAGTCCAAACCCACTATTGGGGTCGTCCTGTTCCTCTTCTTCTACCCTATCGGTATGTCATACCCTATGAGTACGCATATTAATATGACCTTCCATCAGTGAGGATATCACAGCATTCATTCACAAGATCAGTCATTCCTTTGGCCAAAATATTTGCTCCACTGGAGAGTCTAGACACTATAGATTGACATCTTTTTGGGGTGGGGCAATTGTAGGGTCCCAATAGTACTGGGTGAGGAGCCTATTTCAGTGCCCCAGTCTGACCCCACCTCCCTCAGTCTTCCAATCATTAAAATAATGGCATGGAATAACTCAGGCTTGAGGGCCAATAGAGATGAGGATCAGTGGCTAGCAACAAAAAGGTCCTGCCATGTAGGTGCGCTGCAGGAAACCTGGGATACATCTGACTCCTTTGTCTGGGACCGCTTTAGACCTTTTTTTAAAGCAACATCTCCCTCTACAGTAGGTCATGCTAAGGGCAGCCTGCTAATGCTGATATCGCTCAAAATCGCTTACACTACTAAGGTTGTGACATGTTACTCACCCCATCTTCTAGCAGTTGAATTAACTTTTAGCAAGTGCCCTACTCTGTCGGTGATTAACTTCTATAATTCCTTTTCTGGAATTAACGACACTGAACATATTGCCACCTTAGATGGTTTTTCTAGAGCACTATGGGGAGGTGGGATGCCCATATAATGATGTGATCATTTTGAGGGACTTTAATGTACACCTTTGTCAACTTAATTGTACCTTAGGCAAGGGACCCTGGGAAGCCTTATCTCCATCTGTTCACTTTGAGCACTCGGACCAAGGTCTTTGGATATAGAGTCTGCTCGCAGCTAACAATCTGCATTGAAAACTCTGGAGAATGAGTAAACACTAGGGATTTCAGCTCCGCTATGTGCGTAACAATTTTTAGGTAAAGATCTATCCGAGCCGATAATAATGGAATGACAATTGGGAGTTTTAATAGTGACTGTATACATTTATTTTCTGCCAGCTCCAGGCTCTTTGTCTTTTCCAGGCCCCAGAGTTCTGCACAGTGGAGAGCTGCCCCAGACTTCTAGCTTGATGTATTTCTAAAGCTGGAAAAATGGGCTATAGATATATTGATTGAGGTTTTTTTACCACTGCTGTATCAACATGCTGTGGTGTGCGCGTGCTCTTTTGGATTTGGGCAGTCCATCTCAAGTTACTATTCATTCTAACCCCTAGGTAGTCAAAAACCTTGACTTGTTCAAGGATAAGAGCTCAACTTGATCTTTCCTTTGAAGCAACGATGGGGATTGAAGGCCATGATTTTAGTCTTGGAGCATTATATCTTAAGACCAATGTCAGTGCAGGCTGTGGCAAACCTGTTCAATACATTTTGCATGCCCATTGGTGTTTTTGCAATCAATAGCATGTCATCCGCGAACAGGAGTGTCGGAATTTGTCTGCTGGCGCATTTCGCAATTTCAACAATGCTTTAATTAGCCCGTTCATATATACAATAAATAAGGTTAGGGCTAAAACGTATCCTTGGCATACTCCTTTTTGCACCCTTATCTTTTCAGTGAGTTCGCCCCTTGATTCCATCAAACCTGAGCATAGTTGTCTTGGTTCATGCGCACTATGAGTTGTAACAGCCCATTCGGCAGTCCAAGATTCACATGCATCAAAATAATGACAATAAGTTGCGATTCCTATTTGCGAAATAACACATTTTTACTGTTTCATGCATTGTATTTAAGGAATTGCAATTTCCGATTCTTTAAATGTAATCGCAATTCAAGTAATCGCAAATTTTGCGATTACTTAAATTGCGATTTTTGCATTTGGGATGATGCATCCAAAATGCAAAAATACAGTTTGCAAAGGGGCAGATTCGCGTTTTTACACTGATGCATGTGGCCCCAAGATCCCTCAGAGCAACTCATAATTTGGTGCGGTTTATGGAATCAAATGCTTGCTTGGGATCTATGAACACGACATAGAGGTGACCCTTTCTGATGGGCACTTACTTCAGATAAGCAATAAAAAATTGATCCAAGGTACTAGTGGATTCCCTAAAGCCTGCTTGTAGGTGAGACAGTATATTGTTTCCTCGATCCAAGTATTTAGGTGCATCAGGATCAACTTACAAAAGACTTTCTAAACGGTATCTCTGAGGCTGCTTAGGTCTATAGTTGAAGGGGTCTCCTTTATCCCCTTTTTTAAATATCGGGATGATTTCATCACCCTTCCAAGTACTTGGGATGTCCCCTCTTCGCTTTATTGCATTAAACCTTGAATGAAGTACAGGTCGACATATGGTGGGTTTTGATCAGAAGAGATCCTCAGGTCTCTTATCTAGTCCTGAAGCTTTGCCCTTTCCCAACCTGCTAATTGCAGACACAGTTTCTTCTAGTGTGAAAGAGACTACTTCAGCTGCTTCTGTTTCTATTACCAGACTTGGGCCAGCCTTTGAAGTCCCAGAGTCTTTGTCCCTGTCCTTCCAGGCATACAAATGAGTGACGTGGTCCTCCCAGATATGTGGTTGGATAAAGAAATCCTCTTTTGTTACCATATGCACTGCTCCTTTGGCCAGTAAATGCCAAAATATTGCACAGTTTTTCATTCTTGATGCTTCTACTAAAGTGTGCCAATTTTCTTCCTCCCAACTATTCTTGGAATCTGACTGTATCTTGTTATAGGCTCTTCTTCTCTAGGTAATAAGAGTACTATTCACACCCTTTACTGCAGTACTTAGGGCAGTCTTGGCTTGTTTGCAGTTCTCATTAAACTAGGGAATATCTCTCTGTCTGGAGGTAATGCTTGGTGATTGTCTGAAGAAGTGACTCATAAATGCCTTGAGAAGATGGGAAAAGGAAAACATGGTACTTAGGTCATCGCAACCCGGATTGCTCAGGTTAAGGAGGGCAGATGCTACCTCAACATATGTGGTAGTTAAGGATTCTTATCTGAAGCAACATGGCTCTACTTAATCCATTTGTCGTTATTTGTGGTGACTATAGGCGGAACCACTCTAGCGGAACTTTTTGTCAGAGAAGGAATATCAACTAATCCCATAACCACTGCATTGTGATCACTGTCTTGCCTCGGTATAATGGACGTATCATGTACTTTGTGCCACAGATATAGATCGACCATTATATAGTTAATCCTACTTCGAGCATTCGCCCTCTTAAAAGTAAAAGTTGGTTCTGGGTCACATTGCGTCTGCCCATTGCAAGCACGATCTCCCTGGGTTATGGTAACAAATAAAACTTTCTATCCCACATTTGTGCATCTCTTCAGCAGGAGTACTTGCACCTATTTTGTTCCCCTTTGCTGATTCTTCCTTTTGCCTGAGGTCCTGAACATAATCCACAGACTCATATGTTACATTGAACTCTCATGCTACAATTAAAACGTTCCCTCTCTCTGAATTGTCCAACAAATTAGTCAAAGCTGTTAGTGTTGGAGATTCCTGATTTTGATTGTTAAAACAATTATATATATTAATTAACCTTAAAAAACTCTCCTTTTAGGGATTTGAGGTGAATGCCTAATATATCAGCTGACTCAATATTTAGTGAACTAACTTTGCAGGCCAGACTTGTCCTAACCCAAAAAAGTAGGTGTCTGGATGGTCGGATGACACTTACTATTCCCTCTCCAAACTATACCAATCTGGATAAGGTGTTGGTACACTCAAAAGGTGAGATTTACTACTCCCACTCCAATCTATACCAGTTTGGGAAAGGTGTTGGACACAAAAGGAATGACATATACTATTCTCAATACAGTCTAAACCAATTTGGAAAAGTTGCTGGACACTCAAGGTGTGGCATTTATTATTTCCACTACAATTGAAAACATTTTAGGCAAGATGGTACAAGAAAACGTTTCATATACACAATTATTACTCCATACTCACTCAAAAACTAGGTTATATCAAATAAACAAACATGTACTTAAAACAAACTAACCAAAACTACAAACCTATATTTCATATTTAAACATAACATATGTAACACTATTAATAATTGATATATTTAAAACTATTTATTACCATTCCTAAATTGTGAACAATACAATAACATTTTTAACCCCAATACAAAATTAAAAATCATAAAATTAAAAAAAATATAAAACCATTTTTTAAATATCGATATAAAAATAATAGTTTTTACAATGACAATATAATTTTAAATATAAAAAATGTAAACGTATTTTGCATAGAAAACTTTTTTTAAAAAATTGGATTTGATATGTTTTGTTATCTTCTGCTACTGCAGCTTGTAAAGCACACATACACCAAATGGTCTCTTGTTGCTAGGTTACTGTCCCAACATGTCTCAGAATACTTATTATTAGTCTTGCTTAAAGAGCCAAGTCTTCAGTAGCCATCTGAACTTCCTTATTTTAAGGTGGGACTGAATTCCATGGGCAGGGAGTTCTAGGCACGAAGAGCAGTGACTGAAAACCTTGACTGAAAACCTGACTCCACGTATCATATTCCTCTTAAATTGGGGAATCACTAACAGATGCAAATTGGTGAATCTAAGATCTCTGATCAGTGGTTAGGAATTTCTTTATCTTAATTTTGTGAAATTGGAAAAAGCAGGAGGATATCGCTGAGTTATGGTTTCAGAGATAGATCCTCATCAACCATTAAACCAATACATTTTACCAAATATATTGGAGAGGCGATATTTTATTGAGCCAGAAGGAAGGACTCCAAAGGTTGGGCTTACTTTTGATGACCACTATCTCTGTTTTGTCAGAGTTTAGGTTGAAGTGGTTACTATTCATCCAAACCACTATGAACAGCATGGTGTCATGGAAGTGCAGCTTAGAATTTGGAGTTCCGTCAATTGTGAAGAGGAGTTGCATTTCATCAGCATAAGTAAAAAATTTAACTTTCATGTTTTTGAGAGAATGAAACAGGAGGCAGATATATAAATTAAAAAGATGAGGGGAGAGAGAAGAGCCTTGCGGCACCCTACAATTCAATTGGACATCAGGCAAATTGAAAGGGGAAAGTCTAACTGCCTGAGCTCTGTCCCTTAGAAAAGAGACGATCCAGTTGATTGCTGAGTCCTGTAGTCCTGCAGCCATAACACGGTCACCAAAGAGGTCATGGTCGACCATGTCACAGGATGCTGACAGATTGAGGAGGACTAGGGCTTGAGTGTTGCCTTTACCTACTTCTTCTCGCATATCATCTATTATCGAGAGGACCACTGCCTCTGTCGAGTGAACTGGGCAAAAGCCTGCTTGGTACATAAAGGAAATGTGAGGCTCTATAGTGAAGCAAAGATAGTGAGCTACATGTGCCTTAAGAAATGTTGCCAAATTGGGGTGGATGGTGATTACCTGATAGTTTTTGCAGGTTGAGGGGGTTCTCACTTGATTTCTTTTGTAGGAGACTACAACTGCCTTTTTGAAGGTACTGGGAACTATGCCTTTGTTCAGAGACAGATTGAGAAGAGATAGTGCCAGGTCTGGAAAACTAGTCAATACCTACTTTCAAACACTTGGAGGACAGGTATAATTGGCGACACTGATTTAACTTTTGTCATTAGGTACATTAAGTCCTCTTTATTGATCTCGGGAAAAGACGAAAGATTGTTTGTATTTCTATTGGCAAGAGTCAGAATATTGTGCAGAGTGTAAAAGGGATACTCTTTTTAATGGTCTCAATCTTATTAAAACAAGAAAGAATTGAGAGAAATGCAAAGTTTTTGAGAGGATATGATGGGTAAAGTGATTCTGTCTGGCTTTGAGAGTGCAGAGATGATTTTAAAGATCTCTTTAGCTTTGTTGGGGGAATTCAAAATCTTACTCATAAAAACAACTAGCTTTAGCTTATCTGATCGACTGTTTATACTCTTTAAATTGCTGTAGGAAGATGTTTTTAAGAACAGGAGAGTAATTGTTGCACCATTTTCGTTCAGAGCATCGAAGTTCCAGTTTAGTTAATTTTAGTTCTTCTAAAAACCATTTAGGGGGTCATTACGATGCCAGTCGGAGTTGCCTCTGACTGACATCGCTGTCGTCTGGAGGTCGGTTGGTCCAGACAACACAATTGCAATGCAACTGCACATGGTGTGGTTGACAGCTCCCATTTTTCTCTGGGAGCTTGTGCTGCAGTCGGAACTGGCCGCAGCAGAAGCTCTCATAGAAAAATTGAGGTTTCTGTTAACCCCTGCACCGTGTGGCAGGCACATCACGTGCCTGCCACACGGTGCAGGGATTAACAGGGGGGCGCCATAGGTCCCCTCCAGGCCCCCAACTGGGGGCCGCTGAGGCATGGATGCAGTGCTAGGATCCAAAAGTGGCTTTCCAGCAGGCTTTTCATGTCAGAAAGCCCAACATGGAAAGCCTGTCCGAAACCAACATCATAATCCTGATGGCAGAAATGCTGTCCTTATGGATTATATTGCGGTCTACGTTTGGCCGACAGGCTCCTTGAGCCCATCAGGAGCTATCCAGAATGACTGGCTGGTTTGACGTCCGACCTCCTAATTTGTTATTAGGTGATTAGAAGTCAAAACAGGGATGCTTTCTGACCGAAATCCAAATGAGGGCCTAAGTGGATTCATGGCATCTCGTCCATTCATTTTTACGGAGGGGGGCATGAGTATTGCTGGCCTCCATGAGCCATTCTGTGAGTAATTCCTCATAGTCATCTCTATCTTACTTAGGTGATGGCAAGGATTTTCCCAACTGGTTAAAAAAGGACATCAGATCAGCTCGAAACCAATTCCTAGATAAGGTGTCAGGACAGGTCAAGGGTTTGTGAGAGTTGAGGTCTAATAATAAAAATGAGATAAAAAAATGATCGAACCACATGCAGGGAACAATCCTTAAATTCCTCAAGGGGAATTTGGTAGTCCTGATTTGATCCAGGGCATGGCCTTTAATATGTGTGGGCTGATATACCCGCTGTTCCAAGTTTCAATATTTGAGGATATCATAAGGGCAACTGCTTGTTGACCACCTTTTTCCTCATTGGCCCACTAATTCAAATCATCAATTAGCAGCACATTCACTTGGTAGATAATTTAGGGTGAGATTGACTCTGCTAAAATTTTAGTCAAACTTTAGAGGAGAGGAGTTGGTCTAACGGCAAGGGCGGTGACCTTGAATCTGGGGAACTGGTTTTGAGTCTCGGCAGTGATGCTGAACATCCTGTGATTCTGAGCAAATCACTTAATCTCCTCGTGCCTAACAAAAATGAATGTGTCCTCATGTAACTCAACTGGTGCTATGTAAAACGCTCTGAAACCCGATCCCTTCGGGTCAAGTTCGCACTATATGCTCCGAAAAAAATAAGATATCATTAGGAGACCTATACAAAAGGGTATATGCCAAGGACGAGGTGGGCGATTCAAGTTTGATTCCAAAATTCTTCACTGACTGAAGATTTAGTGAAGTCAATTTAGTAAGTTTTGAGATGTTTCTTGATAATTGCCGCAACACCACCACCCACCTGCCCTCCTACTCTGTTTGTCAGATAAAATAATCGGTCAGGAGGGCCGATAATATATCTGGGGATGAGTCGTCTGTGAGCCAAGTCTCAGTTAGTAACAGCAGATCTGGTACCTCAGTATGTGAGAAATCAAATATTTCTGCCTAGTGTATAACCAAAGAACGTATGTTTAAGTAACTCCCCGGGAGTTGATTAGGAATTGTATTTTGGGTTGTTGTAGTGGGACTGTTAAGTCTGAGGGGTGGTAAGGGTTTTACAGAATTGTAACTGGTGAAGGTAGTATCAAGGATGTTTAGTATACCTAAATTACGTAATTTCATAGTGAGGGAAGGGGATACTTTTTGACTTACTGAACTGAAGTCTTGTAACTCTTTGTAAGAGTAGGTGATGATTTGAGCATGGTGCCTGGCAATTGGCCCTGGCTGGACGCAGGGGGGAGCAGGCGGGCTTGCCTATGGCATGCTTTCAGCGTCTTTGTTATTCAAATATTTTTTAAGGTTTAAAAATGAAATATATTTTTAAATGTATTATAATAAATATATATTTTACTCAATTATAAATAATTATTTATGAAAATAATTATAGTAACAAAATTAACGTATACATTTTAAAATATCAAATTGCATATCATTTAAATAAGTAACAATACATTTTCCTTAAAATATCCCCTTTTTAAAAATCTCCCACATTTAGCCCCTAAAACCCAATATCCTGTGCTAAAAAAAAAATCTATGTCCATTTTTGCTATATTTTATTACAACGGAAAATACAAAATTCAACAGTTTCATAAATAATACATTTACCTACTAAACTCAAATTAAAAAATAGAATAAACATATAGAATAAAACACACTACAATAAATTACAAACAAAATAACACAAATGATATTACATATATATTTTCTAAATCAATATTTTACCACACTATTAACAACACTTAAAAACTATGTATTTGCCTTCAATATTACTGAAGACAATATTTTTGACATCCTGATATTGTTGACACTATATTTTTGTATCTTCTTCTTTAATCTTTATTTCGACTTCGTAGAGTCATAAAAGAAATACAATGTAAATACAACAAATATTTTCCACAATAAACAAACATCTAAGATGAAAAAAGGTTACATCATCTGCGGAAATATATGCCGAAAATGAGAACTTCATATGATACAATTAAAATTTCAAGTCATCAAAAAAGTTCTTCTGATGTTCCATACAGCAGCTAAATACTTGCTGACAGCAAATACAGTAGAGGGGGATAAGTCAGATTTCAACAACTGGTAGGCGTCCAAATGATGCCTAAAGCCCCAATTTTTGCAGATGGGAATAATCCACTTTTTCCTGGATTTCAAATAAGATGGGCAGAAAAACATTAAATGAATATCATTCTCAAGCTCGTTAGTACAAGCTGGACAGTTTTTAGAAGTGGGTGGGTGCCAACTACTGGTGAGGGCTCTGATTGGCAGTGCATTGTGTCTCCATTGAAGGAATAATTTCCTAAAACCAATGGGGTTAATGTCATCCAAGACTGTCTCCAGCTTATAGTAGTCCTTCACTGTTAGGAAGGTAGTAAACATAGTCCCCAAAGTATCACTTGCTAGAGAAGCAGTCAGATTACGGTCGTAGTACAAAGCAACCAAATCTTTACGGGATATAGTACTACAGGCCTCTTGAGGATTTATCCACAGGGCTGATAAACCCAACCCTGATAATTGTCCTTTATATACTTGAGCCATGGAATTTCGCGTAGAGCTGTATGTTGGTATAACTACATGAATTCACAGCGATAACTCAAGAGTTCGGGTGTTGTCCAAAGTCGCCTGCAGAAAGTAAGGGGCTTCACACCTAATTCATCCTTTATTGATCTTAATCCCAGATTAAGCCTAAGGGGGGGAAGTGGTGTGCTCGGTGGTAAAGCGGCCAAGTTCCGTAGGAACTTGTTTTCCGTTTCAACAATATCAGGGGCACAATCGTTGCCCCACAATTCACCGCCATATATTACTGCCCCACGGGCCTGCAATTTGTAAATTTCGAGTGGCGATCCGATAGGATGTATCATGGATTCATTCCATAATTTCAGAATACCCCCTACCTTTTGAGTTAGCTTTAAGCTTGATTTTATCTGATGATGGGACCATGTCATCTTTTCATTCAGGGTCAATCCCAGGTACTCAAACGTGTGAACTCTCTCAAGACTAATACCATGGATAACCGGGTTGGGACGGGATGACCTGGGGGAATTAAAGATCATGAATTTTGTTTTAGCCGTGTTGATCTCTAACCCCCGGTCAGCACAGAAGGAGACAAAACCATCCAAGACTCGTTGGACACCCATTGGGGTCTTAGCAAGTAACAAGGTATCGTCAGCAAACAAAATAGCTGAGATCCCTATACCAGCGAGTCGTGGAGCGTCTCGATTTGGTACCTCATTCAGATGGGAGATAAGTCCATTTACGTAGAGGCAAAACAGGGTTGGTGCCAGGACACAGCCCTGCCTTACCCCCCTTTCAACGGGGAAGCTAGATGATAAACCTCCTTCTCTCCCACATCTGACCTTTGCAAAATTATTGGTGTGAAGATGCACGATAATCTGGAGAAGAGGTGCTGGGAGACCTAATTCCTGCAACACAGTCCAAAGTTTCGTGCGTGGAACCAGGTCACAGGCCGCACGTAAGTCAACAAAAATAGTATAAAGGGAGCCCCCCTCCAGCCTGACTGTCTTCCAGAAGAGCATGCATAATCTAAAGATCTGATCAGTTGTTGAAACGCTCTTTCTGAATCCCGCCTGATAGTGGCTCAGAATCTCAGACTCCTCCATCCAGTCCAAAAGACGGTCCAGAATCAGCCTTGAGAAAAGTTTCTGGGCAACATCTATCAGACTGATAGGCCTATAGTTACCGGGGAGCAAGGGGGACCCCTTTTTAAAAATAGGGACAACTTCTGCACCCAACCATGTAGAAGGAACTGGCATACCCCCGAGAATTGCGTTAAATAGTGCAGTAAGATATGGTGCCCAGACTCTGGGTTCATGTTTGTATAGATCACCAGGTATCCCATCGAGACCGGGAGCTTTGCCCGCGGGAAGCATAGATATAGCACGTTGGACCTCGCTCAAGGTAAAATTAACCTGCGCGGCAACGCACCGAATAAATTCAGGTGTAGAGGGGTCCCCCCTGTAGAGAGTGCTAAAATGTTCTTCACAGACTTCAGGGGCGATGTTAGGATTTACTGCTGAGACAGGTTCAGTTGCGTCGGTAGACACAATCAACCAGAATCTCCGTGAGTCTCTGCACTGGAGGGCAGATGTTAACTTGTCCCAGTTTTCTGTTGCCCACTCAAGTTTGGCGTAATGTATTAGAATCCTATAAATAAGTCTCTTTTGTTGTATGTCCTCCCTGTTAACTTTCTTTTTTATTGCATCCAACAAGTCACTTTTAGCCGATCTACATGCCCTATTATACCATTGGGACCGTTTGCAAGTCCTTTTGATACAAGGAACAGTTGGATTAAGTATATCAGCTAAGGTGGAAAATAGTTCTTTATTAACCTCGGCCAAATTTCCACAATAGTCATGGGAAGAGTACTGCTCCTTAAGATTTAGTACATCATCCGGTGCACAGTCAACCCTCACATAGACTTTAGAAAGTTCTCTTTGGTTACCAGCCAATTTAGCCCATTTAACTCTACGTTTATTGTTGGTCAGGATAGCTTTATTCAGTGCCTCAGATTTGGGTAATGACCGTAGATCACCAGGACACAAACCCGATAAAGATACGTCCAGTACCAAGGGATTGTGATCGCTCTCGGCCCTAGAAACCACCTCAAAGTCAGATACTCTATTCCACTCCTTGCATTGGACAAAAATGTAGTCGAGTCTAGCCTCCCTCCCTGGCTTATTAAACGTAGGCCTTGAAGGATTGTCCGAAGTTGTTCGGCCATTACAGGCCCTGATTGAATGGGTCATTGCTAGGGAGGTGATTTGAACGGCCAGGGGGGCCCAAGACCTAACCATTGGGCCAGTGACCTGTGGGATGTGCCATATTTCATCCTCCTCTTGATTTATTTGGTCCACCAACCCCTGAAGTGGTTCTAAGTGGGAATTAAAATCGCCAGCTATAAGGAACATTGTACCTTCAGGGATCTTGGTTAGAACATTAGATAAAACATCAATCACCCCAGATTCCGCACATACATTCACGGGCCTAGAATACACATTAATCACCGCTAGCTTTGTGCCTAAGGACCAATCTAGTAACAAACAAAGAACATCCTCAGACCCAGTTTCTAGAGTCGTAGCACTGCAGCCTAGATGGGTAGCAACCCAAATGGTTAAGCCTCCTGAAGGGCGACCTCTACCTCCCCACACAGCCGGGATATAGAAGGAAGCAAAGCCCACACAATGGCATTCTTGCCTTGCCCATGTCTCTTGGAAACAGCATATATGATGGAGGTCTATAAAGGAGCCCCACAAGGGGCAATCAAGCTTACTAGCTAAACCGGGTATATTCCACGAGAGAACTTTATATGTAGTTGATGAGTTTACAGTAACATCAGAATTTTTGCACGTAAGGCGTTCACTCGAATTCAACAAAACAGTTGGAGAGGCAGCAGAAAAGGCAAGACGGGTGGACTGTTGCTTGGGGGATAACATCACTTCAACAGGGAAATTGGGAGTGCCCTCCTCTCGACTCAGTCAGTCGACCTCTTCGAGACAGGCGTACCTGTTGGTACACGAGTAATCACCTCGTGTAGGCACATCGAAACAAATGTGCCTCTTTCTTCTTCTTAATGAAGTGGGTCCAACCCTAGTCCAATTTCCATCAATCTCGGACTGGGAAAAGATATTAATTGGGGGATAGAAGAAAGACAATGGTAGGGGTTTAATAGCGGTAGCTCCAATATTGCCCAACCAGTTGCAAATATAGGATGCAGTTTGGGGATTGCTAAAATTCACCAAGATACAATCACCCTTCATTTTCTTTATAGTACTTCCCAACCAAGAAACCCTCCTGACCATTAAAACCTCAGAACTTATATTTGGGGGGAGAGGCCTATGCGTGTTAAGCCAATTAATCACTAAGAGAGGCATAGGTTTCTGAGTCGGGGTTAGTGAGCTCTGGAACACCACTTAAGATAATAACATAAGGCGATGCTTCAGGGGGAAGATTGATCACATTTTTCCAACTGACACTTGCCACATCTTTAGAGCTACGGTTACCGAGATCCCTATAAGTTCCCCCTGCTTCAGTTTGATTTAATTTAGGAGCTCCATTAGGACTTCTGGTTAGGGTAGATGGCTGGCTTTGGGGAGGTAATGGGATGGGAAGAGAATTAGATGTAGGGGGTGATGCTCTAGATGAAATAGGTTCTGTTCTAGGAATAAAAGTTGTCGAGGCTATAGGTGAGGAAGGAGAAGGGAGTTGGAGATCACTCGTACTCTTCACAGATACATTATGAGTTTTACCTCTGCTCCCCGGTGGGTTAGCTATAGCTGAGATAGCCCTTTCTATTTCTTTTAGCCTTACATCTATAACATCAAACCTAGCCATCATTGGAGTGAAAAATCCCTTAAGGGCATTAATTAGAGTGTCTGTAAAACAGACGTTCCCCCGATCAGACCCATCACCCCGATCTAAGGCAGGGAGCAGGGACTCAGATTGAAAGGGAATTATCACTGGGGATGTGTTAGATGTCACCCTAATATCTATGGCTGGCCTAGTAGGGGTTGTAATCAATGTGTTTGGGGCATTGTTATGAGTGCGGTCCAATAACGCTTTTTTCCCTCGTTTAGAATTCCCCTCACATTTTCTTTTAGAGACTGCACCCTGGTGTAACAGATGGTCGCGGGTCAAGCTTGGGTCGGATGGTATTTCAAGCATAGGAGGGGGTATACACTCGGGAATAGATTGGAGTATATCTCTACCTGAAGAAGTACTGGACCTAAGGTCTAGTAAAACCGATTCAATTGTTTGGTCAATAGTATCCAAGAGAGCTGTGTGTGAATCATCCAGATACGAGGGGGACCTAACAGATGCTAATAAACCCAACGAAGACCTCCTGGTACTATTTATCCCATCAGATAAGCGCCTTTCTAACATATTCAATTCACCTTGAACAACAGAGTTCGCCCTAATAATAAAATTGTCCAAAGTACCGGCTACAAAAGGTTGTGCTCTTGTAAGTTTACCTCGAGTATCCATAGTAAGAGTTGACTGACGTCACAACAACAGCAGAGATTAAGGTCCAAGAGAGGGGGCCCGGTCCGGTCTTGAGCGTGCTTGAACGGGCCCGCCCTTTGCCCGGGCTTCGCCCCTGACTACGCCCCGCACGCGTCCCGCTCACGCGAGACAAGGAATGGCTAAAATAGGGAAAAGGAGGCATCGGGAAGAGGAACCAGGTGCGGCAGGTCAACAGGCAGCAAGGCACCATGGTCCTCGCAGTCCCGAGGTTAAAAGCAAGTAAAAATTATCCTCTGCCTCCCAGGTCAGCAGTCAAGTTCTCCGTGGCAGCCCTAGGAGCAAAAACAGAATCCAAGCCTGCGAGCGGCTCCCGCGAAGCGGGGGCCGCGAGGCGCGAAGTAGAGGCGAGGGGAGGAGTCGGGAAGAGGAACCAGGTGCGGCAGGTCAACAGGCAGCAAGGCGCCCTGGTCCTCGCAGTCCCGAGGTTAAAAGCAAGTAAAAATTATCCTCTGCCTCCCAGGTCAGCTGTCAAGTTCTCCGTGGCAGCCCTAGGAGCAAAAACAGAATCCAAGCCTGCGAGCGGCTCCCGCGAAGCGGGGGCCGCGAGGCGCTGAGTAGGGGCGAGGGGAGGAGTCAGGAAGAGGAACCAGGTGCGGCAGGTCAACAGGCAGCAAGGCTCCCTGGTCCTCGCAGTCCCGAGGTTAAAAGCAAGTAAAAATTATCGTCTGCCTCCCAGGTCAGCAGTCAAGTTCTCCGTGGCAGCCCTAGGAGCAAAAACAGAATCCAAGCCTGCGAGCGGCTCCCGCAAAGCGGGGGCTGCGAGGCGCTAAGTAGAGGCGAGGGGAGGAGTCGGAAAGAGGAACCAGGTGCGGCAGGTCAACAGGCAGCAAGGTGCCCTGGTCCTCGCAGTCCCGAGGTTAAAAGCAAGTAAAAATTATCCTCTGCCTCCCAGGTCAGCAGTCAAGTTCTCCGTGGCAGCCCTAGGAGCAAAAACATAATCCAAGCCTGCGAGCGGCTCCCGCGAAGCGGGGGCCGGAGGCGCTAAGTAGAGGCGAGGGGAGGAGTCGGGAAGAGGAACCAGGTGCGGCAGGTCAACAGGCAGCAAGGCGCCCTGGTCCTCGCAGTCCCGAGGTTAAAAGCAAGTAAAAATTATCCTCTGCCTCCCAGGTCAGCAGTCAAGTTCTCCGTGGCAGCCCTAGGAGCAAAAACAGATTCCAAGCCTGCGAGCGGCTCCCGCGAAGTGGGGGCCGCGAGGCGCTAAGTAGAGGCGAGGGGAGGAGTCGGGAAGAGGAACCAGGTGCGGCAGGTCAACAGACAGCAAGGCGCCCTGGTCCTCGCAGTCCCGAGGTTAAAAGCAAGTAAAAATTATCCTCTGCCTCCCAGGTCAGCAGTCAAGTTCTCCGTGGCAGCCCTAGGAGCAAAAACAGAGTTCAAGCCTGCGAGCGGCTACCGCGAAGCGGGGGCCGCGAGGTGCTAAGTAGAGGCGAGGGGAGGAGTCGGGAAGAGGAACCAGGTACGGCAGGTCAACAGGCAGCAAGGCGCCCTGGTCCTCGCAGTCCCGAGGTTAAAAGCAAGTAAAAATTATCCTCTGCCTCCCAGGTCAGCAGTCAAGTTCTCCGTGGCAGCCCTAGGAGCAAAAACAGAATCCAAGCCTGCCTGTATCACAATATATTTTATTCAATATTTTGTCCAAACACCATGTGGTACAGTGGAGAGACGTACAGTAGAAATGTGTACAGAAATGTGTACAGTGGAATGCTGTAGAGTGGAGTAACGCACAGTGGAGTGTTGTACAGTCAGTGCAGTATAGTGGAGCTGAGTATAGTGGAGTGGCATAGAGTTGAGTGGCATAGAGTGGAATGGCGTACAGTGGAATTAAGTATAGTGTACAGTACATAGTGTAGTGTGGCATATCGTAGAGTGGAGTGATGTAGAGTGGAATAGTGCATAGTGTTGGTGCCAGCAGCGGTAATGACACCCGCTTATTTTCTATAGCTTTGCGATCAATCCAATTTCGTTTAGAATGAATCACGCGGCACACCACAAGGACAGCACAACAGATTTATTGTGCAAAACAACGACGCGTTTCGGCAAAGCCTTTTTCTAGTTGAATGACCTGTGCCCAATTGCCAGTAGAAATACGGGTTACCGTGTGTGAACATAGAAAAAATATAAACAGAAAGAATATGTATATATACTTTTGTGTACAGTACATGTTTTTGATGTTTTGACATTGATAATTCATCACAATAAACAAAATAACCATTTTGAAATAATTGTAATAATGTTAAATACAAATGATGTCCATTTAAGATCGGGTCGGTTAACATAAAATCATACCGCGGTCTCATGATAAATATAGAAAACAGACTTAGCTGCCAGCAGCTTTAAATGGGTAATGTACCCAATCCTATAAACTATCAGGAACATTCCTTTAGATCCAATAATATTACGACAATCATCTTTAAATAAAGTGGCAGCATGTGCAATTCATAATTCAATTTGATTGTGTCTGGTACCACCAGGACACAATAATGATGGGTAATGTACCCCGACCTAACATTTTTTGACCCTGAAATTGGTAAGCATATTAACATGATTTATGCAATTTTTTAAAATATTTGTGGAGATTGACATGCAGCAATAACTAATATTCTTCTCTCATTATTATTATTCATAGATGAACACTCCATGGTTGGCCAGTACTGCATTAACGTGATACACCATAATACAAAAATTATTATTGAATTCCATTTTCAACAATTAGAGTAAAAACTACAAATGAAAGTGAGAAAAGGAGGGCAACGAAAATGGGAGTGAGAAATGAAAACAAATAAACAATGATGTTAGAGGTGACAATACCCGTATTTTGGGAATCAGGTTATTCAAGCTGTTAAACTCAAGGCTCTTATAACCAAGCCTCCCAAAGACATGTGACAGGCAAAGACCCAATCTCTTACATTTATACATATCAAGAATGTATTCCCTACTGGGTAATATATAATCCCTCATTCCATAAAATCCAGTGAAAATAATAAAATAAAATCAGCTAAAGCTGAGCAGAATCATCTGTGCATACAGTCAGGAAGAAAATCATCTCATTATTAGAGCCCAATATGAGTTGCTAATTCTTCCCCTGAATTAAGTCCAGTGGGCCACTTCGTATTGAGCTCGATAATGTACTTAGATTCAGTTACTCTCGGGAGTTTTTCACGGTCACACCCCCTGGGAAGTGACAAAATTCTATTGATACCAAAGCATTCCAATAAATTACAGTTGCTTTGGTGTTTATCCTGGAAATGCCCGGCTACTGGATAATTTAAATCGACATTGGTGACAGCTCTCATATGTTGTAAAACTCGGGTCTTTAATTGTAGCTTAGTGCTGCCGATATACTTCAAGCCGCAGGGACACTGTAAAGCATAAATGACAAAATCTGAGGTACATGTGATAAACTTAGTAATTTTCTTAATTTTATCTTTACCTGATAAAAAGCTGTCCTTATTCTGACTAAATTTACATGCTTTACAGGAATTACATTTCCTAAATCCTTTTTGTGTTCCCAGCCAAGTCAATGGTTTAGATGTGTCCTGGTAACTATGGACAAGCTGGTCGCTAAGGGATTTAGATTTTCTGAATGTCACTGCGGGTGTGGTGCCACACATGATCCTATGACCGGATCTGTCATTAGTAACCCCAGTGACATTTCAAAGATTGTTTCAAAAAATTAGATTGAGCATTGTAGGTGGTAATTAACCTGGGTGCCTCGATTTTATTTTTATCTTTATGGTGCCTGATTTTATTCCTGCTTAGTGAGCACAAGGCCTCATTCTGTGTAACTTTGTTGACCCTATCGCTAGCTGCTTTGATGACAGTATTTTTATAACCAAGCTGTTGAAATATTTGTGTCATGGTCCATCGTTCTTTTTCAAAGGTCTCTTCCGTATTGCAGTTTCTGCAAACCCGCAGGAACTCTCCATACGGAATACTGTTCCGCAATGGAACGGGATGATTGCTTTTGGCATGGAGCAATGTATTGCCCGCAGTGTCCTTTCGAAACAGGTTCGTTACATTCTGTCCTTCATTTATCATGACTGCTATGTCCAGGAACTCACAGTAGGTGGAGCTAATCTTATAGGTAAATTTCAGATTTAGTTGGTTATTATCCAATTCTCTAATGAATTCCTGTGCTAAGTTAACCGGTCCATCCCAAATCAGGAACAGGTCGTCAATGTACCTGATCCAGATTGGGATGTGCTCGGTGAATCTCTCGTTATTTTCAGTCCAGACCACCTGTTCCTCCCACCAGCCCAGAAAAAGATTAGCCAGGCTGGGGGTGAAACAAGTGTCCATCGCGGTACCCGATTTTTGTCGGTATAGTGTCTTTGTCAGGAATCGACGAGCGGGCGCCTGCATGGGACCACACATCCCAGAAAGCCCGGTTCGGCGGAGAGAGGCGGAGCTACGCCCATAAATCAGGACAGCACGCACCAGAGAGGCGTGCGTTATTTTATGAACAGCGAACCCGTTACGTCTTTGAAACGCGCTACTCTTCGTAGCGTCTCGTCTAGCCCCGTCCTGTAGTTTCTAGGGACCTCTGGTGTTTCCCCAGTATTGGCGGCATCTCCGAGGGAAGTCTGGTCTCCGGCAGCCGTTGTTGCGCCTACGGAGAAAACCACGCCGGCAAGCACACACCGGAGCTCGAAGAAGAGGAGCCGTGGTCGGCGGCTCATTTCAGGTACCCGCCTTGACCTCTCCGTCGCGCTCCCGTCCCGAGGAGGGTCTGCAAGGACCACAGAGCTGAAGAGGCATAATAACCCCCTCACAAAGCGCTGAAGGTAAGCGCGTTGGCGAACAAGTCAGAAAACGAAGGAAAGCTATACTTCATTCAGGGTAGCTCCTTCCACAGGAGCGGATCACATTGCTCTTGTCCCTCGTAGACTTGGAACTTCTTTGGGGTCACAGGATCACCAATTCACGGACACGTTAGAGGAAGCATGCTCGCTCCCAGAAGCAGTGGATAGTCGGGCGTTTTGAGTTCAGTTCAATATAAGACAGCCTGGAGATTTATGTACGAGACTCTCACCGCCATGGAGTTGCTGCATCTAAGCAAGGCCTGAGAGGCTGAAAGATTAACTCTTGGGCCCTACTATTGCATGGTCTAGCTGCCTGTTGCTTCTGATAAAAAAAGTGTGTTTAGGGTATGAGGAAATACCACGCGTATACACAATAGGAGGAAGTAGCCGGTGGTTCTTGGTGTGGCCAGATAGAAGTAGGCTAGTGAGAATGCATTGAGTGTAGAAGAATATTGCTTATGTATTGTCTCCATTGCTTTGTGTTTTGTGTTACAGGTTCTACTCCCTGCTGTTCCCTTCCCTTTCCTTTCCCTTACTTGATCGCCCTAAAACTCTGTGCAATTATTGTAGGAGTTGGGGATGTCAAGGAGTGGAACCCCTCTGGCGACGCGCAAATCCTGAGGAGCCTCCGATTTCAAGTGGGATCGTGACAGAATAACGCACCCACGAATTCTGCTCCTCCCGATCCGTGCGCCGTACAGGGTGAACATGGAAGAGGTATTATGTGCCTTGGCTCTGGTTCAGCAGGAGTTGGTGCCTCCAGGGCTGAGACTGCGTCCCGGCGGGAAATGGTAGAGAAACTCACCAGAAATCCGTTCGAGGTAGCTTCAGGAAGCCCACAAATCAATGTTTCTGTCCCTCCCCCCATTCCATTAGCCAGCCCCGAAAGATATGCGGGTGATCCCCAAAAAATACAGGTATTTTTGACTCAGATTATGATGCATTTTTCATGTAAACCAGCCTCCTTTCCCACTCACCATTCAAGGGTGGCTTTCCCCATTTCATACCTGATCTGGGATGCTGCCAATTGGGCTGTACCCTTGGTCAGAAACGATGACCCGATTTTGTCAGATTGGGAAGGGTTCAGGGCAGCGCTCGAAGGGGTATTCGATCGAAGGACTACCACATTTAGCGCCGACAAGGAACTCTTAGAACTGAAACAGGGGGGTAGCGATTTGGTTAACTACTTAACCTCTTTCAATAGACTGGTGGCAGAAGCCACTTGGCCCGAGGAAAAAAGGATGTCCCTTTTTTACCAAGGTCTCTGCGATGAATTAAAAGACGTTATAGCCAGGATAGACCCCCAACCCCGAACCTGTACCGATCTTGTCGGGCTTGCCTTGCGATTGGATGGTCGAATTTTTGATAGGGGGGGAGACAGGCGAAAAGGGGATAAGTCTGGGTTCATTCCAGAGAGGGCACCAGCATGGGAGCCTCTTGTGCTCCCAGTGTGGCCAATATATACATGGGGGAATGGGAGCTCAAGAATGTGTTTAACGAGGCAGCCCCTTTTTCGGATAATGTCATCGGTCGGAGATGATTCATCGATGATATTTTCTTTATATGGACAGGGACAAATGAATCTTTGAACGAATTCATACTCTGGCTGAATGCGAGTGATTGCAATCTCAGATTCACTGCTAAAAGCAGTACATATCAAGTGGAGTTCCTGGATATCCTCATCTCGGGATTCAACAATGTAATTGCGGTAAGTTTATTCAGGAAACCTACTGCAAAGAATACAATACTACACTACCAGAGTTTCCACCCTACAAGCCAGAGAGATGCCATTCCTTTCGGTGAATTCCTGCGTATCAGGCGCAATTGCACTGATATGCAGGAATTCCATAAACATGGAGATGCCCTGCGGGTACGACTTCTGGCTAGAGGCTACCCAAACAGACTCATAAGACATGCTTACAAGAGAGCTAAATATTATGATCGAGAAGCATTATTGGCTGGGACAACCCGTACATCTAAAGATCAGGTGGTATGTGTTATTAACCATTCTCCACTAAACCACAAGATCAGAAATATCATCATGAAGAATTGGAAAATTCTGAATAGTGATGATAACAACACCCAGTTGGAACAACCATTAGTAGCGTACCGCAGAAATCGCAATTTGCGCGATCTCTTGGTACATACCAGACCTACTCAATCCAACACAGTACGTCAACTTACTGTATCAGGTCTGCCCTTGATCTTGGGCAATCACAAGTGTGGTTCTTGCCATGCCTGTGATAGTGCCTTAGTTACAGACTCTATACAGTACGAGGGCAAGTCTGTAAAACTGAGAACCTTAACTAATTGCAGGAGTCACAACATAGTATATATGCTAATCTGCCCTTGTGGACTAGCATACATCGGAGAAACCGCACGAGAATTTCGTATCAGATATAGCGAGCATAAATCAGCTGTACGTAACAAGAAAATCACAGCTCCGCAGGTACAACACTGTATTGATAAAGACCACTTGGAAAGTGACTTCAAATGGCTTATCCTAGAGAAAATTCAGAGCAAGGCAGGCACGTCTATGGAAATTACTCGCAAACAACGCAAGACTTTTTGGATTTATACCTTTAACAGTGTGAAGAAAGGTCTAAATCAGGACATACAGTGGTATGTGACCAAGACTTGGTGAGCCATACATATATCCGGGTTACTTTGAAAATCTGTCCAAACTGATCAACCTGTTTCTAGGGTTGCTATGGACAATCTAGAATGGTTTATTTCTAGCCCTCAGTCACTATATCTTGGCGATGACAAATAACTTGGATTATGCTACACATACTTTTTTGTACTAGTGCCGGTACAGTGACTTTGTTGAATCACAGGAGATGTTTTTGATAGACCAACATGATCCATATATATAGAAATCACAATCACTATTTTATTTCTTATTTTTTGTGAGAAATAGATTTTGTGACATTGAGGCATGATAGCGAACACATGACCACCTTATCTCGCATAATACACCTGAACGGGACGCTCGCTTTGTTTGCAAATGGGGCGCGACTCTATATTTCTATATAAACCACATCGCGGATATGGTTGCCAAGTTCTTTTGGTTTTTTCGTTTGTGTTTCACTTTACAGATACTGTTCATAAAGATGAGCGTTTAGACTACCTTCTATCTGATAAAGGGATATATTAATAAAAAAGAAAAATGTTTTTTGTCTGACAATATAGGACAATAAAGTTATGTGGACTTTGATCCCTTACCTCAGGATCGGCCGTATAATAGTTATTAACACAGATCGGATGAATGGTACCCGTTCCAAAATGGTGCTGACTAACCATAGAAAGCAGTCCCCTTTTTCTGTCTATTGTCCAATTTGTGAAATCACACCCACTGGCCTCACGTTGGTGTTTCTATTGGCCAAGCACCATTATATCAAGTCGAGCCTTAGGAGGCATATACGTGCTGCCGTTCCTCTGTTGCCGGTTTACTCGAAGGACTGTCCGTTTTAGAAAAACTTATGCCAAAAGAAATTCGTAAAGAAGGTAAGCTCTCAAGCGTGTACATAGTTTAGGAATAAGTATCTGACACTCGAACAGTTTTTGCCGTTGCGTATGATGTATTGTAGAACCGACATAAGTGTGTCTTGTCCATTATGTTTTTGACGTCTCTAGATACCACGACTTAGCGTCTTTGTTGAATTTCTGCCTCGAAGTTGACCCTCTGCATAACCTAACAAAAGGTCAGTCCTTACAACCTTTAAATACTATATGAATCCTAATTTGAACGAGCTCACCATCGTTCGTTAATAGGTCTAGTATAGAATTATAACAGCGGTCACTTTGAACCTAGCCATTATTACTTAGCGTTCCTCTTACAAACAGCGTAATTAAAAATTTTGTTTTTGGGACAATACATCTATCTCTATTTAAACTGTCTTTTTCAACCAAGACATAGTAATTGATAGCACAACTATTAAAGAGCTAGTACCACCTTCTAGTAGGTGTCACTTGCGATATGACCGCTTTTAAACTGGCGGCTGCCCACACATTAAAAATTAATATCGTTGGACAACATTATGTGCAGCTTTCACTCATAGAATATCTTATTTGTTTCTTCTAGCAATATAAGAAAGGGGATTCCTTTTGGGCTTTTTGATTCAACCAAAAACATTCGGATCTTAGTATTATACCGTGACTGTGTCCTTGTCAAATAACCGCAAACCCGTGGGGAGGAGTAGAAAGACCTTTTTCCCGACAAACAGGTAACGGAACAGGGCGTTCACTTAATGGACGGACTAGCCTGTTGGATCGGTAGTTACTTAACAACAGTCCTTTGTATCTTCTCAATAAGGAAACTTCGAATCACTAAAAACCATGATGGGATGTCTCATCTGTGACGGGGAATATTTATTTCTCTAGAAAAACAAGTAAGCTCACTTTCTATTCACGACATAGAGACATGAAGACTGCACAAAAAATGACCATTTTGGTCTCACACTTGGTGTTCTAATATTTGACTGGTGTTGGTACTTGACGCACTGCTTTCTCTGTCTTTTTGAGCAACTGCCCTCAGTCTAAGCAAGGTCTCAGAGAGTATGTCTCTCTGCATGTAATATACTATCTGGGTATGTCTAAGGAGGTGTAATTGGCAGAATGACAACAGCAACATCTCTCGATGATGATTTTCTCTTATTCTCTCTCTTTAATTTTCCAGTTTCATTCCTTTGGGTAAAGTCTAGTGTTCATCGAGTAATCACCTAACATGTGAAGAAATTGTTTCTTGTAATTCTAATAGGGAATACCGGGCCGTTTATTTATGATATTTTATGTATGTGTTGTTTCAGGTCTTCCTTGGGCTTTATCGTTTTTGAATATACTTCTGGTCCTGATGAAGGTGGCACCATTGCCATCGAAACACGTCGACCACTGACCTTTGACATTAACATCCTGCCTTTGCAGTTGTCTTATTAATTATAGGACATTACTATGTATTTTATGCTTCAAATGTCCAGTATACGATAAAAAACTTTTCTTCTTTTTTCTTTTGATTCTGATAGATGTATGAATGTGGTATGTGTTGGTATGTACGCAGATGAGATTGTATGAAGTTATAATGAATTTTCTTTGTTATTAGTGTGCCCCAGGATTTCTGTTTATATGATGCACTATCACTGTAATGAATCTAGCCAGTGATTATTAAATATTATGTGTATGTTAAAAAAAAGAAATGTATTAAGTTGATCTAAGACAAATAGAAAATGGTAAATAATAAAAATTAAATTATCAAAAATTTTAAAAAAATATTCTTTTGTGTGTTGCATCACTGCTTTTAGGCCTGGTTTTCCTTTAATGCAATTAAATTGCTTCGTTAAAAAAAAGAGGTCGCGAGGGAAGCTTTACTATATGTTCATTCCAGAGAGGAACCTGAGGAGGGAGGACCAAGGGGGGGAAGCCACATCCGAACCTATGGAGGTGGGAGCCCTACGGGCACCGCTATTGCGGAGCGAGAGAGAGAGCAGACGTACACAGGGGTTATGTATGTACTGTGGCAAGAAGGGACACTACGTTAGGGAATGTCCCGCCAGACCTAAGGCCCCGGGGGTGAACTATAGAGGCAGGAAGACAGTAGCCACGACTTCGAATCCTGAGCTTGGCCACGTCTCTGTGGTTCCAGTCAGACCGGGGATAGACCAGGAATGGAAGATCCCTTCCTTGGCTACCGCTCAGGTTATGGAGACGGAAAACCATTTGGTGCTCTTGATGGAACTAGAGTACCAACAACACTTCATCCAGGTAAAGGCTATGTTGGACTTGGGGGCTACGGGGAACTTTATAGATAATGGGTTGGCCTGTCTCCTATGCCTACGGCGAATGACACTGGAGACCCCTGAAGAAGTGTTGGCAGTGGACGGCAAACCCCTCAAATCAGGTCTCATCAAAGAAAGAACTGAAGCCGTAGGGCTATCAGTGGGTACCGGAGGAGGGGAGCAGCACAGGGAAGATCTGACTCTGAATATCATTGACGCTCCACAGTATGAGATTATACTGGGGATGCCCTGGTTCTGTCACCATAACCCCACAATAAACTGGAAGGACAGAACGGTACGTTTCTTGTCAGACACGTGTAAGGAGCATATGATCTTAGAGCAGGCTTCGGGCGCGACGGCTTTGGCACATCATTATGTGGTGGCCACGGCTGTCGAGAAGGAGACGGTTCTGCCTGGTGAATATGCTGCCTACGCTGACGTGTTCAGCAGGGCACAAGCGGAGCACCTGCCGCCTCATAGGCGGTACGACTGCCAGATAGATTTGGTCGAAGGGGCGTACCATTTGGTACCATTTGGTACGCATGAGAGAGGGGGATGAATGGAAAACAGCTTTTAAAACACAATACAGCCTGTTCGAGTATACCATAATGCCGTTTGGGTTATGTAATGCCCCTGCGGCGTTCCAGTATTTTCTGAACGACGTGTTGAAGGAGCTCATAGATCATACAGTGGTCGTATATATAGATGACATACTCATTTACTCCAAGACCGAGGCAGAACACCAGGGCCACATCGTTCAGGTTCTAGAAGCCCTGAGAAAAAACCAACTGTATTGCAAACTAAATAAATGCGAATTTGGGGTGTATGAGGTAGAGTTCTTGGGGCTGATGCTCCGTCCAGATGGCTTGGGAATGGCAGACAGGAAGGTACAGGCAGTTAGGGACTGGCCGGGGCCAACCAACGTAAAACGGGTGCAGAGGTTCCTGGGGTTTGCCAACTATCGAAGGTTCATTCAGGATTTCTCACACAAGGCACTACCTATTACAAGGCTGCTTAGAAAGGGAACTACTTTTGAATGGTCTCCGGAAGCGGCTGCCACATTCGAACTTTAAAAGAGGCTTTTACCTCGGCACCGATTCTCAGACACCCCAGGTTCGACGCTCCTTTCATCGTGGAGGCTGATGCCTCCGACGAAGCTATAGGGGCCATTCTATCCCAAAGAGACCAACATACTGGACAGTTACACCCAGTAGCTTATCTGTCCAAAAAACTAAACACGGCAGAGAAGAATTTCAATGTGGCGGAGAAGGAGCTGTTATCCATCAAAAAGGCCTTCGGGGAGTGGCGTCCATATTTATGGGGGGCCCGGTATCCCATCACAGTATACTCCGATCACAGAAATCTACAGTATCTGAAAACCGCTCGGCACCTGTCTCAACGGCAGATGAGGTGGATGCTCCTCTTTGAAGAGTATGATTTTATCATCACCTTCAGGCCCGGAGCAGAAAACCACTAGGCTGACTCCTTGTCTAGATTAGAGACCAACAGCGACCGGATCACCGCCCCTCCGGTGGCCATCATTGATCCCTCCAAGGTGGTGTGTGTCCTCAAGGCTGATCAATACCTGGACGAGGTGCGAAGACATAGGACTGCACAAGAATGGGAAGAATGGGCCAAGGAGAAGGCAAACCGCTCCCTGAAGCAGGGGCTGCCGTTCCAGGATCAACGGCTGTATCTACCAACGGTGCCGTTGCGGATGGAAGCCTTTGCCTGGTGTCATGATTCCCCATTGGCCGGCCATCCCAGTTTCCAAAAAACCATCCAGTTGCTGAGAAAGCACTTCTGGTGGGATTCGTTGGCTCGAGATGTCAAGGGATGGGTTTCTAGGTGTGAGAGTTGGGCGCGAGGAAAAGGCGAAACAACGAAGAAAAAAGGAAAACTTATCACCATGCCAACTCCTCACCTGCCGTGGCAACACATTAGTTTGGATTTTGTCACCGGTCTACCCTTGGACCAGGGGTTTACTGCGCTTCTGGTGGTAATAGACAGCCTGACCAAGATGGGCCACTTTATTCCCTGTAAGAACCTGCCCACGGCCGTCAGACAGACAGACAGCCCAACTGGTGCTTCAACGCGTGGTTAGGTTACACGGACTCGAGAGGCTTAACCAGACTTTGAAAAAGTACCTGAGATGTTATGCCAACAAAGCGCAGGAATCGTGGGTATCTCTGCTCTGGATGGTGGAGTTGGCCTACAATAACGCCTCCCACAGCTCAACGGGAGTTTCTCCGTTTAATGCTAACTACGGCTTTAGTGACCGAAGTAGTGGACCAGCCCTCTGTACACGCTCATCTTGAGACCATACATGTGGTACACAAGATGGTGAGGAGACAACTACGGCGGGCCAAGCTGACGTATAAACGGTGGGAGGATCGCCACCGAATAGACGGACCTCAGTACAAGATAGGGGATATGGTGTGGTTGTGCACAAAAAACGTGGGGAGAGGCAGCGTGAAAGGGGTATCTCTCACAGAAAGAACTCCGATATGTTTTCAGAAATGCCTCAGACAGATACCAGCTGACGGACTGAATCACAAAATAGTTTTTCAATGCTTATGCAGTGTGAGTTATGAACAGTTCGCACCCAGGCTCGCAGAGGACAACTGCGGCCTGTCTGCTCCACTCACAGACACAGTACTACGAGCCGTCTGCTCCCAAAAGGAACAGCAGCACAGTAGCTCGCAGAGGTACATGCACAGTAGCGTACTAGCTCGCAAAGGTAGAGAGCTGCGAGCCGACGGACTGGCTCCTAATGGCATAGCTGCGAACTGGTGATGTTGATCTACAACAACAACATACGTTTTGACATGGCTGATATCTACAGAAGTGATGGAGTACATTTCACAGATCAGGGAAATCGAGTTTGTCTGAATAACCTGAAGCTGTGCACCCGCACTTATATGTAGCTCCAACTAATAAACACAAGGGCTCTTTTTAGAGCCGCTTTCTCTTCTCAATATCGGTTCGCAGAGTGACAGCTGCGATCCGGCTAGCACAGGGAGACCTGCGGGCTGTCAAGCAGCCTCGCAGAGGGACACCTGCGGCCCGTGGGCTCAACTCGCACAGGGAGAGCTATGGGCCATCGGCTCACACAGTGTGAGCTATGGGCCATCGGCTCGCAAACGCACATCAGTGTGCTGGCTCGCAGAGGGAGAGCTACGGTCTAACTCGCCAAGGGACACCAACGGGCCAACGGCCCTGCTAGCAGAGACACACCTATCACCTAACGGACTGACTCGCACATGTACAGCTAGGGAGACGACGGCTCGCAGGCGCACAGCTGCAAGCCGATGGACTGCTACTGTTTTATGCTTTAGGGTAGTACAGTGGTGTTTGAGTAGTGTAGGGGGTTGTGCTGGTGGTAGTATTTTATGCTTTAGGGTAGTACAGTGGTGTTTGTGTAGTGTGGGAAGTCATGCAGCGAGAACTGTTTTAGGATTTACAGCAGTGCAGTGGTGTTTGTATACTGTTTGGCGGTTCATGCTGGGGGTATCGTTTTAGGGTTTAAGGTAGTGCACTGGTGTTTGGCTAATGTAAGAATCGTGCTGGAGGTAGTATTTTAGAGTTTACTAAAATGCAGTGGTGTTTGGGTAGTGTAAGGGGCCATGCTGGGAGTTGTGTTTTAGTGTTTAGGGTAGTGCAGTGGTGTTTGTGTACTGTAGAGGGTTCGTACTGTGAGTAGTGTTTTAGGATTTAGGGTAGCACAGTGGTGTTTGTGTAGTGTGGGAAGTCATGCAGCGACTACAGTTTTAGGATTTAGAGTAGTGCAGTGGTGTTTGTGTACTGTTTGAGGGTTCTTGCCGGCAGTAGCGTTTTAGGGTTTAAGGTGGTGCAGTGGTGTTTGGGTAGTGTAAGATTCGTGCTGGAGGTAGTATTTTAGAGTTTACAAAAATGCAGTGGTGTTTGGGTAGTGTGAGGGGTTATGCTGGAAGTAGTGTTTTAGGCTTTACGGCAGTGCAGTGGTGTTTGTGTACTGTAGGGGGTTCGTGCTGAGAGTAGTGTTTTAGGATTTAGGTTAGCACAGTGATATTTGTGTAGTGTGGAAAGTTATGCAGCGACTACTGTTTTAGGATTTAGAGTAGTGCAGTGGTATTTGTATAATGTTTGGGGGTTCATGCTCGGTATAGCGTTTTAGTGTTTAAGGTAGTGCAGTGGTGTTTGGGTAGTGTAAGAATCGTGCTGGAGGTAGTGTGTTAGAGTTTACGAAAATGCAGCGGTGTTTGGGTAGTGTAAGGGGTCATGCTGGGAGTAGAGTTTTAGGGTTTAGAGTAGTGCAGTGGTGTTTGTATAGTGTAGGGGGTCGTGCTAGGGTAGTCGTTTATATGTAGTTCTTAGATGATCTGGTATATCATTTCCAATGACAGTGTCAGGATATGCTTCAGTCTCTCCGAGTCTCTATTAAAGGTAGTTATAAATCGAAAGGTATTATTGTTTTCATCGATCGATTTGACTTTATCTTTCAGAAGACATGATCTCAGGATATTAATAACCTTTTCCAGGTTCTTCTGGAGAAGTTCGCCTGTATATCCTCTCATTTTAAACCTCTCAATTGACTCATATGCTGCTACCAAGAAGTCTTCATCTCTTGAGCAGTTCCTCTTAAGTCACAGCAACTCACCATAGGGGATGCTGTTTTTGAGAGGTGACTACTGTTCGCTTCCAAAATAGAGTTCCCTGCTGTAGTTTTGCGGAATAGGGAAGTACAGATTTGTCCTTCCCTAATAAAGACCTTCAAATCAAGGAAATCAACCTCTCTGGCGCATATATGACCACTAAAATGTAAATTCACCATGTTAGTGTTCAAATGTTCAATGTATGAATCTGCATCTTTTTTCGACCTCTTCCAAAAGATGAAAAGGTCATCGATATATCGGTACCATCCGATAACCGATGTGATCCACTGATTGTTCTCTTCGGCCCAGGCTAGCTGCTTCTCCCACCAGCCTACGAACAAGTTCGCATAGCTGGAGGCGAAGCAGGTACCCATTGCCATGCCTTTGATTTGTCTGAAGTATTGTTTCTGGAAGAGGAAAATTTTATCGTTCAAGCAGAATTTCAAAAATTCAATTAGCATGGTGTTATGTTGCAAGAACTTCAAAGAACGACCTTTCAGAAAATATTTCACTGAGTTTATACCATCCTGCTGAGAAATACATGTATAGAGACCTGTAAGGTCTAGGACAATCATGTGCATGTCAGGTTCCCAATTGATGTGTGAAATTGTCTGTATGAAATCCGTGGTATCACAGATGTATTATGGTAAAATTTTGACAAAATCAATGAGGAAAAAGTCCAAATATTGCGACATTGCCTCTGTTAGACTGCCTTTGGAGAAAATTATTGGTCTGCCTGGCGATGATGTCGGGTTTTTATGTATCTTTGGCAGATGATAGAAAGTTGAAGTTACTGGTTGTTGGCAGGCTAAACATTTATGTTCATTAACATCAATTATTCCATGCTAGAACCATCTGTCTATTAGCTCGTGATATTCAGTGATGCTCTTAATATATTCTTCTTTTGTGATTTTACTATAACACGTGGTGTCTGTCAGTTGTCTTAGGACCTCAGTGCAGTAAAACTCTCTTGTCATGTGTACAATATTCCCTCCTTTATCTGAGGGCTTGCACACTAAATTGGTATCATTTTGTGTCTTTTCTAAAGCCAGTTGTTACTCTCTTGTGAGGTTCGCTTGTTGCGTAATTCCCATTTTGGATAAGTCATTTTTGACTGCTTCTTCAAATGTGTCAATGGGATCATATGGCGTGTTAGGGATAAATGCTGAACGTGGTTTGAAATGCGTTTTCGCTGGTATTGAGTAATGCCAACATTTTCCGCAGATACTATTGCATTTGTTTCTTGTTCCTGTGTACTCAGAGTTTGTTGCCTTTTGAGTATTTGTAGTGTTTGTAGATCTTCTCCAACTAAATTATCCATTGATTCACCATTGCTTCCACTATTGTCAATTTGGCGTTGTATGTTCTTGATTTTGTAAAATTTGTGAAGCTTTAATTTCCGTATGAAAAGAAACAGATCTATTCTGGTTTGAGTAAATTCAAAGTTGTGCGACGGACAAAACGTCAGTCCTTTTTTTTACAACAGTTTCTTCATGTTTGGTCAATTTGTGTGACGTTAAATTGATAATGGTAAGGTTGTCTGTTGGGGTTATCTTCTGCTGCCCCTCTTGCTGCACGTTTGTGAGGCTATTCCTTGATTTTCCTCTGCTGAAGCCCCCTCTCAAATAAATAAAAATATATTCACTGAAAAAACCATAGGTTTCAGGGGCATTATAGTTAGTTGGACATTTCACTCGTACAAAACCATAGAAATTCTCCCGTTATAGTTACTTCAGCTAACTATAACTCGTGCCCTCGCAATGCACTGCTGATGACATCACATATTACATCACTCATGACATGGTCAGTGACATCACTGATGACATCTCAAATGATATCACTGATGACATCATCCAGTGACTGTGTGTTTCTGTAAAGTTTAAATATGTTTAATATACAGGGAACGGCATATTGAAGAATGAGTGGGTGTATAACTGTCTGAATGGATGATTTAGTAGGTGCGTGACTGACTCTAGAAGTGAGTGATTAAACTTATCTTACTGAATGCATGGGTTACTGACTAAACTGTGTGAATGTCTGTATCCGTCTGTCTGTTGATGCGTAAGCAGCTGCACGGGTTTGTGAATAGCTACATGAGTGTCTATATGAGTTATTGATTGGTTGTCTGAGTATCTGTATGGGTGCCTGAGTGTTTGTGTGGGTGGGGTGTGTGTGACTGTGATAGATGTGTGAGTGGGTGATTCACTGGGTGCATGGTTTCAAGAGTGCATCTGTGATGAACTGTATGGGTGAGTGAGTGTGTGTATGGGTGTGTTAGTGAGTGAATGTATATCTCAGTGGTACATGTGTGAGTAACTACATATGTGAAAGGCAGTATATATGTTTGTTAGAATATATAAATGGCTATAAGTGAGAGTGTGTGATTATGAGAGTGGCTGTGTGGATGAGTGTGTGTTTGTATCAGTGATTGTATAAGAGCGTAAGAATGTGCTAGTATTTGTATGAGTAAGTGAGCTGTTGTATGTATAACTGTATAGGTGAGTAAATGGGAGTGTGATTAGTTATTTGCATGACTGACTAGGAGTATGAGTACCTCTATGGATGAGTGGCGGTGTGTGAGTGTCTATATAGGTGTATGAGTGCATATGATAGTCCTGTACTGAGTGACCGTTAACTATGAGTGTCTGTACAGGTGAATGAATGGATGTGTGTGTAGACCTAAGAATCAGTGAGTGGGTATGTAGTTATTGGCGTTGGAGTGTCTATGGTTTTGAGAATGGCAGTCTGTAATTTAGAGTGGGTGTATCAAAAGTTATATTAGGGTGTGAGAAGATGCATGAAATTATCACATGGATGATGTCATCAGTGATATCATTTGAGATGTCATCAGTGATGTTATTGGCCATGTCATGACTGATGTAATATGTGACATCATCAGCAGTGCATTGCGGGGGCGCGAGTTATAGTTAGCTGAACTAACTATAACAGGGAATTTCTATGGCTTTGTACGAGTGAAATGTCCAACTAATTATAACGCCCCTGAAACCTATGTTTTTTTCAGTGAATTTCTAAGGTTTTTTAAATGCTAATTTCTAACTATAACGTGCCTGAAACCTATGTTTTTTCAGTGAATTTCTAAGGTTTTTTAAAATGCTAATTTCTAACTATAACGTGCTTAAAACCTATGGTTTTTTCAGTGAATTTCAAAGGTTTTTTAAATGCTAATTTCTAACTATAACATGCCTGAAACCTATGTTTTTTAAGTGAATTTCTAAGGTTTTTTTAATGCTAGTTTCTAACTATGCCTACAAAGATAGGACATGTGCAGAAAGAGGAAAAAACGCACAGAAAGAAACTAAAGAAATACAGAAAGAAGCAACAGAAGTCCACAAAGATGAAGAAAAGTGCAGATAGAAGCATGACGTGCAGAAAGAACCAACAGAGGAGCAAAAAGAAGCCTAGTTGCAAAATCATCCTGTGCTCACAACTTTTTCAGATGAGTACTGGTCGTAACTGACTCCGACTAACCAGGCCTAGAGCCAGTGCTATGCTAAAAGACACTTAGAATACAGTGAAAACACCTACATACACTAGGGAACAGTATGCATTGGGGTACCCCTGTGATTAACATGACCTCCTCTGTAAGGCCCTAGCACATAATAGTGCAGGGGGATTACAACTACCTCTAAGTCAGAGGTGCAGAAATATGCTACTTTAACTAGCAGTCGCTTTTGCAGAGTGGTGGAGAAATAGTGCTGGGCGTCCAACCAACGCTCAGGAATTCCGCTGCGTAGGACTTACAGGAGGTACCAGGAGGGATTCTTGGCCTCCAAACTCCCTCAGGACTGAATTGGACTTTATCCCCCACCCCATAGTTTGCCACGAGGCAATTTGCAAAGTGGTAGAGAAAGGGAGCCATGGCCTATGAAAACGTCTTAGCAATCCCACTGTGTGGGACTTACTGGAGGTAGTAACAAGAGGGGTATTTGGCCCCCAAGGTCATCCTTGGGGGCCAACTTCCCAAACTATTACATCCAGTCAGTCCCACAAAGCAGCATTGGTAAATACTCGTACCAGGCCACGCCCACTTTGCCCACCACTCTACAAACGCGCTCCCTGGCACGCTCTTGGATGGAGATTGAAGTCCCCTTCACTGCTGGGGGTCCTTTAGGGGCCAACTAGCCTACCTTTTATCTCCAGTAAGCCCCACGCAGTGAGGATTTGTGAGAGGTAGACAAAGGCCATGCCCCTTTTCTCCACCACTCTGCAAACACGTTGTAAGTTGGGGGATTAAGTCTCCTTGAATCATGAGGGTCCCTGGGGTCCAGCTAGCCCACCAGGTACCTCCAGTAAGCGCCACACAGATGCGTTGCAGAGAGGTGTAAAAAGGTGCGTGGCCTAGACCAAGTGGAATTAATTCCCCAATTTAAAACGCGCGTTTGCAGAGTGTTGCTGAGAGCGGGCGGGGCCTCCGGTATGATCGCAGTGTTTTTTTAAATTATTTTTTTTGAAGGGGGACTGTGTGGTCCCCTTCTTTTTACTTTTTTTGGGCCCTGGGAACCCCATCCCCCAGGGCCTGACCCCCATTTAAAAATACTATATATATATGAACGGGAAGGGGACTGTGTGGGCCCCCCTCCCGTGGCCAATTCCGGCCCCGGGGACCCCATCCCCCTGGGCATGGCCACATATATTTTGTTTATGGAGGGGCTGCATGGCCCCCTTATTGAGGCCACTATTGGCCCCAGGGACCCCATTCCCCGGGGGCAGCATTTATTTATTATTTATTTATTTATTATTTTTGGGGAGGGGGCCGCGTGGCCCCCCTCCAAGGCCACTTCTAGCCCCGGGGACCCCACCCCCTGGGGCAGGCCCTATCCGTTGGGGACTGTGGGGGAGCCCCAATGCCCCCACGGTGCCACCGGCTCCCCGCGTCCTCCAGGAGCCAGCATTACTTTTCCACATGGGGCGCTGCTGAGATGCCGCTCCCCTTGTGGAAAAGCAACTCTGCTTTGCTTCATTGAAGCAAGAGCAGGTTTCCCTGCTCTCGCTTCAATGAAGCAAAGCGATTTGCAATGACCCCGCCCTGTCATTGCAAATAGCTGTGTCCCGGGGGTGGACACCCTGGGACACTGCAGGAGTCAGCCCTGGGGGTTGGCGGTCCCCAGGCCCATCAAGGGATCCTGGAGGGGGCCGCACGGCCCCCCTCCCAACATTGGCAAAGCCCCGGGGAGGTGGTGGTCCCCAGGGCCGGGGGTCCGTTACGGAACCCTGAATTTATGTACTCCGTGCCCCGGGGAGGTGGCAGTCCCCGGGGCATGTGGGGGAGCTCAAGCCCCCCACATAAGTTATTTATTTTAAAAAAAGTGATATCACTGACCATGTCATGAATGATGTAATATGTGACATCATCAGCAGTGGATTGCGGGCGCGCGAGATGTAGTTAGTACAATTAACTATATCGGAGGAATTTCAATGGTTTTGTTCAAGTGAAATGTTCAGCTAACTATAACACCCTTAAAACCTATTGTTTTTTCAGTGAATTTCTAAGGTTTTTTAAATGCTAATTCCTAACTATATCAGGCCTGAAACCTATGGTTTTTTCAGTGAATTTCGCAGGTTATTTAAATGCTAATTCCGAACTATATCAGGCCTGAAACCTATGGTTTTTTCAGTGAATTTCAAAGGTTTTTTAAATGCTAATTCCTAACTATATCAGGCCTGAAACCTATGGTTTTTTCAGTGAATTTCAAAGGTTTTGTAAATTACAATTTTTAATGTATTAATTGTTATACTGATTTTTTTTATACTGATTTACTACATTGTTTAAACTGTTTATTTTTAGATAATTTATTTTTTAATTACATTATACATTACAATACAAAATATACTTTCTCAGAATGAATTACTTTAGTTTAAATACTTTGCAAATAGGCAATAGACTTTTAAGTACAGTAGTTACAGTTGTTGCAATCTGCAACACAATTTCAAACACAAAGCAACATTGAGCTCAATGTGAATTTCTAGTCAAATGCAATTAGTTACTTTATGGATTACTTTTCTAACCACAGGACTGGATGCTAGATTCAGTCCTTGGACATCTCCTGTAAACAGTTGAGTAAAAGCGTTTTGGATACATAGTGATTTTTAAGGATTATTATTGTATTTTAAAAGTTGACACTTAGAACATTTTTCACATAGAATCACCAATGTTATCCTATGGCAGAAAATTCACTTAGCAGGTAAGTAGTGTTACTGTTACTTTTTCTTACTCCGTGGTGGATCCTGTGTCCAGCACAGGTGAATCTCCTGTAAACAGTTGAAAGAATGTGTTTAAGTGATACAGACAATTTTTTAGGAATATTTTTAGTTTGTGAAAATAGACACTTGGAAACTTTTCTGCTGAGAACCACACAATGGATTCCTACGGAAAGTAATACAAGTTACTAGTAAGTACGCTTAGAATTAGTTTTCAGGGTCAGTGCTGGTCTAAAAGATGCAGCACTGGGTTCTCTCTGATAACAGGTGAGTAAATCGGAATTTGTAGTTTGGATGATTTTAGAGGAATATTTGTACGTTTCAAAAATGGACACTTAGAAACTTTTCTGCTGAAAACCACACAATGGATTCCTATGGAAAGTAATACAAGTTACCAGTAAGTACGCTTAGAATTAGTTTTCAGGGTCAGTGCTGGTCTAAAAGATGCAGCCCTGGGTTCTCTCCTGAGAATAGGTGAGTAAATTGGAATTCGTAGTTCGGCTGATTTTAGATGAATATTTGTTCGTTTAAAAAATGGACACTTAGAAACTTTTCTGCTGAAAACTACACAATGGATTCCTATGGAAGGAAATACAAGTTACTTGTACGTACGCTTAGAATTACTTTTCAGGGTCAGTGCTGGTCTAAAAGATGCAGCCCTGGGTTCTCTCCTGAGAATCGGTGAGTAAATTGGAATTCGTAGTTCGGCTGATTTTAGAGGAATATGTGTACGTTTAAAAAATGGACACTTAGAAACTTTTCTGGTGAAAACCACACAATGGATTACTATGGAAGGAAATACAAGTTATTGGTAAGTACGCTTAGAATTACTTTTCAGGTTTAGTGCTGGTCTAAAAGATGCAGCCCTCAATTCTCTCCTGATAACAGGTGAGTAAATCAGAATTTGTAGTTCGGATGATTTTAGAGGAATATTTGTACAATGGTAAAGGACGGGGGCAGGGCCTGAGGTGACATGTGCAAACACACCCAGTGGCGCGTTTTAAGTTGGGAAATTAATTCCTCTTCAATCCTGCGGTCCCCCGGTGGGCCAACTAGCCCACCAGATACCTCCAGTATGTGTCAGGGAGCTGCTCCATGGTGCTTCCTGGAGGTACCTGGTGGGCTAGTCGTCCCCTAGGGCACCTCTGGATTGAATAGGAATTAATTCTTCAACTTAAAATGCGCCACAGGGTGTGTTTGCACACATATCACCTCAGGCCCCGCCCCCTATTTTCACTACTGTGCAAACGCGCACGTTTTAAGTTGGGGGATTAAGTCCCCTTGAATCCTGAGGTCCCCTAGCGGCCAACTAGGCCACCGTTTTTTTTGTTCCTTATTTTTTTTTTTAGAAGGGGGGCTGTGCAGCCCCCCTTCTTTTTCTATTTTTTGGGCCCTGGGGACCCCATCCCCCAGGGACTGACCCCAATTTTAATTTTTGAAAAAAAAAATCGGGAAGTGCCGTGTGGCCCCCATCCCGGGGCCTGGTTCTTTTTTTAAAAATGTTGATGGAGGGGGGCTGCATAGCCCCCTCCTCTGGCCACTTTAAGGCCCCGGGGACCCCATCCCCCGGGGCCGGCCATTGTTTTTTTTTTTAATTTAATTTGGGAGGGGGGCCACGTTGCCGCCCTCCCGGGCCACTTCTGGCCCCGGGGACCCCATCCCCGGGGCCTGGCCTCTTGTTGGAGACCGTGGGGGGTCCCCAATCCCAATCCCCCCACGGTCCCAGCCAGCTCCCCGCCTCCTGCGGGAGCCGGCATTGCTTTTCCACATGGGGAGCAGCTAACATGCTGCTCCCCATGTGGAAAAGCAATCTGCTTTGCTTCATTGAAGCGAGAGCAGGTTTTCCTGCTCTCGCTTCAATGAAGCAAAGCAGTTTGCAATGGCAGGGTTTGCCATTGCAAACAGCAGTGTCCCGGGGTGGGCACCCCGGGACACTGCAGGAGCCGGCCCTGGGGGGTGGCGGTCCCCAGGGCCAATACAAGGCTCCAGGAGGGGGGCCGCATGGCCTCCCTCCAACATGTACAAGTTGCCCATGGGGGTGGTGGTCCCCAGGGCTGGGGGGCCTGAGAGCCCCCCCACATCAATTAGTTTTAAGCCCCGGGGGTGGCAGTCCCCAGGGTAGGGGAGGCTGCGAGCCCCCCACCTATGATAATGAAGCCCCGGGGTGTGTCGGTCCCCGGGGCTGCGGGGGGGCCGTGAGCCCCCCCGCATTTACAATCTTGGAGCCCCGGTGGATGGCGGTCCCCGGGGCAGTGTGGTTGGGATTGGGACCCCCCACACTTTTTTTTTAATTAAGCCCCCGTGATTTGGCCCTGGGTGCAAATTAGAATATTCAGTGGGGGAGCACGCGCCGATTTTTTTTTTATTTTCGGCTGAAATTCGCGCTGTGCGAATTTCACTGATTTTTTTAAAAAAAATGCTTATTTGAGCCCTGGGGGTCCTTGTGGGACCCCCTGAGCAGGCCTTGTCGCGTTTTTCGCATTTATTTTATAGGTTTCTTGTGCCTCGGTTCTACCGAGGCACAAGATGGCTGCCAATACTTCCTGATCTGGAGTGTTGACAGCCAATTAGCATTCAGCTCGTGCACGGCAGGGTGCGTGCTGGGTGCAGGGAGGGTGCGCGGATCCTCCGAGGCCATAGATATCACTAACTATTTTACCCAAATTTTCTCAGGAACTACTGAACGGATTTACACCATTTAAGCAAAAGGCACGAGTCTGAACTGAGGACTACCTATTTGCCAAATTTGTTGTAATTCCGTTCTGCAGTTCGGGCTGTAGCTGCGTCAACAGGTCCTATGGGAAAATGCATGGGAAAACGCGTTTTGAGACTCCCTTTTTTCTCGGCCCCCACTTGACGGATCACCGTGAAATTTTCTGGATAGGAGCGGACCGGAGCTGTCCAAAAGTTTGGAAAATTTCACAAAGATTCGTCAATCGGCGACAACGTTATTCCAAATAGAATGTTGCAGATTTCCTATGGAAAATAGGTCCAAACTATATCTACCTACTGGCGACGGCCAGTAGGTAATGTGTGTATATATATATATATATATATATATATATATAAATTATCTACTGGCGGTCGCCAGTAGATAGTTATAGTTAGGACCGTGTTTCCATAGGAAATCCGCAACATTCTATTTGGAATAACTTTGGCGCCGGTCGACGAATCCTCGTGAAATTTTCAAAACTAATGGGGCGCTACGCTCCGCTCCTACCCTGAAAGTCTCGGGGGGATTCGTCAAGCGGGGGCTGAGAAAAAAGGGGGGTCCCAAAACGCGTTTTCCCCATGCATTTTTCCATAGGACCTTTAGACACAGCTACAGCCCGAACGGCTGAACAGAATTACTTGAAATTTGGCAGAGAGGTAGTCCTCAGGTCAAGGATGTGCCTTTTGTAGGTCTGGTGTAAATCTGTTCAGTAGGTCCTGAGAAAATAGCATTTAAATCAATATATATATCTGTAAGCGCGCTCCGTGCGCTTACCGTAAGCTTACCGTACGCGTACGGTGCCGTGCGCGAGCTCAATTCTGATTGGTGGTTACATGACTGTAAACATTCGAATCGGTCGAAATCAGGAAGTGTCGGCCGCCATTTTCTGTCTCTCGCACTGAGAAACAAAGGTGGGGAACGTGAAACGGGGGCAACAAAGAGAGTTGCAGACCCCCTAGTGTTTGTCAAGGGGTCCAAGAAGGACCCAAAAGTACGAAAAATAAATGTAATAATTTTTTTTTAAAAAACGCGGGGTACGCGTACGGTAAGCTTACCGTACGCGCACGGCAAAAAAAATAAAGAAGTAACAATCACATTTATTAAATAAATTAAAGGACCCACAAGAGAGAAAAAAACAAATGTTACTGCGTAAAAAAAGGTGAGGCGCTCACGGCATGGACTGCGCAACGTGGGTGCTCGGTGCACCGAGCGCCCACAGCGCGCGAACGGTGCGCGAAGCGCACCGTGCACGCAGGGTGTGCGCATAGTGAAAAACCAGAAAAAAAAATAAAAAATAAATACATAACTTAGCATTTAAAAAACCGTACAAATTCACTGAAAAAACCATAGGTTTCACACACGTTATAGTTAGGAATTATCATTTACAAAACCTTGCAAATTCACTTAAAAAGCCATAGGTTTCACACATGTTATAGTTAGCTGTACATTTCACTCGTAAAAAACCAATGAAATTCCACGTTATAGTTAGATCAGGTAACTATAACTTGCGCGACCGCAATCCACAATGTGTAATTTCAGATGTCATCATTGATGTCATGAGTGATGTCACTGACCATGTCATGAGTGATGTACTATGTGACGTCATCAGCAGTTTATTGTGGGCGCGCAAGTTATAGTTACCTGATCTAACTATAACGTGGAATTTCATTGGTTTTTTACGAGTGAAATGTACAGCTAACTATAACATGTGTGAAACCTATGGTTTTTTAAGTGAATATATATACATATACATCCGGCTCAAAGCTCCATTACGCCGCGCGAATGAAGGGACTGCGCTCAGCAAGGTACTCGGTTCTTTTTTATTTGCCGAGAAGTTTGACGCGTTTCGGCGTCTATGCCTTTTTCGACTGGATCACAAAGTGCATTTGCATACAACATAAATATATCCGGTACAAGTTAAGGGTTTCCGGGTCAAACCCAATGAACATAGTAGACAGACTCAAAGCATTGATATGGGTAGAAATGCCACGCTTAAAACGAGAAAAAGAAAATACATTTCATACTTTGACTCGTTATTTGTTTGGAACAATATTTATGAACAAATTATGAACTTATCATGGTGTATACTGCAGTAAAAATAATAATACAACTTAAATGAATAATTCATTATCCTGTTTGATTCTTTGCAACAATTCAAAAGAACCCATATAGATTACTGCATATAAGAACTCTCATAATTGAGCCCTGAATGGGCATAAACAAATTCATTCACATGTCAAATTTTTATGAGTGGGATTAAAAACTCCTGCTCCCATTTTGAGGTGTCTAGGGGAGGTAAGACAGACATGACAGTTGTCCACAATTAAACTATTCTACGGCATGGAGATTTCAAACACTAGCAACCATCAAGTTGACCAAATTTTTACCCTAGGTGGCTAGCTAATTCTTCTCCTGTGTTTAAGCCATCAGGGAAAGTAGTTTGTAAATCAATAATAAATCTAGATTCAAGTCGCCTCAGTCGTAGTTCCCGGTTGCCACCCCGTTCACTCGCAGGAACATGATCAAGACAAAAGAATGTCAGCAAATTCCTATTGCTGTCATGGAATTTGGCAAAGTGCCTAGCTACAGGGTAGGTAAAATCTAGATTCTCAATAGCTCGTGCATGTTCTAAAATACAGCGCTTGGTAGGGTGAATCGTACTACCAATGTACTGCTTGCCACAAAGACAAAGCAAGCTGTACACACAATACGGCGTATTACAAGTTAAAAACTTATTGATGGCTTTTGGCTTAGGCATGTTGGGAATTTTATACGAAATAACTTTTTGACTTCCCTTACAGGCCTTACATTTACGGCATGGAAAGAAGCCTATGAAAGTACTGATACGTGGGACAAATGAGATTGATTCATGATGACTTCTCACTTATGTGTCTTTCAGAGATTTACTTCTTCTAAAAGTTACTTGTGGATAAGCAGGAAGAGAATTTCCTATAATCCCATCTGCTCTCAAAATATGCAAATTCCGGCATAAGATTTCTCTCAAGAGGCCTGTTTCATTTGAGAAGGTTGTTATGAATTTAAAGGTTTCGCTATCATCCGTCTTAGGATTCTCCTTCTTATATAGTAGGCTTTGACTTGAAATCTTATTTACCTTATTTAAGGTTTTAGCCAACAGTTCCGGGCAGTAGCCCCGTGACTTGAAATGTTCGATCGATGAGGACGCTTCCTTAAGAAAATCAGTATCTAGAGAACAATTGCTTGTTAAACGCAGCAGTTTACCATATGGTATACTATTTTTTAATGATTTCTGATGACTGCTTCGTGCTTCAAGTACAGAATTACCAGCTGTGTCTTTCCTATAGAGGGTGGTAGAGATTTTGTTATTCCTCACAAATACTCTCAGATCTAGGAAAGACACTTCTGTTGAACTTATGTGTCCATTGAAATGCAAATTCTAACTATTGTTATTTAGTTTTATGATATATTTCTCAGCTTCTTGTTTGGGCCCCTTCCACAAAATAAACAAATCATCAATGTATCTATACCATGCGGCGATACACCTGACCCAATGATTGTACTGGTCGACCCAGGCCACCTGCTTCTCCCACCAGCCAACGAACAAGTTCGCATAACTGGGGGCGAAGCAGGTGCCCATCGTCGTTCCCTGTATCTGCCGGTAATGCTGCTTATTGAATAAAAAGATGTTGTTTGTCAGGCAGAATATTATAAATTCAACCAGCATTGCATTGTGTTCTGAGAAGTGTAGAGATCTACTCTTCAAAAAATATTGGACAGTATTAATTCCCTGAGTATGATCAATTCAAGTATATAAACTTGTTTTATCCAGGACAATCATCCACATGTCTGGTTCCCATGGTATATTCATGATATTGTTGATTAAATGAGTAGTATCCTTGATATATGAGGGCAACATATCTGCCAAGAAAAAATCAATGTAGTGGGACATGTTTTCAGTCAAGCAGCCCCTTGAGGACACAATTGGACGTCCTGGTGGTCGAGTTGCATCTTTATGTACTTTTGGTAAATGGTAGAATGTGGTGGTGACTGGATGTGGGCATGTTAAAAATGTAAATTCATTGTTATCGAGCATACTATTGTCCATCCATTTTTGAATAAGCTTGTGATACTCTGTGATGCTTTTAATATATTCATCTATAGTAATCCGGATGTAACATTTATTGTCCAACAATTGTCGTAGTGCCTCTTGTTCATAATACGTTTGAGTCATTAAAACCACATTTACACCCTTATCAGAGGGTTTACAAATCAAATCTGGGTCACAAATTAATTCTTGTAGTGCCATGCGTTATCCTCTGGTAAGGTTGTTCTCCATATTGTTGGGTGTTGTAGATCTAAGTTTAAGCAAGTCCTTCTTTACAGACTCTTCAAATGTGTCTATGTGATCAAATGAAGTCATTGGCATATAAGTGGACTTGGCTTTAAAACATGTTTTAGGTGCCTTCTGTTCAATGCCATAACTCGTGATATTAGAGATTACTTGAGACATGCTCTGCTGATCATCCGTTTCCTGACTGCTCAAAATATGTAATGTCCTGCGGTCTTCGCCCGTTAGGACATCCATTGAGCTAGTCTGTGCACTGTCCCCGTTGGAAGCTGTTCGTGGTTCAATTGACGAATGTTGCAGACCCCTTAATTTGAAAAACGTATATAATTTCAATTTCCTAGAAAATAAGTATAGATCAATACGTGTTTGTGTGTACTCTAACCTTTTAGTTGGACAAAAGGTGAGTCCCTTCTTCAATACAGATTGTTGATCCATTGTTAAATTTCTCTTTGTTAAATTGATAACAGTTAAATCTTCCTCCAGAGTTATTTCTTGGATCCTCTCTTGCTGCAGGTCCGTCACGTGATCCCTTGACCTTGCTATATATATATATATATTAATATATATAGACAGACAGATAGTTAGATATACATATGCTTACTTATTTATATGTATATATATATGTATGTATATGTGACCGCTTTGTGGAAAAAGAAATAAAAAACATAAATGCTAATGCCAGTAAGCCTGCCGCTGTTTCTATCTCGGACATAAGCACAATACCCAGTGATACAGAGTCCGATCTCAGCAGCAATTCGCATGGTATCTCAAGACCCAGATTGGGTCCCCTATCATATGCTGAGGAGATGGATTTTATCGGGGAACAAAGAAAACAGTCCTCACAATGAGAAATCCGCCAGCACAAGGAACAAACAAAGAAACCACCACAGGCGCGATTGGAAGAAATGCGCAAGGAACAAGAGGCAGGGGTGCACAGAGAAAGAAAACCTGGCGCTCCCAACAACAACATTGAATCAAACTGTAGTAAACCTAATAGACATCCAATTCAATGATGCCGAAAAACAACTCTTGGCGTTGGGTCTTAGTTTCTGTCCTGAGAGCAACTTTAACCTTGTGCAGACAAGAGTTGACATTTATAAATTCATCAGGAAGCTTAAACTGAGAACATTCTTTACCATCAAAAATCATGTCAAAACCAAACCTATTCCTTCTATGCAAGCCGCAGGCAACGGCCTCACAGCAGGAGAAATACCTCTACTAACGACACTACAAGCCCTTAGAGAAAATACCGCTGAGTCTAGTGGCGAGGAGCCCAATACACAAGACATTGCCCAAGCAGAAGGCATCAATATATCGTCTCCTGGCCACAGTCCATTTAAAGCACCGTCTTCCTTTGTGCCAATTATGCCATGAGACGCTTTGGACATCTTCCATGATCGTATCACAGATGAACTAAAAATATTGTACCGCAAATCTCTAAGGTATAAACACAATCGGAAGGGTAAAAACAATGCATACTTTCAACTCATGGAAAAACTCAAGAACAATGATGCTGTGGTCATTAACAATTCAGACAAGGGAGGCAACATTGTTTTGTGGGACAAGCAACTTTATAGAGCAGAGGCTTACTGGCACATCAACAACGAGCAATGGTATGAACAATCTGATGCCTCTTTTGTCAGGAAAATGAATAGAGACTTCAAGAGTGACCTTATGTCTTGGCAAAGGGAAGGTCTTATATCCAAAGATGAATTAAAATTTTTATTCAAGGAATTCCCGACTCTACCCACGTTTTTCCTTATTCCAAAGGTGCATAAAGGTATTGATCCGATGCCCGGCAGACCTATCATTTCTGCTAAAAACAGCACATTTGAGTGCACCTCAAGCTATGTAGACTTTTACCTCCAAGAGCATGTTACCAATTTGCCTTCATACTTACGTGATTCGAGTGATTTTTTATTGAAATTGAATGCAGTGCAATGGTCCAATGAATATCTGTTTTTAACATTAGATATCGCCACTCTTTACACTAGCATAAGACATGATGGGTTAAAAGCAGTTGATTTTTACTTCAAACAAAGATGCATCTCGATGTACAAACATAATGCCACGCTGATGAAAATTATACATTGGTGTCTCTTCAATAATGTTCTTCTATTTGATGGTAAAATCTTCAAGCAAAAGCAGGGCGTGGCTATGGGGGCATGCTTCTCCCCCAGCTATGCATGTTTGCATGTAGGCTGGTGGGAGGAGCATGTCCTCAAGGTCGAACATAGTGCTCTATTTAACGAACATGTCGTGCATATGTGGCGATATATTGACAATGTGTTCCTTGTGTGGAAGGGAACCCATGCTGAGGCCTGTAACTTCATTAATGTCATCAACACAAATGAACTTAATTTAAAGTTCACGGCACACATTGACCCTGTTACCACCAATTTTTTAGACATCACAGTGTTCATTGAACAAGGGATTATCGAAACTTGTTTATTTAGGAAGCCTACTGCAGGCAATACTTTATTACATGCATCAAGTTTCCATCCCCACCACACCATTTCTAGTCTCCCCTACGGAGAATTTTTGCGTATTCGTAGGGCGTGCAGTTCTGTAACCTCTTTGACATTTGCACAACAAGCTGCCAAAGTAAGACTAATAGACCGTGGCTATGATCCGAAAAAATTGGACATTGCTCTTCAGAAAGCAAATGAGAAGGACAGACTAGAACTATTGAAACCTGTGATTAAACACAAATATTTAGCCATTTCAACACCTGTCAACATTGATGTCACAGTCAGAAAGAGCAGGCATGATAATATTTCATGCAGATTCATCTCTACCTACAGTAAACAGGCTAATGCTATCAAGCATATCATCAATACACAATGGCCCATAGTCTTAACAGATGTCACATTGCAACAGATACTACCCAACAAACCCAATTTCACATACCGTAAGGCTTACTCGATGTGTAGTGATCTAGTCAAAACCAGTCCAGAACTCAATATTAAAAGCAGTTGGCTAACCCCTAAGAAAGGTTTCTTCAAATGCAGCACTTGTCGTGCATGTAAATTTGGCATCAACACGACATCATACTCCACTGCTTTTTTAGATACACCTGTCCATTTGAATACGCACTTTACTTGTCGTACTGAGTTTGCAGTATATGTATTGAGATGTATCTGTGGGTTACAATATGTCGGCAGTACAAAGCTGCAAGTATTCGCACGCATATTGCAACACCTTCGGGCAACTGTCAACTCTGATCCCAACTACCCAGTAGCGAGACACATCAAGCTTGAGCACAACAATAATCTCAATGTGCTCCAATATTTTGTTATTGAAAGTGTGCCCATTAACAAACGTGGAGGCAATCGGGAGAAACAGCTCCGACAGTTAGAAACTAAGTATATCATCAAACTTGATACCAAAGCCCCCCGAGGTCTCAATATCTGCGAAGATTTGCACTATTATCTATAGACACATGGCCTTTTACACAGAGCCTTATCATCTTGTTTACATGACTGTTCTGCACATGCTTGTTTTACACAATTCTGCATACATTTCGGTTTTTAATGGTTCAGTCTCTGCGATTCTCCCTTATTTATGTCTTTTTACCATTTATTTATATGTTCCCATGGTAATTTTAAATTTCTGGTTTTAAGCTATTTATTGGCGTTTTTGCACAGACTTGACATTGAACCATTCACTCAAATCAAACCTGTTTCGACATGACACAATACATGGCCTAATAATGTATTTTTCTTCCATCAGACTCCTTTAACTTGGGTGTGATTTCTTGTGCCTATCTTGGGGGCTCCCCAGACCAAGTTAGTTTTGAAACAAATCTCATATAAGACAGGAAGTACATATTTGCATTTGATTATATATTAAGTGGGTGTATATCAGTTTTCTGATGCTGCTTTTTCATTTATTATTGTTTATATTTTTTCGTCACTGAATAGTATCTTTGCACTATTTTGCACTTAGCACTTTTGACCTTTACGCTGTCAGTTTTATGCATTTTTCTAATGACACCCACAATAATGTTTTACATTGGTGTAGTTTAATTGAAATGCATTTGAATTAAAAATAGCATATGTATGCTGCTCAACCGCAAGAAGTATCTGTACTGATATCATTGTGTTACATTTCTTTATTCCAGGTGTTTACAGAACTTTTTGAGCATAATGTGTTTTTTTTATAAAACTCTAGCAATTTTTACAATTATTTTATACTATCTATTTGTTGGTGCATTTGTGCATTGCAGACCACTAATCTAACTGGGAGTTATGATTTATACCCATATGTTGGACTTTTAATGATTTGTTCCATTTAAAAATCAATTGGACTAACATTAACACAGCGCTTGTTTTTACAAAGTTACAATGTTTCAAAATTCAAAAATATTCAAAAAAATTCACCTGGTTTTAGCACTTAAGCTGGCATTGATTTTACTTGCTGACATTTCAGATCGATGTCGCTAGTAGTCCATACTTATTTGTTGCAAGTATGTTTTCTATGTCTATCACAGTTACTGACAGCGACATCACATGGTACTCTTTGACCATACATAAATGTTTTTGCTGACCCGTCAGATGTTCATGTGATCAAGGCCACTGCGTTGGCCGAAACGCGTTATGACCGCTTTGCACTTTATGGAATAAACACGATATCCTGAACAGCAGAATAGAGTTTACTGAAGAGTCCGTTTTTCTCTGTGTGGTGCCTGCGTGCATCTTGGAGCGTAAACTGATATATAAATATATATATATACACACACACACACACACACACACACACACATACACACACACGTATGTATGTATATATAAATACATCCGTATGTTCACTGAAAAAAACAAGGTTACAGGGACGTTATAGTTTGGCTCTGATTTCCCTCATACCAAACCATAGAAGTTCAGCAGTTATAGTTAACAGAGCGAACTATAACTTACGTCCTCGCAATGCATTGCTTATGACCTCACATATTACAACACTCATAACATGGTCAGTCACAACTGATGACATCACTGATTACATCTCTAATGACATCACTGATGGCATTATCCAGTGATTGTGAGTATTTTCTAAAATGTTCTGGGTGCTAAACCTATATACTAAGGTATCACAAAAGTTAAATTAGTTTACTTTGTGTACTTCTAATAAGAGATTCTATTTTTGATAAATTATGTGAGTGTCTGTTTAATTGTGTATCTTTGTGTGTGGCTGTATGGGTGAATAAGTGTGTGTGTGGTAGCTGTATGGGTGTTTGAATGTCTATATGGGTGAGTGAGTGAGTGTGTAAGTGGAAGTGGTGTATGGATGAATGAGTGCGTAAATGAGAGACTGTATAGATGCGTTAGTGGTTGTGTGAGTTGTTGTATGGGTGAGCGAGTGGCTGTGTCAGTGGCTGTTTGAGTAAGTGAGTGGTTCACTTCATTTAATGCCAAAAAAGTGTACATGCCCCTTTTATCACCAACTATCTTTGATCCCCTTGTTAGAGTAACAGAGCATAGTGCCGTGGATGCCAGGGGTTGTGCCCTGTCCTCTTTACTGGCTGAGTGTGATAAAGTTAACAAGGTCTCTAATTCCGATGGCCCTGAAATCCGAACCTTTATAGGGAGGGGTGTCAGAAGAACTATAGATTAGGTTTTCACATCCTGGGGTATGTCCTCAGCTATCATCTGTAGCAAGGTGCTTGCACAGATATATAGTGACCACAACCCTATTGCTGTACAAATTGCAGCCCTGCTAAGATGACACAAGGCCAGGCCTATACATCCGGAGGCTTTAATTGTAAGAGATGCGGGCGCGGAGTGGCCTATTCTGAACTGCTAATTTGAAGAATATCAAAATCAAGGTTGTTTGCAACAGTAGGGCCCTGACTAACTGTTGCAATTTAGAAACAAGTGATCTAGCGCTTATTTTAAGCTACTTTATTGACCTCTTAATGTGTATCAAAGGGTTGTTATCTAGACCGATTACCAAGTCGCATATTCATGCCAAATGAATCTTTGCATTGGGCATTGAAGCAATCCCCAAGAGACCAGCGTGGTATTGCAGCCTACAGAAAGACATAGCAACTGGCATTAAAAAAAGGAAACAGGTTTTGAAGGAGGAGTAATGGGAGTTTATAGTAAGAGCTTGTGAGCTTGAAGACTCATAAGCCTTTTGGAAGGTAACAGTCCATATTACGGCTAAGGCTTGGTTAACACATTTTTTCAGGGATGTATGCTTCTTGGCTGTGCTCATCTGTTTAAGCACCCTAAGAATATTGTGAAAAAGGATAAATACAGTGTGCAGGATAGTTTTGCCAACCACAGACAGGCCACCAGGAATTTAACAGAAGTGGCCAAACCCCTGGTTAGGGATTATTGCATTATCCAGATGGTGCCAAAGATTGCTCCTTATCTTTTATATGTGGCAAACATGTATAAGAGTACCTTATTAACCAGGTTTCGGTTAGGCTCCATTCACTGGCTTATATGCTATTCGCTAGGTCAATACTCTTCTTCCTGTGTTAGCAACTGCCCATGTGACGAGCAAGCCAGCCAAACCTCATTACATTTTGCATTTTTCTGCAATTATTATCAGCCTCATATAAGGAGGTTTTTATTAAAGTTGTTGCGTAATCACACATTCTCGATGCGTAAAGCTGCTCTATTCTTTTTACAGCAACTTAATGATTAATGATTAATGATCTTCTATGGCACTAGTTGATCTTCATTGGTTACCTGTCCCGCAACGAGTCATCTTTAAAGCACTTTGTTTGGTGTTTAGAGGACTTCATGGACAAGGACCTGTTCCGTTGCAGGAATTGTTCCAGTGGTATGTGCCCACTCGCTCCCTTCGGTCTCTTTCATCTTGTGGTAATTCCTAAGGTAATGAGGACTCGGATGGGCGGGCGAGCTTTTGGATTTGTGGCAGCTAAACATTGGAATACTCTTCCCTTGTCGCTGAGAAGCTCCGGGGACTTTTCCTCCATTAGGAAGGAACTCAAAACATTTCTCTTTCCTAGGTCTGATTAATTTCTTTTGACTGCTCTGTGTGGTGTTGGTATAATTGTCTGAAGCGCCAGGATACCCTTCGGGTGACAGTCTGCGCTATACAAATACGCCATACATACATACATACATACATACATTGTGACACACGTTTTTTAGCTGCCAGTTTTTTAAAGTGCATTTCAGCACAAAGAAGGGGCATGAAGTTTTAATAATAATCTATTTATATATTTTCCTGCATTATGAATTGCTGCTTTGTATCATGATGCTGCACTTGGACATATGCACTTTAAATTTCCTAAAGCTGCTATTGGGTATGTTTCGCACAAAAATGTTGCCACCTTCATAATTGAGATTTCTGTACTAAGTTTTATAATGTGCTCTTTTAATTTTTTGTAAGTATGTAACCAAAGGTTTTTATTGATGGAATTTGTCTTTTTAATGTTTATATTGTATGACTTTTTTATGTAACTTTTATGATCTACCTTTGGAAGATTGAATAAAGACAATGGAATGGAGTGAGTGGTTGTGGGAGTGACAGTATGGGTGAGTGAGTGGGTGTGTAAGTGACTGTAAACGATGAGTGAGAGAGCTCATGAATGGTGTATGGGTGAGTGAGCAGGTGTGTGAGTGGCTTTTAATGGTAAATGAGAGAGTGCATGTTCTTTCAAAAGGAAGAGTATACAGTTTTATGTCAGCTGTGCGGCATCAAAACACAAATGAGGAAGGGTCCAAGGGAATGTTTAAAGACCTGGACAGATTCAATCCCCTATTCAGTAGTCAATAATACAAAAAAGGGTCTGACGGTCTATGTGTTGAGCAAGGTCAACAGAGAGATAGATGTAGATGTAGAGCATGAGAGAGAAAAACCTTAGAGTGCTAATTGGTTGTAGAGGATTTCCATCAAAAACCAGTGATTGGTAGGTGTCATCATCTGGATATCCGACCTTCCCACCACTATAAACCACTCCAACCAGGAGTATTATGTGTGGTATCGGTGTTAACCAGAGCACTTGGATAAAGCCCGGGAAGGGGGAAGAAAAGAAGACAGCGAAGTCACTGGCTTAGGCAGGATGTGCAGGTATATACCGAAAAATGATATATGAACAGTGCAGTGCAATGAAGTGAAAATGTTAAAAAAGGATTTAGAGGAAGAAGGTAGTTTAATACAAAATATTCCTACTAATCCTTGGTTAAAAAATGGTGCAGAAACAGCTTTTAACAAATAGGCTGTATGAAAATATGGTCAACATGTTTCAGCCTGCTTGACCCCATGGTCAAATGGCTTTCGTCAGGACCTTGTAATCTATTAATTGCTACTGCAACAATAAAGTGTGAAAAAGGAACAATAAGTGTTTAAAATACAACCTTTTGTGGTGTATAACTTCTTCGAGCACGCAGTCTATATAAGTTTATCTGTGCAAACACAAAAAAACAGAAAGAACACAATGTAAGTTTTAGGCATTAAACATACTCTCTCACGATGAAATAGTAAGTCTTAGGCCAGGCTTATAACCATATCTCAAAGTGCTTACCTGGTTAGCACGAGAAGTAAGCCTCACCTCACCCGGAATTGACTCAGGTTTAAAGGAGGCCCCGCCCTATAGAAAATATGGGGGGAATAGAGAGACTGTTAACCCCCAGCGGTGGTGAGCTCTCAATTATTAACAAAAAATAGGACCTTCTAGCATAGTCCTTTTACACGCTCTGTTAAAACCTCTGTTGTGATTTCCCCAAGCTAGCAGATCTAGCAAACCAGAAGGCACAGTGTCGAATGTATGTCTAAAAGTCTATAGAAATCAATATGAAGCCGTAAGCGCTCAAGCTCTGCAGCTATCAGATATAAAGATGTGACATACGATATGCGGTTTGTTAGTAGACCATTTGTAGTCTGGCATTAAAACGGAATGAAAGAAAAGAAATGAAAAGATCCGTTACCCTACCTCTCCGTCGGTGCCTCGGAGTAGGTCTGAGCCGTATGGGAGGTACCAGGTAAACAGGATCTTCGATGTTAAAAACCATTGAGATGCGTGGAATCGCATTCCCATTGGCCGACCAGTGGCCAATCAATGTCGTTGTTATTATTTTCGTTACTCACGGAACCTCCAATCTGTGTCCCGTTACGCTTAAAACTACAAAATGACGTCAATGCACCAGGGAATTGTAGTTCCACAGGCCGAAAATATTAACTTTATCAATCTAGCTCGTGTGAAACGGGCAAATGATAAAGCCAATGAGCATGCCAGATAAGAACCACAAAATATATATATATAGTGATAAATATATATATTATGAGAACTGGGATCAACGGTGGCAAAATAGCCACAGTCTGTACATATTGCAAATATGTAACCTGATGTCCACAGATGAAGTTCTTGCAACTACTTAAGGTGGCTCTTAATGACCAATGTGCGCAAAGATGTATGTTGGACATCATGGAAGCTACTTATGTGCAAGAGGAACTCTATAAAGATGTATGGCAATATGCTATGTATGTTGATTACCCAATCTGTGTGGAAAGAGACAAATATAGATCATGCACTGTAGAGCCCAGTTTTATCTCACAGTGAGACCCAAGGAATGTCATCATTTAAACCTTTTTGATCACTGTGAATTCTAAAGACCCATCGTTGCTCTTTCAGAAACAAGCAGCGAGATATATCGCTGACATGAGATGGGATAAAAGGTTTTTCTAGAACTGTCCACCAGAACTCATTGGCTTGATGATTGGCTTCTTCGAAGTGGCGTGTAAGTCTTGTGTTAGTTTTTTTGCCCTTAAGTGGCTTGGGGTAGGGGGGCCAAGTGGACACCTTTCCCAAATAAAACAATACTCAAAAATGTAATCCCCTGCTGGGAGAAGTTGCTGAGGGCCCCATCCCCTTTCACTACCACTCTGCAAAGGGGCCTCCTGGCACACATATTGTTGAGGGATGAAGTCCCCTTGGCTGCTAAGGGTCCTTGTGGGCCAACAACCCCTACTATTACCTCCAGTAGGTCCCACCCCAAGGGATTGCAAAGAGGCTAATGAAGGTCCTGCCCCTTTCACCACCAATCTGCAAACGCACCTCCTGGCGCACTGCTGGTTGGAGAATGAAGTCCCCTTGGATGCTGAGGGTCCTTGGGGGCCAAGATACCCTCCTGTTACTTCCAGTAAGTCCCACACAGTGGGACTGCTGAGAGCTGAATGGAGACCCTGCTCCCTTGCTACACCACTCTGCAAAAGAGCATTCTGGTGCACTACTAGCTGGAGGATGAAGTCCTCTTGAATGCAGAGGGTCTTTGGGGTACAAGAATCCCTCCTGTTACCTCCAGCAAGTCTCATACAGCGGGATTGATATGATCTGGTCAGAGGCCCCGCCCCCTATCTCTATCACTCTGCAAATGCGACTACTAGTTAAAAAAACATAGAAATTCACTTAAAAAATACAGTTTACAGGGGCATTATAGTTAGGAAATAGAATTTTAAAAACCTTAGAAATTCACTTAAAAAACTCAAGGTTACAGGGCCTTTATAGTTAGGAAATAGAATTAAAAAAATCTTAGAAATTCAGTGAACATCCAAAGGTTACAGGGATGTTATAGTAAGGCTCAGATTTCACTCGTACAAAACCATTGAAATTAAGCAGTTATAGTTACCTGAGCTAACTATAACTTACGCCCCAACATTGCACGGCTTATGCCATATTACATTCCTCATGACATGGTCAAATCGTATCTCCCCAAGTACTTGCCTTACAACTGTATTTATGATCTTAAAAATAATATTAAAATCGACATTATTTTTACAAAGTAGTCACAGATTTATTCTTGAAGGTGGACCTCATTTATTGCCTCTGAGAGCATAGCAAATGCTTAACAATACCTTCTGATAGGGCTCCCTGCTCCCCCACACTACCACAAAAAGAGAGCATTATCTACTTTTACCTCTACCTGTCTTTTGGGGATTTCTCGCCCTCTAGCAACATTGTGAACAAGGCTGCGGAGGTGGCCAAAATGCATCAAGCTGTAGCTGTGCTTCAAAAGATACCTCATGTTGTATGGCTCCCTTCTTTGGATGGTAAAAGAAGGGTTATGGAGATATGTTCAAGCAGACTGAAAGAGTCTGTATCGAGCTGCCTGCTGTCGATCAGGAGCCCACGGTAATCATAAAAACATGGCAGGAATATGTATGTATATATATGTATGTATATATATATATATATATATATATATATATATATATATATATATATATATATATATATATATATTATCTACTGGCGGTCGCCAGTAGATAGTTATAGTTAGGACCGAGTTCCCATAGGAAATCTGAAAATTCTATTTTGAATAACTTTGGCGCCGGTTGACGAATCCTCGCAAAATTTTCAAAACTAATGGGGCGCTCCGCTCAGCTCCTACCCTGAAAGTCTCGGGGTGATTCGTCAAGCGGGGGCTGAGAAAAAAGGGGGGTCCCAAAACGCGTTTTCCCCATGCATTTTTCCATAGGACCTTTAGTCGAAGGTACAGCCCGAACGGCTGAACAGAATTACTTGAAATTTGGCAAAGAGGTAGTCCTCAGGTCAGGGATGTGTCTTTTGCATATATGGTGTCAATCTGTTCAGTAGTTTCTGAGAAAGTTGCAGTTAAAAGTACATAAATATCTATATGTGCGCACGGTGCGTGCACGGTGCCGTGCGCGAGCATAATTCTGATTGGTGGTTAGATGTCAGTCAACATTCGAATCGGTCGAAATCAGGAAGTGTCGGACGCCATTTTGTGTGTGGCAGTGAAAAACAAAGGTGGAGAACGTGAAAAGGGGGCAGGGTAGAGAGTTCCTGACCCCCTAGCCTTTGTCAGGGGGTCCCTGAAGGATCCCGAAGGGTGAAACAAAACATTTAATTTTTTTTCAAAAAATCGCGTGGTGCGCGCACGGTGCGCGCACGGTGTGCGCACGGCGGCAAAAGATTCATAAAAAAAATAGAATTAAAAGTCAAGTTTAAGTGTTTAGATGTTGGTTGGCTCTAAAAAGAGCCGTTGTGTTCATTGAGTGTTTTTTTGTACCTACAAGTAAGTACCGATGCAGAGTCTAAAGTTCAAGAGGAAGACTCTGTTCCCTTCATCTGTGAAATGTACACCATCTCCTCTATAAATGCCACTCAGAAGCATTGGTTCATAGTAGTTTATGTTCCAGAATCTTCAAACACCACACCCACTCCCCTCACTATTTCTTCTTATTTCCTGGGACAAGGAGCTGAACAGCTATCAATTTTACTTGAAAATGGCAGAACAGCAGTCTACTTCAGGGAGTGAGGAGGAGACCTGGATGCACTCAGAAGCATTGGTTCATAGTAGTTTCTGTTCCAGAATCTCCAAACACCACACCCACTCCCCTCACTATTTCTTCTCATTTCCTGGGATAAGGAGCTGAACAGCTATCAATTTTACTTGAAAATGGCAGAACAGCAGTCTACTTCAGGGAGTGAGGGGGAGACCTGGATGCACTCAGAAGGTGTCTTTCAGTAGAATGGCAAAATGAAAAGAAAGATAGTTGTAAAATGGAGGCTTACATACTTTTTTTTTAATAAAAAGAACTCATTGGCTGTTTCAGACCATTCAACACTAAAAACTAGGCTGTATGTTTACATTTTTAAAAGCATGTTTTTTATTGGTTCCGAAAAATGTGTTCCCACAGAACATTACTTTGGATTTGCTGTTAGGTTTGAAAAGTCAAGCACTCTTGCTCTTTGGATTAGAAACATTGTGTGCTGAACTTCTGACCTCTCTGCTCACACTAGTGTTCCATGATCTGTTGCTATGGTAGCAGGCAGAAGTCATGTTGGGGGTAGGAATCATTTGGAAAGGGTTGAAATTTGCAACCAATAGAAATGTGTGTTTCCATTTAAAAGAAAGGTGGAGAACGTGAAAAGGGGGCAGAGTAGAGAGTTCCTGACCCCCTAGCCTTTGTCAGCGGGTCCCTGAAGGAACACGAAGGGTGAGAAAAAACATTTTATTTTTTTTCAAAAAATCGCGGGGTGCGCGCACGGCGGCAAAAAATTCATAAAAAAAATAGAATCAAAAATCAAGTTTAAGTGTTTAGATGTTGGTTGGCTCTAAAAAGAGCCGTTGTGTTCATTGAGTGTTTCCTTGTACCTACAAGTAAGTACCGATGCAGAGTCTAAAGTTCAAGAGGAAGACTCTGTTCCCTTCATCTGTGAAATGAACACCGTCTCCTCTATAAATGCTTTGCATGTTGTAACGCAAATTGTTGTGGTATATAGAACCCATACCATAGTCTCTGAGGAAAGCAGAAACAGACTTATTGACATGCTTTTTTGCTTTCTCAAACTGCGGACAATATTGGTTGGACCAGTTCCACTTTTGCCTTTGGCATATATTAGAATATACAAAAGTAGTTTGTGGAAAAAGTGACATCAATTGCACAAAGGTGTCCTTAACAAGCATTTCCAGACCTACCCCAGTTAAAGTGCCTAGGTCATTTCCACCACAGTGCACAATTATACGGTCAGGCTGTGGGAGATGTAGAAAGGATTTCACCAAAGGCATTAATTGGTGCCACTTTAACCCTCTCTGACCAATCCATTTAATGTCTACATTTGGCAAAGCAAGGTCTTTCACAATACCTCTTTTTTCTGCATACTTTTCACTCCAGTAGACATAGCTATGACCTACAATCCACACTGTGAACATCTTTCAAGGAGATCTGGATGCACTCAGAAGGTGTCTTTCAGTAGAATGGCAATATGAAAAGAAAGATAGTTGTAAAATGGAGGCTTACATACTTTTTTTTTTAATAAAATGAGCTCATTGGCTGTTTCAGACCATTCAACACTAAAAACTAGGCTGTATGTTTAAATTTTTAAAAGCATGTTTTGTATTGGTTCAGAAAAATGTGTTCCCACAGAAGATTACTTTGGATATGCTGTTTGGTTTGAAAAGTCAAGCACTCTTGCTCTTTGGATTAGAAACATTGTGTGCTGAACTTCTGACCTCTCTGCTCACACCAGTGTTCCATGATCTGTTGCTATGGTAGCAGGCAGAAGTCATGTTGGGGGTAGGAATCATTTGGAAAGGGTTGAAATTTGCAACCAATAGAAATGTGTGTTTCCATTTAAAAAAATGTGGGAAGCAATGTGATTTGAAGTTAACATGTATATGTGTGAAAAAAGAGAGGGACATTTTGCCATTTAGTGGTTTTGGTGAGAGGAGTACAGCTCAGAGATTCTGGCTCTGATAATCTGCTGTGTGAGTGGCACATTTCTTTCTCAACTAACTACTTTTAAAGGTGAGTTATGAATTTAAGAGGGGATGTGTGTGGTGTATTTTGATATAAATAAATAAATTTGTTTCTTCTTTTAAAGTTGTGTTTTACATTTTATGTTTTGGAAGATATTTAACTGCCTTGAACTTGTAAGATATTATGGAGTATGTCTTCACCATAAGTTAAGGTGTACTGGTATCTCCCAGGAATACTGTTTTGTCATAGATTTAATTCGTGTTGCTCTGGTTCTGTAAGACTTGCACTCGTAGGAAAGGGGCAGCTTGTTTTCTTGAACTGTGATGGTTAGCATTCAGTAGAAATCACTATCTCACAAATGCGAGGCAAATGCTAACACATTTGAAAACAACAGGGTAGATTTTCCTTCCACTCCTGCAATGGGTGAGGTATTTCCTACATGTTCAAAACTCCAATTAACCCTTAGCACAGGTGATCTTACATACATCTATGCAGTCTTCATGCAGTTGTGCAAGCGTCCATGCAGATCTCTCTTGCACCTGACAATACACAGTCTCCATAGACACACTCTTAGCACACAGCCAGCTGCTTCTCCTGCACTCCTATGCTTACTATTCAGCACTGTGTGGTATTTCAGATAGCAGTGTGTAACGCTAACACATTCAACATCACCAAGGCTCATTTCCTTTGCTCTAGTCTAATCACTCACCCAGGTTCCACATGCTCATGGTCTCAAGTAGCTGTTACGACATGTGCTCTTTTCTGCCTCTCTAAACTATAAGGAAAATGTGTCAGGCTGTTACAGTAATTATCACTTGCTCTACCACAGTAGTAAATGTGCTTTGAAATTGCCAATCAAATATATTTTTCTGCCTAGAATCGCACCATGAGTCTGTGTGCACACAGGAATTGTTGTCAGAGATTTAATTCGTGTTGCTCTGGTTCTGTAATACTTGCAGTCGTAGGAAAGGGGCAGCTCATATGATAGGATTTGAAAAGCTCAAAAAACAATATAGTAATATATATAAATTACATAAAGGTTTTTTTTTGTTTCCTTTAGGTATTGCTGAACAACACTGAAATAAATTAAACATGCCTATAAAATCAAGAAAGAGAAAAGAACAGCAAAAACATCTATATTTGAAGACAACTGGACAACTAAAAATTAGTTGAAGATCCTCATGTTGGAAAAAAGAAAAAGTCTTCTGGTAAGCAGACTAAGGAATTTTGAAAAAATATCCTCAAACATAGAAAAAATGTAGAACGTATATCCTCTGCAAATAGTGTTTCAAGAAGAAACCAACAAGACAATAGAAAGGAAATACTAAATCCTAATGTAGAATCAGAAGCAAGAAAGAATGACTTAGTCGTTGTTCAGTTCGTTTTTTGCTTGTGAAAGACTTATATGTACATAGGAAGCAGTTTCCGTTTTCTCTAGCATATGCTGTAACTATTCACAAATCTCAAGGATTAACTGTAGATAGTGCTTTTGTAAACATTGGATCTAGTGTGTTTAAAGAAGGTATGGCATATGTTGCTTTGTCACGAGTGAAAAAATTATCTGGTTTATTCATGATAGACTTTGATGACTCAAAAGTTAGTGCTGATGCAAATTGTGTAAAGGAGTATAATAGATGATTGCAAGCAAAAAGAAAAAGGACAATGTTGAAGAGGTTGTTGGTTGTCATTTTTAAAATAGCTCTGGTGTCAACTGCTACGCTAATGTAGTGCTGAATGTTGTATTTTATCTTGAAAGTTTGCAAGAGCAGATAATACTAAATCATGAAAAAAGATTTTGTTCTCTGCTGAGTTTCCTTTATGAGAAGTTGAGTAATGATAAAACTAAAATAGAAAGTGCTTCTGATGTTAGAAATTTTTTAGATGTATGTTCTGGATGTACACAGTTTACTGAAAATATCCAGCAAGATGCACATGAATTCTTAATGTATATGCTTATGGTACTGGAAGATGAAGGGGTAGAAATAGAAAATATGTTTGGTCTCTCTTATAAATGGGAACATTGTTGTGAAAACTGTATGCACACATGCAGCACTAATGTTGATTCTGAAAGGTTCATACATTTAACATTACCAGAGAGTAAATAAGTGACTTTTAGTAAATTAGTTAAAGATGCAAATCACAACATGGAATGTTCTCAATGTAAATCAGAAATGTTGTCAACGTTATTTTTAAAGAAATATGGACAGTATATAATTTTAATGAACGTTGTAGAGCTGATGGAACAAAATTGGACACTTTTATAAAGAAGTTTGTAGGAAATCAATTATCAATATCAGACTTTTGTTGCAGTTGCAATAATTTTCCATGATGGACCTTCTATAACTTCTGGTCATTACACAGTTTATCTAAAATGTGAAAAAGGCTGGACACTGTGTAATGATTCTTAATTGATTTTCAAGCAACGTTTACCTGCAGAATTACCAAATTCCTACTTAATTTTTCTAAAACCAAAATTTTAGATACAAATTGCAGCATCTGAAGAAACCATTATTTCGATTTTATAGGATTATCATTGGATATTTCACCAAAAAAGGGTTTAAAAATTACCATTTGGCCTTATGGAAAGGTAAATGTTTCTATTGTGGACTTCTTTGACAGATATTATTTTGGTGTATGTGCTTAAGCAACAAGATTTACAGACGTTATTTATTGCAAATAGTTATTGTTCTTAGAAGATATTTTTAATATATATGTTACATTTCTATCAAGGTATGTTTTACTGAGGATAGATTTAGGGCTTTTTAAAATAATTTTTCAGATTGTTTATTTTTTTGCCCGCTGTTAAGTGATGAATGCAATTGATATCACTATTTTCAGCGAAATTCAATATATTCTGAAAACAGCAAAAAAAGGGCAAAAAATTACTTTGTTAAATATGAAAATATGTTCACTGTATTGTAAAATGTATTGTTAAATATTACTACTTTTTTTCTTTTTTTTCAGATTGAGAAAGAAAATTTAGGAAATTGAATCCATTTTTCTTGTAATTAAAAAAAAACATTTATTTCTAATTAAGTTATTTTGTTGTTCAGGTAAGTTTAAAATATCTGTATTTCTCACCCCTTCACTTTCATGCTCCCTTTTCTTCACTTCTCATTCCCCTTCCCTCTCTCTTCTTCCTTTACTGCTCTTTCGTAACTCCCTCACTCCTTCTCTACTACTCCCCTAGGTTTACTGCCTCCATCACTATTTTTTCGACCATGTTTCTCTCCCTGTCTCCATATGTCTCAGTCATTCAAACTGCCTTACTCCTTCTCAGTTCCTTGCTCTCTGTCTCTGTTTCTGTCTCTCTCCCATTGTCTGTCTTACCTTTAATTTCCTTAACATCTCTGGGGCAGATTTATGTTTCCTGGCGCATCCCTGCAAGTCAGCAGGGATGCACCAGGAAAGATGCGTCACACAAGTTTATCCTTGCGCCACCACAGATGCGCCGCATTTACAATGCAGCGCATAGTGGCGCAAGGATAAACAGATGCATGACGCATCTGATGGCCTAAGGGCGGCACATTGCTGGAGTCGTGTCGCAACCATGACGCAACTCAAGCAATGTTTAAGGGCTGCCCATACCTAACATGCTGCGTCATGCCTTATGCCTGCTTCAAGCAGGCGCAAGGTTTTGACGCAGCAGCGTCGGAAAAGTGACTGAGTGAAATCTTGTAGATTTCACTACGTCACTTTTCTGAGGCTTTTTCCGCTGGAACGCCCACCCTGCATACATTAAACCTGATGCAGGTTTAATGTGGCGCAGGGCTTTACACCGTGACGCATCTCCATAGATGCGTCACGATGTAAATAGGGCGCAACGTGGCGCAGGGTTTATGCCGCCGCTGCGTCACAAAAGTGATGCAACGGCGGCGTAAAAGTGGCGCAAGTCTAACATAAATCTGCCCCTTTGTTTCTACCACTCCTCCTCTCTCCATCACTCATTTTCTATCTATGTTAATTTTTTAACCTTCTCCGTCATTTTCCTTCCCTCAACTTCCCTAACTGACACTATCCTTTACTCATAGTCACTCCTATTCTCCTACTTCACTTCCTCCTGTCTGTATCTCACACCCCCTTCATCTTTTCGCATTCTTTCCTTCACTCTCCCTCACTCTCCTTTGCTCATTGAAATCCTGACTCCCTTTATCTCACTCCAGTTTCCTAAATCCCTCCATCCCCTCACTCCCCATCTCTCACTTTCCCTTACCCCCTTTTCTAATCCTCATACCCCTTATCTCACCATCACTCCACTTCTCTTACTTTCAATCCCTTTACCCTGCTGTACTTCATCCTCTTCATTTGTTACTCCCTTTTCCTATTTCCGTCCCTTACTCCCCTTTTCTCACTTCCCCTCCATCATTCTCCATTACTCACTGCCATTCCCTTACTCATTCACTCTTCTTACCTGTATCCTCTACCCTTAGCCCTTTTGTTGCAGTCAGTCTTTCACTTCCCTTTCATGACTGATCATACTTTTCTTTTCTCACTCATTCTGTCTGTCCTTTCCTCCTCTTCACTCAGTCATTTCAATCATTTCAATCATTCATGTATACACTACACATTCATTCAATAAAATTACAACACAGTATATTAGGAATATAGCTCTTCTTGGAGAAGTGAAGTGAGTTCTGAAAAGAACTGTTTTTTTTGTCTTTTTTGTTTTGTATTTTTTTTTGTTTTTTAACAATTTTGTATTTTTTTAAATTTTTTTAGAGCACCAAAAATAAAACTGGGGATAAAAACTGTTCAACAAAACAAATAAATGAAAAAAATTATGGGGTGGCGCATGTGTGCTGCTGGATTTTGTTCTCAATCAAATTAATGCTGCTCTCTCCGTAACAAAGAACAGCATTGCACACATTGCAATGTATGTGCACCTTCTTGAAAAGGGGGCGGATGTCCAGTTGCCTGGTGCACAGTGAATCTGCGGCTGCAGATGATGTGCTCGGCTGAGCAGCTGGAGGGTTGTCCCTTAGGGCTCTAGTTGTTTCTCGAGCATAGCGGATAGGATGCACTGTTCTGAAGTGCCTCAGCATGGAATAAATACTAAAGGAGTATTTTTTGCTCGGATCTCCTCTAGACAGGATACTTCCGCAAATAGTGCAGGTCACCTTCGGCGCATTCACCTTCTTCTGGCCCTCTGGAAATTTGAAATAATTCCAGATGTAAGAGTGTTTTTGCTTGCTCTTCCTTGGTGGTTCCACAAAGGTCTCCTCCTCACTCCCTGAAGTTGACTGATGTTCTGCCATTTTCAAGTAAGATTTCACTCGAGTAGCTGTTCTGCAACCTTCTCCCAGGAAATAAGAAGAAATAGTGAGGGGAGTGGGTGTGGTGTTTGAAGATTCTGGAAAAGAAACTACTATGAACCAATGAAAAGTGTTGTTTCGTAATCACATGACTTGCCGTGCGCGCACGGAGCACGCACGGTGCACGCATGGTGCCTGCACTCATGCGCGCACAAAGCACGCTCGGAGCACGCATGCATGCGCGCATGGAGCACGCACCCCCGCGGCAGAAGATAGCCAAAGAGAAAAGTTAAGAACGTGAAAACAAGTAACGGAAGACACTTCCTAACATCCTAGGCCTTTTTATTTATTTTTTTAAAAATCAGGGGGTGCGCGCACGGTGCGCGCACAGTGAAAAACACTTTAAAAAAAAAAAACATTTTAAAATGTTTATAAGTTTATAGAAGATATTAACTATGCTGTTCAACTTTATCCAAATTAAAAAAAAAAGAGCTGAGCCATTCCAGATTACAGGATACAGTCAATCTATAACTATATACATAGGTAGTTTATTGTAAAATAAATATATAAAAAATATAATACATAAATAAATTAGCATTTAAAAAACCTTACAAATTCACTAAAAAAACCATAGGTTTCACACATGTTATAGTTAGAAATTAGCATTTAAACATCCTTGCAAATTCACTTAAAAAAACCATAGGTTTCACACATGTTATAGTTAGGAATTAGCATTTAAAAAACCTTGCAAATTCACTTAAAAAACCATAGGTTTCACACAAGTTATAGTTAGCTGGACATTTCACTCATAAAAAACCATTGAAATTCCCCTGTTATAGTTAGTTCAGCTAACTATAACTCGCGCGCCCGCAATCCACTGCTGATGGCGTCACATATTACATCACTCATGACATGGTCAGTGACATCACTCATGACATCACTGATGACATCTCAAATGACATCACTGATGACATCACTGATGACATCACTGATGACATCATCCTTGTGTAAGAGTGGCAGACCTCCTCTTATCCTAATATAAACTTTGATACACACATTGAAAAATACAAACTAAAGTTTTGAAAACTATAGAGATACCAATATCAGTTAGAACAACCTATTCAGTAATTCCAAAATCTACATACGCATCCACTTATTCATTAACACTTCTATATAGTCACTCATACATGTACTCAGTCATCATATCTACTCATAAACTATACATCCTGTTACACACCTACACTCATACATAGAGTTACTCACACACATACTCACACATGCAAATAAACATCCATTTACTTGCATATACAGCTATACACACACCACTACACTTACTTCTACAGAAACGTACACATGCTTACTCTTTTAAACAATCACTTATAGAAACACATACTTATTTATACAGGAACTCTTCTAATCTCTCACTCTCATATATCCTCACTTATATACATCAATACTCACATATACTACTTGAAAACATATGGACTGACTCATAAAGACACTATTGAGACAGTCATTTACTCTCTTACTCACCCATATACACACTCATCCACCCATACTGTCCTTCTCACATACTGTCTTCAAAACACATACAAACAGTGAGTCACTCATTCATGCATCTATCCACTAAGTAAGATCCCCCACTGAACCATACAGACACTCATACTGATACTCTAAAAATGAACTAATAACCCAAATACACACTCATGTAGCTACTCACCAACCCATGCAGCCACTTATACACAAAGTGAGACACTGATACAGATATTAAAATATTTAAACATTACTCACTAATACTTGTATTCACTAAGATACTGTTAATAAGTCAGTTATACAATTAATTTTTCAAAAAACAAACATCCATTTAGACACTTATTTACCAATTTATTCTTCCCTTAACCTTTAGATAACATATATAAAAAATAATAATTTTTCCAGAAAGACACATGGATGATGTCCTCAGTGATGTCATCAGTGATGTCATTTGAGATGTCATGAGTGATGTCACTGACCATGTCATGAGTGATGTAATATGTGACGTCATCAGCAGTGGATTGCGGGTGCGCGAGTTATAGTTAGCTGAACTAACTATAACGGGGGAATTTCAATGGTTTTTTACGAGTGAAATGTCCAGCTAACTATAACATGTGTGAAACCTATGGTTTTTTAAGTGAATTTTATACATATAATTTCCATACATTATCCAGTTGCAATGTTTTCTGAGGAATTTTCTTTTCCTTTTTTCCTTTCCCTATAAATTTGGCGCTGTTTGACTTATCGTCAAAAACCTTTCCAAAAATAATTGTGTCTACTTCAGTTCCTTCCTGGAAAGTTTCAGTGCAATCTGCAAGCAGGGGTCAAGAAAAAGAGGTAGTTCCCAAAATACCTTTTACCCATTCATTTTTCCCTAGTGAAAATGAACTGTTATATTGTAAAAACTGCTGAAAGGAACTAAGCCACATTTGGCAGAAAGCTAGCTCTTGGTCCAGAAAACATGATTTTGTGATTTAGTGTAAATCCGTTCAACCCTTTGAGAAGTTTGAAAAAAAAAGATAAGCATATTATTTTTAAATGAGTATCATCACCATTATTTGAGAGACGTGGTAAGGAACAAAAGCTCATCTAGTTTTCTGCCACACTCCTTCCTTCATGTTACTTAATTCACAAACTTTTCAGTAAGTCCGCAACTAAGTACATTTCTTATAAACCAAAGGACACCTTTTCTAAGCACTGAAACCAATTCACAAAACATAATTCTTATTTGCACCATGTTTACTGCTGGTTAACTTACGTCAGTTGAGGTTAAAAACCCTAGCCCAACTAGTTGTTGTCCTATTTTCTTATTCCTCCACTTCGGCTACTTATAGTGTCACTGGTGTATTTGACGACAAATCATAGTGAGCAACAAATCGCTGACCTGGTGAGAAAATATGTGACATACCATCATATTACATTTCTTTTAAGTAGCCTCTGTTGGGTTTGAGTAAGAAAATCTGAAGATTTGGATACTGAGAAAAGTGAATTATTGATCCATTACCAAATGCATTCTTCTCTTTTTCTACATTTTATTCAAGCAATGGCAAGAAAGACCCTCTATTCTGACACACAGTATTTGCTTTAAAAAGTGGCAGAATCAAGTGAGTAACTACCCTAAAAGGAATAGAGTGTTAACAGCTTGTAACTAGTACAGGCATATTTGTTTTTGTATGTGTACCCACTAACTGGACTCTTGTGTACTCTGTCACCAGCCACCTGAAGTACCACAGACAAACATTTCTTCCATCAGTGACATGGGTCCTTAATTAACAAGCAGAAACTCAAGAACAGCCACTTGACCATAAACAATTGGTTAAAACTGCAGGAAAGTGTGAAAGTCAATCTTAAAAAATAGTAGGTGTAATTCAGTATGGGGATAGTAGAGAAATGACCAACAATAACAAGGTGGAAGACCAACCTCGGAGGATTTGGACATTCCTGCATCTCTAGGTTGTATAAGGGATGGGTAATGGGCTCCCCTTAAAACATATGGCTTCTATGATGCAACACCAATGATGGAGGAAACGCTGCACTAAAAAGAGGATGACCTTTTTGCCGGTTTTGAGATAGCCAATGTAAAGTTGTGCTTATGAGAGGAGATGAATGAAATGGTGGAAAGTCAAGCATAGAGATCGTCTATCATGACACTGGGAAGTGAATGATGATGATGGGACAATCCCTCTGGTGCAAGCAGCAGAGTGATTTCCTTTTACCATTTTAAGCCTTGTTAGCTTAGGATCAGTGCTCATGGTGACAACATTACACAGAAAGTGAAAGTAAAATGAGCTGATGGGCTCATTTACTTTCACTTACATCAGTGCTCGGGGTCATATCTCAGACCCCCTCGTACCAAATTGGACAGGGTAGGTGTCAGTGGAAAGGGGGAAATCTTCTCTTTCCAGTGGTACTACTCCCTAGTGGATCCGTGCTCGGGGATTACCGCATTAGGGTGATTCCCAAGCAGGGATTCACCCACTAAACCCCAGGGACTAATTGTTGAGGGGAGGAGTACCCCTCATAATGGCCTTATGCTCCCCAACCTCAAGCAGGCATTAAAGTCTGTCTGTCAACCCCCCCCCCCCCTCCCCAACAAGTGTTTTCCTAAAATCGGCCTCCGGAGGGGAGCAGAAAGCCCATTAGACCATCAGGAAGTGGATTTTTTAGGGGAGGAATAGCCTTCTCGCAATGGAATAGTGCTCCCCCCTCCCCATAGGCCCAAAAGTATTTCTCCCCCCCCCCCCCGAGAGCAAATCTGACGTTGCTACCTCCAATCTGCCCCATGGAAAAAGAAAGCCCACTTGCCACCAGGGATATTTAGAGAGGAGTAAATGAGTGGGGGCAGGACATTCGGGCAATGGGCTTAGCCCCACCCATTCCAAAAGCCCCAAGCATTCTGTCTGCCCCTCGGGGGCAGATTAGAGGTGTTTTACTCAAATTTGCCCATTATACCTACAGGGAGTATTTTGTTAGTGGGTGAGCAGACCCATCACAATCTGATAGTGCTCCCCTCTTTCCATGGGTCCAAAAGTAATTTTGTCTCCTGGGACAGAGAGATCACTAGGCACCAGGGATTCTTATAGGTGCATAAATGGGTGGGGGCAGCCCACCTAGGCATTTTTCTAGCCCCCCCAAATAACCTAGCAGTCTTTCAACTCCCCATTAGGGGCAGATTGGGGGTGTTTTCTTCCAATCTGCCCCAGACAGTGGGCGGAATGTCCACTAGACCATCAAAGATTGTATTTGGAGGGGGAGCAGCACCCCTGGCAATGGGCTCATGCTCCCCTCTACCTCGAAACCTGTCAGGAATCAAATTCACGTGGTGTCTGTAGTGCACCATAAATTGCAAAAATCTAAGAAGCCACGAGTTCTTGTGAAGCCCCAGATGGTAAATTTGTATCGGGACATATAGTGTTCCTGTGTGCAGTTAGACCTTTCAAAATGGCCGCTGCTCTTTCCGTGATTTGCTGAGCATCTTTGTTAAGACATCACAAGACGGTTGAGCGCGTGGCAATCTGCGCACTTCAATCGAGTTGTTCTGAGAGAAGCTAGTGTTTCCCGCCTGCTCCCCTTACCCTGAGGAAGGCGGACCTTGAACTTGTGGAGAGATATTTTCGGAGGTTTGTCACCGAGCTGAATGTACCGCTAGCAGTCAAGTTTCATGCGGTATTCAGCTATCCTAGAATCGGACTGGTTCAGTTGCGGTTCCGTCTAGAACCTGAGATATTCATTTGTCCTTCACCTGAAGAAGCAGTTTCCAGAGTGGCTGAGTTTAGACCTTCCGGAGAACTACAGGAAGCAAAATCTGCATCGACAAAAGTCAGTAAGCGAGTGCAAGCGCTGTACACCAGATTCCTTTCCTCCCCTTGGCGTCCTCTCCTTCTCCTTTCCGCCCTATTTTTCCTTTCCCTGTGCCTTTTTGCGCGCATCTTTCTAATTGAAGTTGTGGAATCTATCTACGCTGGTGTGAAACAATCGTGGCACTCGACGCTACCGAGTCAGAGAGAGAGACAGTTGTTTTGCTACTATATGTACATATTTTGTTCTGGGTAAACGTTGGAACAGTGATTCTCATCCAGAAAGTATGATTAAGACTGTAATCCCCTAAAAGATTAGCACAGAATACATCATTACATAGAAGAGTAGCAAGCCTGCAGGAGTATAAGGTAGGAGTAGAGAAAGATAAATGTCAGTAGGAAGAAGAGAAGAGTAGGATGTCATTGTAATCCTTTCTCCCCTCTGTGCATTAGGTGTACCTCATCAAGAATTGCCAGTGAAGAATCACACCCTACAAAAGACTCAATAGAGAAGGCAGCAACACCACCTTGAGGCCATACACCTTCCTGAGGCAGTCTCTTCTCTTCCACTTCCCCTTTCCCCCGTGATAGTGCCGTTACCTAGTTTGGGTGACTGTACTGATGCAGGGGCATTGGGAGTAGTCGTCAATTCTGTTTCTGTGGAAATTACGGTACCTTCTGACAGATTGAAGTGCCCACGAGTTTATTTCCACCCAGGCAGAATGCCGGAAGGTTTTAGTTTAAAATCCTTAGGGGAGATGTTAGAGGCTATCCAAAGGGAATTAGGAGCGGTAAGGGAGAAAACGGTTTCGCTAACACAGAGAGTAAATGGGTTAGTAGCAGGAGACACTCCTATAGCTCAGACCTCTTCCCCCAATTTGTCTTCAGAGCCCAACCCTAGAACAGTCGCGCAAGTAGTCCATTCTGTTTCCCCTTTAATTCCATTAGCTCCACCTGAAAGGTATTCTGGGGATGCACAGAAAGCGCAACTATTTTTGACACAGTGTTCCCTTCATTTCATGTGTCGACCTGTGTTATTCCCTGACGCACAGTCCAAGGTCGCTTTTATTCTCTCTTATTTGAGTGGGGATGCGGCTAACTGGGCAATGCCATTGGTGTCCAAAGACCACCCATTTTTGCATGACCTGGAACGTTTCAAGGCCGAATTTTTGAGGATTTTCGACAGAAGAAAAATCTCTCAAGCCACCGACAATGAACTTCTAGAACTTCGTCAAGGAAGCAAGGATTTGATAACTTATTTAACTCAGTTTAATAAGTTGGTTGTGGAAACAGACTGGCCAGAAGATAAAAGAGCGGCTCTCTTCTATAGAGGATTGCGAGAAGAAATAAAGGATACATTAGCACAAATTCCTAATCGACCTACTGAATTATCAGCTTTAGTGGATCTGGTTTTAGAAATATATTTTCGCTGGACAGAACGGAGAGGTGAAAAAAGAAATGAATTTCGTTTCCTACCTCCCAGATTTGATCGAAGTCGACAAGAGACCAATAAGGCGTCTCCTTCTGAGGTGGAACCAATGCAAATTGGAATGGTAAGAGGCCCCTTGAGTAAAGAAGAGAAGGAACAAAGAAGACTGAAAAGATTATGTATGTACTGTGGAACTTCGGGACATTTTGTGAAAGAATGTCCAAAAAAGCCTAAGTCCTTGGTGAAGGGAAACGAGCAACACCATCAGTAGGCGGGAGCACTCTGATGGTGTCAGAAGATAAGATGGCTCCGAATTCCCATTATGTGATGAATACTTTACAAACCATGACCCCTCATTTGATCTTGCATATGACTATTCAGTTTCGGGAGCAAGAAGTTACTGGAGTAGCTGTTATTCTAGACTCCGGAGCCACAGGAAACTTCTGTGACATAAAGTATGCACTAAGAATGGGAATAAAAGGCATCTGTAAAGAGAGAAGTGAATTAGTTCGGGCAGTAGATGGAACTAATCTCTCATCTGGGCCCATCACTCAACACACGGAACCTTTGAAGTTTATTCAAGCAGACGGCCATAGTGAAATTATTCAGTTCAATCTTATAGATGCGCCTCAATTTCAAATGATTTTGGGACTTCCATGGCTCACCACCCACAATCCCACTATAGATTGGGAAAACCAAACAGTACTCATGAGTTCCCAATATAGTTTAGAACATTGTTATCATGATCCAGAGGAAAATATCGAACCTTCACAAGCATCTTTGTTATCTTGCGGAGGAAAATCAATTTGTGTCATCAATACTACAGAAATTCCCTCTGAATATCAAGAGTTTAAAGAAGTATTTTGTGAAAAAGAAGCGGAAAAATTACCTCTGCATCGCCCATATGATTGTACCATTGAATTAGAACCGGGGGCGGTTCTTCCTTGTTCAAGAATCTATGCCCTAACTGAAGGCGAAAACCGTTACCTCAAGGAGTATTTGGATCAATATTTGGCTAATGGATATATTAGACCTTCACAGTCCCCAGGATCCTCTCCCTTATTCTTCATCCCCAAGAAGGAAGGATCTCTTAGGACCTGCATTGACTATCGCGCCCTCAATCGAGTGACCATCAAGAATCGTTATCCGTTACCTTTGATTTCCGTCCTCCTTGATCAAGTGAAGGAAGCTCAAATTTTCACGAAATTAGATTTGAGAGGGGCTTACCATCTTATTCGTGTAAAAGAAGGCCATGAGTGGAAAACGGCATTTCGAACTAAATATGGGCTATTTGAATATCAAGTCATGCCGTTTGGTCTGTGTAACGCCCCAGCCGCTTTTCAACATTTCATCAATGATATCATGGGAGATTTGATTGACAAGATAGCAATTGTATATTTGGACGATATCTTGATCTTTTCTAAGATTTCTCAAGAACATGCTACACATGTAAAGATGGTTTTGGAAAGACTGCGTCTTCATCAATTGTATGTGAAACTGGAAAAATGTGCTTTCAGTGTGCAAACAGATGAGTTTCTCGGATTTGTCCTTTCTTCGGCAGGAGTGACCATGGATCCAAAGAAGATTCAATCAGTTATTAATTGTCCCTCTCCAAGAAATGTCAAGGAGATGCAGCGATTTTTGGGATTTGCTAATTTTTATCGCCGTTTCATTCAAGGATTCTCACAGAGAATTATTCCTATCACCAGACTCCTAAAGAAAGGTTAAAAATGTCAGTGGACTAAAGATGCTGAGATGGCTTTTGAGTTTCTCAAGACAAGAAGAGTTTTACTACTGCTCCCATTTTGCTGCATGCGGATCCTGCAGAACCCTTCTTTGTGGAAGCGGATGCTTCAGATTTAGCCATTGGGGGAGTGTTGTCTCAACGCCACAAGACAACCGGACAACTTCATCCAGTGGCTTTTCGTTCAAGGAAGCTTACGCCCGCAGAGATCAATTATACAATTGCAGAAAAGGAATTGCTGGTGGTTAAAGATGCCTTTGAAGAGTGGCAGCATTATTTGCTGGGAGCTCGTCATACCGTTACAGTCTATTCAGATCACAAGAATCTAAAATTTTTGAACTCTGCTAAAACCTTGACCCCTCGTCTCTTAAGATGGTCCCTCTACTTTGCAGACTTCGATTTTGTGATTACCTATCGCCCAGGAAATAAGAACGGGAAGGCAGATGCCTTGTCTCGAATTCAGACAGAAGGTCAAGAGCCTCCAAGAACTCAAGAAACTATCATCCCAGAAGCCAAGACCATCTGTACTCTTGATTTAGTTGATTTCAAAGCAGAAGTAAGGAAAAAACTTGACACCAGAAGAGATACAGAACTGGGTTCAACAGGATCCCGAAAGGAAAATCTTCGAACAGTTACCCTATGTCAAAGGTGCCCTGTATTTACCAACTACAGAACTTCAACGCAAAGCAATGCAAGTATGCCATGATCAACCTTTGGCAGGACATAAAGGCGTTCTAAAGACTCTCGAACTCATTCAACGATATTTTTGGTGGCCAGAGATTCGGTCCAGTGTCATACAATATGTGGCAACTTGTCAAACCTGTGTCCAAGGGAAAGCCATGAGGCAAGCCCCATCAGGACTTTTGCATCCCTTACCCACTCCGTCCCAACCTTGGCACACAATCACTATGGATCTGATCGTGGATCTGCCTTCAAGCCATGGATATAACACTGTGTTAGTTTTTGTTGACACCTTTACTAAGATAAGTCATTTCATACCTTTAAGAGGGGTTCCTACTGCTAAGGAGTTAGCAAAACATTTCAGTGAGCACATTGTTAAGATACATGGAGTCCCAAAGATTCTGATTTCAGATAGAGGGTCTCAGTTTGTGTCTCATTTTTGGAGAGCCTTCATGCAAGGGTTGGGAGTAGAGACCAGATTCTCGACCAGTTATCATCCTGAACAGACGGGCAGACCGAAAGAGTCAACCAGGAGTTGGAGCAATATCTTAGAATGTTCCTTCTGGATCAGGAGAGTGAATGGTCTGATTTATTATGGATGGCAGAGTTTGCATGCAATAATGCTAAAAATGTGTCTACGGGGTTTTCTCCTTTTTTCCTAAACTATGGTAGACATCGAAACCCTTTCATGGGACAGGGAGAAATGGGGGTTCACGCAGTAAAAGACCTCATGAAAGATCTTCTTAATACTCGCAAATCGACAGAATCCAATTTGGTCAAGGCTAAAGCGAGTTATAAGAAACAGGCAGACAAACATAGAAATATGGCACCAGAATACAGGGTGGGTGATTTGGTGTGGTTATCTACACGTAATCTCCATCTCAAGGGTAATCGCAAATTCCAACCACGTTTTATGGGACCTTATCTGATTGAAAAGTTAATGGGTCCTGTCACCGTAAAATTAAAATTGCCCTCTCATACAGGTATTCATCCAGTTTTCCATGTCTTTTTAATTAAAAAATGCACTCCAAACACTAGAATAGTGAAGCCTCCAGCGCCCCTAGTGGTAGATGGACATCCTGAATATGAGGTCAAAGATATATTAGATTCTAAAAGAACTAGAGTAGGGCTTTACTACTTAGTGGATTGGAAAGGTTACGGTCCAGAGGACAGATCCTGGGAGTTAGCTACGAATATCCATGCTCCTCGACTTTTGAGGAGATTTCACAGTCGATACCCTTTCAAACCTGGGCCGATGAATCGGCCTTTGAGAGGGGGTACTGTCAGAAATCAAATTCACGTGGTGTCTGAAGTGCACCATAAATTGCAAAAATCTAACAAGCCACGAGTTCTTGTGAAGCCCCAGATGGTAAATTTGTATCGGGACATATATTGTTCCTGTGTGCAGTTAGACCTTTCAAAATGTCCGCTGCTATTTCCGTGATTTGCTGAGTATCTTTGTTAAGACATCACAAGACGGTTGAGCGCGCGGTAATCTGCGCACTTCAATCGAGTTGTTCTGAGAGAAGCTAGTGTTTCCCGCCTGCTCCCCTTACCCTGAGGAAGGCGGACCTTGAACTTGTGGAGAGATATTTTCGGAGTTTTGTCACCGAGCTGAATGTACCGCTAGCAGTCAGAGTCAAGTTTCATGCGGTATTCAGCTATCCTAGAATCGGACTGGTTCAGTTGCGGTTCCGTCTAGAATCTGAGATATTCATTTGTCCTTCACCTGAAGAAGCAGATTCCAGAGTGGCTGAGTTTAGACCTTCCGGAGAACTACAGGAAGCAAAATCTGCATCGACGAAAGTCAGTAAGGGAGTGCAAGCGCTGTACACCAGATTCCTTTCCTCCCCTTGGCGTCCTCTCCTTTTCCTTTCCGCCCTATTTTTCCTTTCCCTGTGCCTTTTTGCGCGCATCTTTCCAATTGAAGTTGTGGAATCTATCTACGCTGGTGTGAAACAATCGTGACACTCGACGCTACAGAGTCAGAGAGAGAGACAGTTGTTTTGCTACTATATGTACATATTTTGTTCTGGGTAAACGTTGGAACAGTGATTCTCATCCAGAAAGTATGATTAAGACTGTAATCTCCTAAAAGATTAGCACAGAATACATCATTACATAGAAGAGTAGCAAGCCTGCAGGAGTATAAGGTAGGAGTAGAGAAAGAGAAATATCAGTAGGAAGAAGAGAAGAGTAGGATGTCATTGTAATCCTTTCTACCCTCTGTGCATTTGGTGTACCTCATCAAGAATTGCCAGTGAAGAATCACACCCTACAAAAGACTCAATAGAGAAGGCAGCAACACCACCTTGAGGCCATACACCTTCCTGAGGTAGTCTCTTCTCTTCCACTTCCCCTTTCCCCCGTGATAGTGCCGTTACCTAGTTTGGGTGACTGTACTGATGCAGGGGCATTGGGAGTAGTCGTCAATTCTGTTTCTGTGGAAATTACGGTACCTTCTGACAAAACCTAAATGTCTTTCTGCCACCCCTGAAGGCAGAAAGCCCACTAGACACCAGGGACTGTATTACGCATTGCCATTCTTTGCGACCGGCACACCTTTTAAAATGTGCCCCGTGCACAAACAATGACAATGTGCTGCATTATGGTGAATGCGCTGCCCCCAGATGTGAAAATAGTGCAGGCGCCAACTCACCTGCACATCATGAGGATTAGAGAACCCCTTGCAGGCATGTGTAGTCAGGGACTGCACCTGCCTGCAAGGGGAAGTCTGGGGGGTCCACAGGACCCCCTTTCTCCCCTCCAAAGGGCTGCTCTCAAGGGGCGCACTCACAGTGGGCCATCTAGAAGGTGATGCACTGTGAGTGCGCCCCCTAAGAGCTTCTTTGCCGCTGTAATATGGAGTGGGCGCAGAGGCAAAGGAATTCCCTCATTTGCATAGGGAACACCCCTATGCAAATGAGGGCATGTCCCCTGATGGTAGCACTGGTGCTTTAAGTGCACCAGTGCTACCAGTATTACAAAAGGGGGTGCACAAGCATCTACACCCCCTTCTATAATACCAAAGTGCCCTGGGGTGCCCAAAGCAGGTGCAACTGCTTGTTGCACCCCGGGGCACTTATTGTAATGCGGCCCCAGGGATGTTTTTTGTAGAAAAATGGGTGGGGGTGGCCGACCTAGGCAATGGTCCCAAGCCCACCCCTCAAATAACCCGCAACAGTCTTTCTGCTCTCCCAGCGGGCATATAAGAAGTCTTTAAATTTGATCTGTCGCATTGTAAGGGGCAGAAATCCCACTAGACACCAGAGAATTTTTATATTGCTAGAAGATGTGGGGATAGCCTGCCCAAATGCCCACACATTGGGCCTAACGTCTACCTCCAATATGACCCCATCAGTCTTTCTGCCCCCTAAAGTATTCACATCATTTTGGCAAGAATGGACATTTTGATTTCAGATGATTTTTCTTTTCTTTTTTACACATATGGGTAGCAGAGTTGGGCTAAGTTGCAATATTGTCCTACTTTTATGCTGAATGACTGCGTTTTTTGGGCTTGGGTCAGCTGCCACCTCGGGAAACCTAACAAACCCAGACATTTCTGGAAACTAGACATCCGGGGAGTCCAAAGTGGTATTGCTTGCGTGGATCCCACAATATTTTCTTACCCACATTGCCCTGAAAAGCTCAAACGTTGCCTAAAATTGCACATTTACCTTGCATTTCTGTGACATAAACTTCCAGAATCAGTAGGAAACCACAAAATTACTACCACATAGCATTCGTCCACTTGTCCTGGAAAAATACTACCCCACTTATGTGATTTGGCCTAGTGCCCTCGACAGGCACACATCAAATCAGGGTAAATAAGAGTCCCTCCATGAGAATCCCATTGACCTTGGTATGATGCTTGCCTGTCGCATGCACTAAACCCAGCCACACAAGTGAGGTAGCATTTTTATCATGACCAGTGAGGGAACACTTGGTGGTAGGAATGTTGTGGATTCCTGCTCATTTCATAAAGTTTACATCACAGAAATGCAAGAAAAATGTGCAATTTTGGGCAAGGTTTGATGTTTACAAATCCAAACAGTGGTATTCTGTTTAGGTAAAAGGGCGCCACTAAGGAGAATAACACAGCAAAATATTAAGATGTGTCTTGTTCAAATGACGGTGCTGCAAGGTGAGGAGGACCACCAACCTCCCCAAAATCAGGCCTAGTCCGACAGAAAACAATTATACTCCCCAGCACACATCTAGTTCAAGTAACACTTCACAATTTATAGTGCACTACATCAGCACAGTTCATATGAAATAATGCAGATTCTTTTTCTTCTTATTTCTTTTATTGCGTAAATCTTCAACCAGCCTCCAACAGCCGACACGTGTTTCGTCTCAGACAGGGAGGTTATCCCGCGACTTTTTCAAGGCTATGTCTTCTCTTAGTAAAGCTTTCGATTCGTGGTGATATTTCCAACCCACAAAGGGTTTCAGTCTTGGCGGCATCCTCAAACTTCTCTAAATATCCAGGGATCCTGATATGTCCCATTTCCAGAAACTCCAAATTGAAATTCCACACACAGGACACCGCCACTCGTGTGATGCTGAATACGGTAACACGGAGGTTTGAGGTTTACAGGGCATTGTTGGTAAGAAAACTTTATGGGATCCACATGATGCATACCATCCAGAGCTGCCTTTAGTGTCTAGCTTTCTGAAATTTCTGGGTTTGTAGGTGTCTCTGAGTGGCCATCAATCCCTGGCCAAATAAATACCACTAATCACATTAACAAATCAGATCATTTTTTGCGACAGAAAACGTTGATGTCTTCACATTTTATTTTGGGGCCTTTTCTGTTGCGGGTACTTGGCCTACCCGCACAAGTGAGGTACAATTTTTATCAGAAGACATAGGTGAATGCTGGGAAAACGGTAGTTCGTGAGCCCCTGCAGATTCCAGAAATTGTCATCATAGAAATGTGAGGAAAATGAGTTTTGGCATTCAAAGTTTGAGGTTTGCAAGGAATTCCGGGTGAAACAACCTGGTGAGAGCATTCTAGATTCTCAAAGGTGTATAGGTTTAAAAAATTCACAGATTTGCTAAGTTTCTCTAGGTGCTGGCTGAGCTTGGGCCCAAAATCCACAGCTACCAACTTTGCCAAAAATGGGTCTGTTTTGAGTGGAAAAATGTGATTTATCCATGTTGCATTTTGGGCCGTTTCCTGTTGCAGACACTAGACCTACCCGCACAAGTGAGGTACCATTTTTATCATAAGATGTGTGGGAGCATAGAATCGTAGGATATTTATTTTTAGGAATATGATTTCACTGCATCTGCACCTTCCAAATGTAAGCTAGCAGGAAAGAAACACGAAATTTAGAAAAATACCCTCTAAATCATATGCTCGTACAGGTACCCACAAATTCAGAGATGTAAAAATAACCACTGCTCCTAAACTTCATATATTGTGACCAATTCAGATATACACAGATTGCCTTGATAACAATTTTTCTCTCTACATATTTCACTCGCCCTTTTAATTGGTCTATACCAAGTACAAAATGAAAAAACATTGTATGGTGCAGCTCAGTTGTTCGCTCTGGGTGCCTCAGGATCTTGGAAAGCTACAAATCCTATAGATCGCCACAGCCAAAAAAGTCTAGCAAACGTAATGGTACACTGCTTTGTAAGTTTTGCAACCTCTCATGAGCCCATAACAAACTTACAGGTGAAAACATTGTCACAAATAGCTGTTTTTTCATACTCGTATTCAAAATTTCTTAATTTTAACAGTTAGTTCATTTGGGAAAAACCTTAAGGGATCTATACATATACCCCCTGGCTGAATTGAGAAATGTGTCCACCTTTCAAAAATATATAACTGTTTTGGATCACATATGGGTTTCACATTGTTTTGCACCACAAACCGGAAGTAAGTTGAAAGCACAAAAATAGGAAAAATGGGCTACCTTTATCAAAAATGTCAAAGCTGTGGATTATTTTTTTGATTCAGCACTGCATGTCATTAAATCTGGGACTAGCACATCAAACTGTTAGTTGATGTCATTTTTACCAGACACTTTTATCCAGAGCACTCCTTTCCTATTTTTCCCCAAAAACTCAAAATGTAGCTATATTTTAGCTATTTTCTAAGTCCCCCCCAGGAGAACCCACAAAACCTGGGCACCTTTAGAATTTCCAGGATGTTGGAAAAAAGGGTGCAAGTATAGCGTGGATAGCTTATGTGGACAAAACATTATGGAGGCCTAAGCACAAACTACCCTAAAAAGCCAAAAAATAGGCTTAGCACTGGGGGGGGGGGGGAAGGCTTAGCAGCGAAAGGGTTGATGTTATTACTTATATTTGTATTCTTAGTTGCTGTTTGCCTGGCTACTCTTTAATGTTTCAAAATGAAAGTGAAAGAAACACAGAAATATCTCAAGGAACGAGGAGGTCATTAGGTCAGAAGAAAGAAAAAGTAATAGATGACCCACACTCTTCAAACTCCTGAAACAGGCAGGTGCATATAGTAGTGTCATATTTGACTGCATCGCTCCGTTTTCTCACATTACAGATGCTCAAAGTTGCTAGCCATTTTCAAACCTAATACAGACAAAAGTAGCTAAATTAGTTCAAAATTTTAATTGTACAAACATTTAATTCAATACAACAAATTGTGAATTAAAACGTTTTACAATAAAACGGTAATAGATAATCATTAAAGGCATAAATATTAAGATTAGGGCATATGTACAGGCCCCTTGTGCCGCTGGAGTTTTACTTTCTTTGACGCTCCAGCTGCGTAGTGTGGTGCACCTTATTTACAAAGTCACGTAAAGCCACCCTGCGTGGCTTTTCAAGGCCTTGTAAATATGACCCCTTTTCACGCAGCACTTTGCGTGAAAGGGGAATCCCATGGATGCTGCTGTGGGTGTTCCCATGCAACACCCATGGATTCTGCCACTTTCCCAGATTTAAAACATTTTGTAAACCTGGGAATGCGTCAGAATCGTAGCCCTCCCCAGGGGAGACGTAAGGATGTGCAACGAGGAGAAATACTTGTATTTCTCCTCGTTTTTTCCTCTTTCTATGCGTGCTGCATTTTGCAGAACACATAGAAAGAGGAAAACATCTCTTATGATTTTTTTTAGCAGGAAGGTGTCCCTTCCTGCACAAAAACAATCATCCCAACAACGCAGACACCCTTTCACCATGGTGCAAGGATGCCCACTTTCGCGCATGGCAGTCAAATGTGCGCCAGTGCAGGGGAGAGCTCAGGGATACATCATATTGGCTTGCTGCACCGCACTGCGTTTCTTTCTCGTATATAAGGCCCTAAGATTATTCCTAAAATTATATTGAGCCTCAACATTAGAGAAACTACATAAATTCGGTCACCATTAATATCCACTTTTAGACTAAACAAAGTAAAGAATCACAGGAAGAAGAGGAGGACGAACAAAATGAACTACCTCTTTCTGATAACGGACCAATGATGCACATTATTTCGGATAAGCCAACAATCAAAAATGTCTACGGCAGCTTTTACTGGCCTCATTCCATATTAGAGTAGGTCAGGTTTTAAATGTTTCCTTTTAAAATCAAATGCAGGTACATATGCTCTCTAAGAGGTCTACTCCCAGTTTACACATCTTACAATTAGCATAAACTATGTTTGTCTCCTTCCGATGATGTGTGATATACCTTACATTTTGATTGCCTCAATATGAATCTTAGTATACCTGTATGCTCATTTGGCTGTAATGGGTCAGTGAGATCTCGCTGGATGTTTAGTTCATCAAAGCAATTCCCTACTCCTTTATATAAATTTATATGAGTTAGTAAAAGTTCATCACTATTAAAACAAGCAATTTTCAAATTATTAGCAAATACATATTTTCAAAACTCTAATTTAAATATATATATATATGTCTAAGGTGATCATTCTATAGCAAATTTTGCATATGTACCTCTAGCCGAAAGTAGGACGCTCCCCCATTCATTTTTTTAAGGAATAACAAAAATGCAAACTTAGCCACCAACATGCTAACTGCTCAACTGCTTAGTTATCACATCTGAGAGTTAATTTCCTTAAGTGTAATACTTCATGCAGAGCAGAGTATTGTATTTTAGCTAAAGTAGTGTGGATGCTTCTGCCATACACATATATAGCATATAATATTGTCTCAAATTCACTAGGAAAAGTTCAAGAGACAGCACAACAAAGAATACACAACATCTTGGGTTTAGCTTTATAAGCATGCTATACACCAGGGGGCATAGTTTCAAGGAGCTTGTGTCTATTGCAGCAACATTCTTTTTTTGATGCAACAATGGCACTGTCATTGCTCCATATTTACAAGGTGATGCTTGAAGGCTGATGCATCACTGTTTGTCGGCCTGTATCTGTTTTTTCCTTCATTGGAATAGGCTGCATTACTTTAGTTTAATATATGCAAGGTAGGCATTCCCACCTGAAATCCCGCAGTAAAACTGACGCAGTGGTATTTGGTACTTTTTCCCACAGTGACACATCTTCAGGAGGTGAACCGCTGAGCTTGAGATGCGTCACATTTCCAGCAACTCTGAAACCCAGACGTAGGAATGACGCATTGTCTGTTTCAGTGGAATTTGACCAGCTGAGGTGACTTGAAACAGTATAGTCTGCAATCAAGTCACATCCCTTAACAGGTAAATACACCATAAGGTAGGTAACACAGTAAATCACACATTACACACCATTAATGACATGTCACACATAGTTAGGCATAGTGGTACACATAAGTACACTATGCCCACTTGAATGCGTGACATCCAGGACCAATGTAGTAGAGTGCAAGATGAGTTTTCCACCTTTTGACACTCTATTACATTGATCCCCATACAGTCAGCTACTTTCATCTGTCAAAACTGGTGCATCGCCGCAGTTCTTTGACGCAGCGCTTTAGTTGAGTCAGTCTTATGGCCAAATGCAGCAATGTGTCGCTTTTTGCCTGGAACCCTTGCAGAATCCTCCCTACGAATACGTCACAATTTCTGACACATCCTTGGGACCTTGCACCATGGAACCCAGTATCGTAGCTACGGTACATCCATGGCATCGTAAGGACTTTTCACGCATGCGCAAGAAATTTTGACACATTGCTGCCTTGGTGCAGCGATGCATCAATGTAAATTTCCCCTAAATTTTTGAACCAATGATGTAACATTTGAACACCGTTTTTTTTCCGTTCAGGTTTCAGGATTTTTGCTTCATTAATGTTCCAGAGAGATAGTTAACTTTGTTGTATGGATCAAGGCTGTCAAGCAAATGTTGCCGCCCGTCTGGTGTTGTCTAACAAACTTGCATCATCAACAAACATCATTATGTAGAGAGTTTAGGAGGAAAGCATATGAATCTTCTGAGTTGGATCGACAGGTTTAATAAAGAGCGATTAAAAAGGGTAGGTACCAAGACATATTACCTATGAAAGACCATTGGACTTAAGAATCGGTGTGCAGGGTCTGCAGCACCTCAACAGGCCGCCTTCAATACCTAGGATGAGCATCTTGTGCCATAATTGTTGAACTCCCTTTATCAAAAGCAGTGGAATAATCCACCATACTGGTATAAAGATTGTTGGATGTAAACAAGGTTCTAGACTAGACACAGCCTCCTAGCAGACAAAACTAGTATTGTTTACAATAGAGGCACCTTCTTAAAAGCCCAGCTGTTTATTGGGGGTAAGGTTGCTACTTGCATCCAACTGATCAAGTGCTTCAAAATTAGTGTTACATATGCTTTGCTACCAAGAAGGACAATCATGTATGAGTTAGTTAGTTCATTAGTTATTTAGCTACCTAGTAAGTTGGTAAATCCTAGTGATCTCTTTATGGCATGGGAACCAAGTGGCTGCTGTTCTATTTTTCTAATGTCTGTTTATTTGCTGTTATGTCATGGTGTCCAAAGTATGTAGTTTTGCTGCGCAGTGATATAGGGGCATAATGCAGGCCTCTGAAGCACCTATGGTGCACGGAATGGGGCCAACCATTCAGGCTCCCCCCCTTAAGTCCAAGGTTCATGAATATAGGTGAATTTGGGAGACTCAGGGGCCCGCTTTGCATTCTGCAGAGGGGGCATCATTTTGCGACACAACACTGAGTTTATAAGCCAGTTAGACACTGTAATTGCCATTATTCAAAAAGCTGTTGACCACCTGCTTCAGGGGTATACTAGTATGCATGTGCTTTTAACTTCTGAGACCCTTTGGCTACTGAAGACCAATATTCTCTAGAATTGTTTGCGCGTCAGTCAACATTTCTTCTGTCTCATTCTTTTCAAATATAATTTATCTCTGATTCCTTTAAAAATGATTGTTATCCTTATAGCAAATTTCTGAATAACCTGCTGTTCATCATGATGCGGAAATCTGTCAAAGCTCAACCTTCTGCAGGGAAACATGTGCACAGGGCCGGCTTTAGCACTGGCGGCGCCCTTTGCAACTATTTTTTTGGGTGCCTCCCCATATAACTTCCTCCTTGGATGACCTCACTACCACCTGGCAAAAGTGCCCCTCATCCCTCCACGGTCCCTCTCTCAAATACATTTAATTTGTTTTAAAGCACTGGTACCGGCTGGCTTTACTGATCCACTCAGCTATCCACATAAGATACAGATCAGATCTTTGCAGCAGGCATATTAACACCCTGCATTACTTTATGGCGAATCAAAACTGCCACTAGACAAAACTCCGATCTCTCTCTAGCAGGAACATTAATCACAAAAGTTATCATGACATTTTTATTGCTGCCTGAGAGCTGGAAGCACATGGAACTAAGCAGCAGGTGCTTTTAAATAGTAGTTATTGCTAACCTCAGCGCCCCCTCCCGAGATCAGTCCCACCCTCCAGGTCAGCGCCCAGTCAGCCACACCAGTCGCACCACCCTGAGTGTGCACATTTCTTTGCATGCATTTGTTAACTAGGGTGACCTCAGCTTCACAAGGTTACTTCTAGAAGTTTTTATGTACATTCATTTTTTTCCAAATAATCCCAAGTGATCTAACAAACTGACCCATTGGACAAATAGGTATTCAGATGAGCAGTAACCTACCCAACTTTCCTATTTATATTGCACAATCATTGAAGATTGTCATTTAAATCAGAGGACTATTTAATTATTTGCTTACTTCTAATTTCCCTTGGTTCACCAATAGTTCATCGTGATTCGTAGTTGTGGGACTGTAATTGTAGAATTGTAATCCGATTCTGATGTTCACCATTCACGATAGTTTCCACATAGACGCCCCTCACCCATTCAAATGGCACCCAATAAACATGATATAGTTAAGACAATATAAGAATTACATTAGTAGTAGGAAGAATGAGGTTTAAAACCCCCATCCATAACAATTTAAGAGAATGAGTGACCCAAATATACATTTTTGTACAGGAGACATGTTTGAAAAAACAAATGGGGAGTATAGGGTCAAAATAAAATAAATAATGATTCTATTTGAAATTATGCTTGTTTCCAATTTTGCATTTGATATTTTAATGCACAGTGAATGAAATGGATGTGTTTTCCAGCCATGAAAATTGTTCTTTACTGTCAGCATTGAGTAACGTTAGAGGCGCAATCTGCAGAGGAACATGTGGCGTCTCTGCTTTCACTGCTCTCTGTGCCAATATAGAACCTTAGTTTAGAAAGCAATCGTGAAAGCCCTTTAGCCACGGCCATCACTGTACACGCTCCCAAGAGCTAAAAAAAAGTATCTTGTTGAACACTCAGTGGTGACAAAGAGCCCTCGAAGAAAACAGTAACTGCAGGCTGTACCAATGAAAAATATAATAGAATGGCCAGAGGCATTGTAAGTAACCAGAAAATGTGATAAACCAACCCAAAGCCATTACTCCTGATCTGGGAGATATGAAATGCCACACTCTCTGGTCCCTGGTCCAACTCCTATATAAATTGCATTCATTTAGCATCGATGGCTGCTGCTGATAAAGAAAGATTGCAGTACAGTCCCTATTCTAGATTGCTACAAGTACACAGTAAAGTGGCTGTGCAATCGAGGGGATCCATAGGCAAATGTTTATGTCCTTTGGGAAACGTGCTGCTCATATTGAACAAATATCATTTTACGTTTACTGAAAAAATGTGCGTGACACTTATAGTTATTTTGCTTTCTTTCAGGGAGTTCCTCATAAGGAAAATGTAATTAAGTAGTCCTCTTTAAAATAGAAAATAAACCAATTACATGAAAGTTTTATTACACAAAAGTAGGAGCAATTATGCAGGGTAAAGATAACCTAATTTATTAGAGTACTGACTCCGAAGATGAAAAATGTGTTCATAGATACGATTTCTTGTAAAACACCAACATATAGTTTACTTGCTTCTCCTTGAGGTTATCCCACACTATGGTAAGAACATACATGTTGATTAGTTTTAAAAGGTTTTCTGCCTAAATCCATGTACTCTAGGTCTGATGCATCGATCATTGACAACTCAGCTTTGAGCACAATGAACCGCATTAGATGCCGTTCAGAACAGCACATTTTAAACTTTCCATTCTGTGTCAAAAGTACAAGGATTCTCATTTATAAGAACGTGCATCATTAGTTCAGGAACAACAGTTTTTTTCGGACTGTATTTTTCAAAACTCAAAGTTTTTGTAAAAGCGCCCTCTTAATTAATGGTTAGCTATAGGCTATCAACCTACTTTACAAGCCTGGTAAATAATTGTTTATCATAATTTTATATTGTTTTAACCCATTTACTGGAAGCAGTTAGAGCGGAGTCCCTCTGCTCCGGAGAGCAAATACTGATTGTAATATCAGAAAAAAGAAAATTAGACACTTAAGCTGAAAATAAAAATATATCAATACGTTTTTTTGCATTTCTGGGTCTTTGATTACTACTAGACCTAAACCCACGTTTACTTCTTCATCACCTCTAACGCTAAACGTTCTCCATTATGTAGTTGCCTTCTTGTGAATAAAATTGTCACAGCAAAATGTGATGTTTTTGAAGCTGTGCAGTCCACTATCATGTTAAAATTGTTTCAAAATTTCTATATAAAGTCAGCCCTGAGTGAAAAGCAATGGATTGGAATGCGTAAGCAAGTCTTTTTACATTTTTGTTAAATGAGTTTTCCAGTAATAGTGATACTTGAAATTGACATTAAAATTTGTAAGCATTACACTGCTATATTTGGTTCAGTCTCATGAAAGCTATTCATATACATTCTTTCTATTTTTCAAATGCTCAGATTAGCGGCGAATTTGCCGTGAGTAAATTGCTCGTATGAAATTGTGATATTAGTTTTCCGGATTATTATCTTCATGCCTATGGATGATTCTCACAGAGTGGAAAAGAGACTGGGGCTCAGGTTTCCTAAATTGCCATTACGTCATGCACGGTGACGCAAGCAACGCAAGGGCTTCAGTGGTTTTTACTATGCCACACAAAGCTACCTTGTGTGGCTCTGCGTGGCTCAGTGAATCCAGAGTAACACAAGGCAGTGCATATCACATTGGGAAGGCGCTCCATGTGCAGAGCATGGGCTTTTCCATGCATTCTCCGATGGATTATGGTGCATTCCCAGATTTACTAAGGGTATTAAAACTGGGGATGCATCAAAATCCTATGCCATCCCAACATAGTCGTAACAAGGAGAAATATGTTCATTTCCTCTCATTATTTTGTCTTTCTACATGTGCTGCATTCTGTAGCACACACAGAAAGAGGGACATGCATTTGAGGAATGTTTTTAAATAATGCTGCTTCTAACCCAGGCACACTTGCACCATGATGCAAGGGTGGTGGCACTATGCAGTACTTATTGCACTAATGCAGAGAGAGAGCAGGAATGGGTCATATCTTAGTAAATATGGCACAATGCTGCTCTCTCCATTTGATGCAGCACAGCAAGTTGTCTTGTCGCTTTGCGTTGCTTCAAAGGCTAGTAAATCTGGGCCTTAGGGCCTCAAGATCAAAGCTATTTGGCAGTTGCAAAGTCTCTGATTCACAAATTTGGAGCCGTTGTGCCAACAAAATAGCTCTTGGGAAAGTTAAAATCACATATCACAATTTGATAACTTGTTACAGAATCACAAAACAGGTTTGCAAATTGAAAGGTGTGTTTTTTAGGGTGCCCCTTCAAATCTGCCATTTAGAATGGAGTGTACCAATTGTTTGTAACTGCAATTGAGATCGCAAATCATACATAGGTTACTGACACAAAGGAGGTGGTAACCCACTCGCAAACGAGAAGGGGTCTCTTAGGATCGTCTTCCCCTTTGTCAATGTTGAAAAAACATTTTTAGGAGTAGACAATGATACTTTGGGCTATGGCTCACTCATAAAAAAAGTATTAGAAACTTATCTTTTTGTTTTTAGAAGCACATCCTGTTTTCCTTTGAGGAAAACAGGCTGCATTTAAACACAAAGATTGCTTTATTTAACCCCTTCGCTGCGGCGGGAATTCCGCCGCAGCGCTGGGGGGGGGGGGGGTTGGGGGCAGCGCGGTGGTGCTGTGCTCATGACGGAGCCACTCCGTCATGAGCCACGGTTGAGCTGTGCTCATGACGGAGTGGTTCCGTCATGACTCCGCCCAGTTGCATTGTCCCCCTGCACAGGCGGGGAAACAGCGCCGCGTGGGCGGAGCGGCCGCCAACGGTCGCGGCATGACGGAACCACTCCGTCATGAGCACACGGCAACCGTGGCTCATGACGGAATGGCTCCGTCATGAGCAGGGGAGGGGTTCAAACAAATCACAGACATGATGCCACCATCTCTGTGATGGCAGCAATTTGTAATGGTTTGCAATATACGATCTACCTCATGCATATTAATGAGGTTGGTCAAATTGAGACACCTGCATTTCAGAATTTTGTGAACTAACATGTTTAAACATATGTTGGTTCGCAAAAAAACAATGCATCTTTCTATGAGATTTCTGGTAAATAATGGGTAAATACCATGGCTGAGGCAATGATTCTGGCTGGCATCTCCCTTCATAAAGTACCAGGCATCCCAAATTTTAGGCAAGGGAATGAAGAATAACATACGAGACCCAAAATCGTCCAATTCTACAAGTTCTCCCTGGTTCTGGGTCTGTCTGTGCACACATTTAGTTTAATGATACTTTGCACACCAGTAAAACTTGAAATTGGATGCTGCTCCACACAAGTAGTAATTGGGACTAAGACAGTGACGTGGAGGACATTAGGCATCTCATGTTTGAGACAGTGAGATTTGGGAAAGAAATTGGTTTGTTTGCAAAGGGCTGTTGTTACATGCTGGTGAAGGATTACCAAGCCAGATAGGAATTTGTACATGAGTGATTTGTCAGACTAAATTTAAGAAAACTGATCTGGCATAATCACCTAACACCCACATTGATTGGTATTTTTATTCTTTATTCTACAAAGAAAAAATGCCATTGCTTTTGAGTCCAGACAATACTGGTCTTTTCAAATGTCTCTATAGTATACACAGTGGTCATTCTTTCATACCGTATACTTCTTATCCTATGTTTTCTGAGTCTTTAGTAGGTACAGATGCATGTTTACAGTGCGTAGTACACAGGGCTCTCTCCAACACACTGTACTTTAACTACTCCACAGTTCTAGCACAAAAAGCCCTTGCTATCTAGTTTTCGCTATTGACTTGTAGGCGATTTCATCGCCTACTCTCTTGATCAGTAGAGACCTTGCAGTTCCTGCTTTTTTGCCAATATCCACCTGCAATGGTTTATGAGCTTTCTTAGCAGCAAGTACAGCAGCTCACATGCAAATTTTATAGGTCACATGAAGAGGACAATTCACCTTCTACCACTTCAGGAAAGTCAAAACCTTTAGGTAGCTGAAACTTGTCCGTTGGTACATTATGAGTTGACATTAAGGTTCTAGAAAAATACAGATTAACGTGAAGACGTCTAAAATCAAAAGGAGTATAATGACCAATTAGACTCTCTATTCTAGAAATCACAGTACATTATTAGGATTTCCTTGAATCCTCACAGCACTTAACACATGCATGTAAGTATTTCTTCCGAAGACATTAACAAGTCTAAATTTTACAAACTAACATTTTAAAAAACTGATACATCGGTTGACGAACTTCTTCTCTCTGTTTATCTAAAATAGGTTTTGACAACCGAGACCACTATTGTTTCTTTCAAGTATTTTCTCTCCTGGAGGTTTGGGAATGGGGCTTAGGATCCCTATTTACCAAATTCCAACTTACCTCATCCTTGAAAACTGGTGAAATTCATCCAGCTCAAAAAATGTAACTTCAACCCAAATTAATTACTCAACTACCACACCACTGTATGCTGTCTTTCTCTAGAGAAAGTTCTTGAAAGTGAAATAGCTTCCAGCATTCTAGGGAACATAACTTATCTGTTGGAGCCCAATCTGGACCTTGGCAGAGATGATTGCAGGTAATGAGGTGTTTCAACTGGCAGCATGTCTCAGCTTTTGATATCTTATACCAATAAATTAAGTGCTCAGATAAAGTGGTACTCCCATCATACATGATTTAGACTATGTCAATCACCATTTGCACACTTCCTGTGCTGTCCATAGATTTTACACTATTTTAGTTTTAGGGTAGTGGAACACATCTTTGGAGGTATAGAAGTGAGAATACATGTTGCATTATTTTTTTTTTCACATTTCCCGCTAAGTTTTGCCCGCATGTTTAATGGTATTGTCCTTATATGTAGGTTTCTGAGATCTGTGGATCTCTGTATAGAGTCGTGTACCTCTGTGAGATTTCTGCAGGCTCGGCTGTGAAATGGGCTACTTGTGAGAGCGCTGAACACAGCAAGTAACATTAGTACGAATTAAATAGAAACGATTGTACAGCAGTTTATGGTGTGGGGAAAGGATATAGTAGAAATGACTGATAAAATGCAACTTTAACTGCCTTATAATATAATGGCTCTTAGCTTGACCATGTTGTAACAAACCCAAGTCTCATTTAAGGAGGTCTGAGGCTGAGGACAGGATGTTGTTTAATGAGTATACGCTCTTAGAGAGCATTTACATGCCATTGTTGATAACTTTAAAGATTGTTTGCATATTTTCCTAATCTATTTGCCCAATTCATTCTGAAAAGTCTTTTTCTGAGTGTTTGTTCCATTCATTATCAATGGCATATTTCCTGTTGCCAAGAATTGTTTATTTTCAGTGGAATGTGGTTCTAGATGGAAATCAGAAAAATCCAGGCCATCTTTAACTGATGTTAGATGCTTATTTTACCGTCAGAAGACTGGACTGTGCTAACCATCGTTGGCACAGTGTGCCTACACTATATGTGGTAACTACTACGGGTGTTTGTTTATTGTATTAAGGGTTGGGTCCATCAGCTTTATGGCCACGCATGTTGGAAAGAAAATAAGATGACCAGGAGTGAGGCAAGATGGCGGCCGGTAGCTCGGCTGAGTGAGCTGGATCAGCGTCCTCGGTCCCCTCCGCTTGCAATTGCCTAGAAAATGAACTCCCGGATAGATTGAGAGAAAACTGACCTGGATTTTCTGCACTTGTAGCTGGTCCCGCTGCGAGTGATGCGAGGGACGGACTGTTTGTTTTCTGAGTATCGCAGAAACCGTCTTGCCTGGATACTTTGTTTCTCAGCGCGACTCAAGAGTTCTGCCTCCCGGTTGGCTGCGGTAGTTTTGCCAGGATCTCTCTCCACGAAGATGCCTCAGAAGACTCAGTCGCGGTGTGTTGCTCTTGCGGCGCGTACTATAGCTAAGAGTACAACGAACGCAGCAAAGCCTGGAGGAGCTGTGATGCAGTCCCCAGGTACGGCGGGAAGCCATGCTAGCGATGGAGGCGGTAATGTGGAGGCGGGTAAGCAAGGAGGTGAGCAAACGCCTAAACGACTGGGGGCCAAGCCAAAAAACAGACAGACAGTACCACAGATGTTTAAAAACAAAACAGAGAAAACGACAATGGTTCTGAATAATGATACAAATGTCACTATACAGAATATCCCCACTTTTGATTGCGATCAAGCACTGTCAGATAAAAGGAAGAATGTTATTACCTTGGGCCAAGATCAAATAGTATCCGCTCTCTCGCTTTTGCCTTTAGACCCTCTCAGCGGGGTAATCACTAACGCAACTGCTGCGAAGGATAAAGTGGAGGTGAGAAAGGAGGTCGGTGAACTTGCAGGAAGCAATAATCTTTCTATCAATGAAGTCCAGGAGGTGTCTACATCTCAAACAAAGGGGGAGCTGTAGTCTGGTCAGACCCATTAGTAACTAACTCCTCTGCCACTATGCTCTCAGGTCAAACCATTAAACAGCAGACTGTTCAGGGGGAAAAGCTAATGATTCATAATGATGTATTGGATGCTGAGGGCGATACATTCTTTTCCCTATCAGAACACACAGCTTCCTCAGACGGTGATACCGCTCTGAGTAGAGACTGGACGGATGATGATAGTGACCTAGGAGATTGGCGCAGCAATGAGGTTTTAAATGCTGATGCAGTCTCTAAAGGTTTAGATACAGTCTGCAGAACTTATAATAATCAAGGGCTCTTGCCTCGGGGGCGGATACAGGTTCTTTGGCCTGGGATTATTCGTTCTCCACTCAACGGGATTCAGAGGGAAAAATGGTTATTCAAAATGACACTAATAATGGTACTGGGATTATTCCACCATCAGGCGAGATAACGCTGGCAATCATTTATCAGACATTAATGGCGCATCGCGAGGAAGCTCGCCATGAGAATGCTCGACTTCAGGGTGTATGTCGTCGTGTTCAAAACTCCATTCGGAGGGTAGTCAAGACGTGCTCTGAGATCACTACAAGAGTTGGTGAAGCAGAAGTGAGAATATCTACTTTGGAAGATGACATGGTAGTTCAGAGGAGTGTAACTGACGCTATTCAGTCACAAAGAGACGATATTCATTGGAAGCTTGCCGACCTTGAAAATAGAGCCCGGCGAAATAATCTAAGAGTTCTGGGGGTGCCTGAAGGGATTGAAGGTTTGGATGCTAGAAGCTTTATTATAGCGTTGTTTACTGAGGCATTCCCTGAAGTTCAACAATGGGATTGGCAAAAGGAAATACAGAGAGCCCATCGTTTCCCATTTAAGATCAGGCAACAACCTGGACAAGAGGACACTAGGCCTCGAGCAATTTTAATATGCTTTTCGAGTTTTCTAGCAAGAGAGAGGGTTTACGATCTGGCAAGACCTGATAGAAAAAGGGTTGGAAGGGGATGTGAGTTCTTTGTTAGGCCTGATCTATGTCCAGTGACTGTGGAACAGAGGTGGCAGCTCCGGCAGTTAATTGGACCTTTGCAGACTAAGGGAGCTCAGGTGTTTTTGTTGTTTCCCGCAAAGCTAAAAATTATTTTTCAGGGTCAGACCAAGTTCTTTGACTCTGAAATTCAGGCTAAGGCATATTTGGACTCATTGTAAGGTCATTGTTTTCTCGTATTATTCTTGACTTTGATGTTTTTTGGTTTTTTTTTCTTCTTAATGCAGGGTCCAGGGGGGTCCAGGGATCTTAGGGGAATGTGTTTGATTTCTTTAAGGAAACACCGTATTATATAGAAAATATGGTGGCCGTGCTCATACATCCTTACATGTACAATTAAGGGTCTTTTTTCTCATTATTTGGTTTCGGCAGTTGCGCAGGAGGGGACGGGCGGTTAACCAGCCCTTCCATCGAAAGGATGACGTCCTTATGCCTCATTTGGGGGGTTGTGGGGGGGGAGGAATGGAACAGGAGGGAGGGTTGGGGAGAGATCAAGGGGGGCTAGGGAAGGTCGGGGTTAAAAAAACTAAAAAAGAAGCTAGAACTAACAAAGTATTCCTGGTTTTCACATACTGTGTCTTTTTCTTGTTAAATGCAAATATTTGTGGAGCAAGACCTGGTATTCCTATTGTTTGGTCTTTTTTTTTCAACATAGATGGCACAGGGTAAACTTCGTATAGGGACTTGGAACATCTGTGGGCTCAATGATGGCAAAAAGAGGGCACTATTCTCAAAGGTTATTCGGACCTTCCACCTCGAGGTGGTCTGTTTGCAGGAAACACATGTATCTTGGAATGATCGGGCATATTTAAAAATTCCTGGGTTTGACTTAGTTGTGTGTACTCGACAATCTGTTAAGATTAGAGGGGTTGCAATTCTTTTGAAATGTGGATCTGGGGTATGCAGTAGAACTGCACAAGATAGTAATGGCAGATGGGCAATAGCGGAGTTGGTGGTTAATGGTAGTCCCATGACTGTCTGCACAGTCTATTGCTCAAATTTTGATGACCCAGCAGTTCTACACTACTTAAACGTAGAACTGGCACTTTGGCCTCATCCTGTATGTTTCTGTGGGGATATGAATGTTAACCTCTTAGCTGATTTTAACGTAAGAGGGTCTCAAATTTACACTGGGAAAAAACCTAGAGTCTTCAGGGCTCTCCAAGCCCTGGTTCAAGAACATCGTTTGACTGATTCTTGGTTCTATAATAATAAACATTTAGATGGTTATACTTTTTTTTCAGTTCCCCACAATAAGTTGGTTTGTTTAGATTATGTTTTTGTATCTGATCAGGTGGTAGAAGCCACACCTATTGCAGTTTTACCCAGGATACTTTCGAATCATAATCCTTTAATAATTGAATGTATAACAAGAGGTTCTCAAAAGGTTCCAAGGGTTTGGACTTTTGAGAGGAAATTATTACTAGAACAGTCCTATATAGTTCATATGAAAAATTGGATGAGGGAATTTTTAAAAATCAATAAAGATACAGCAACACATACAATAGTCTGGGACACATTTAAAGCAGCTGTTAGGGGGGAAACAAAAAGTTTCTCATTCTTTAGGAGAAAGTCAGTCCAGGACCAGACTAAATGGCGTATCGAGGAATTGGGGATCGCAGAGACTCAGTTGATATGTGCTATAAGAGAAGGTCGTTAGACTCTGGAAATTCAGTCACATATAGCCAGAGCACGGACCTCTCTGTTGGAATTTTTTGGGCAGGACCTTGCAGCAAAGTACGTACAATTTAGATCACAGATGTTTGAATTTGGGGAAAAAGCCGGCAGGGTTCTAGCCAAGCGGCTGCATGAAAAAAGATTGGCGAATCATATTTTAAAGATTCAGTACTCTCAAGGCTGTATACAGGATACGCCGGAGGGGGTTATTGAGGTCTTTAGGCAGTTTTACTGCTGTTTGTACTCACAGGGAGATGCCCTATCCAATTTAGAGGTAGAAATAGAAGATTTTTTATGTGATCTCACCACTACTACAGTTTCCTCTCAGCAAAATGAAATTCTTTCAGCTCCTATAGAATGGGAAGAGGTTGAGCTGGCAATTAAGTCTTTAGCCAGTGGGAAAGCCTCAGGCCCGGACTCTATTCCTCTTGAGTTTTATAAGTTGTTTTGTTCGGAAATTCAAGCAGAGATGCTGACTATTTTTAGAGGAGCACAGGGAGGACATATACCAGATTCTTGGCGACAGACAACTATTATTCTTATTAAAAAAAGATAAACCTGAATTGGATCCTGCTTCATTTCGTCCAATATCGTTAATAAATGTGGATAGTAAGATATATTCAAAAATATTAGCCACTAGATTAGCAGCTGTGATCTCTCCTTTAGTGTCCCTACGACAACATGGCTTCATCCCAGGCAGAGACACAGCTGATCACGTTCGGCGTGTAATAGCTCTTTTAGACTGGGCTCAAACCACATATTCCCCCCTCGGAGCGATCCTGTTGGACTCCGAGAAGGCATTTGACAGGGTCGCCTGGGGGTTTCTGTGGGCAGTTCTTCGATGGAAGGGGTTTAGTCTAGAATTTCTCCAAGCACTTCAGTCGCTATATATATCTCCGGAAGCGACTCTCTCAGTCTCAGGGTTGCGATCAAGATCTTTCTGCATTGGAAGAGGCACTCGACAAGGTTGCCTTTGTTCCCCCCTTTTGTTTGCTTTGTATATAGACCCACTTTTAAGCAAAATAGAGAAATGTGCAGAAATATCTCCAGTTAGGGTTCCCACAGCGGAGTATAAGGCATTAGCATATGCCGATGACATTGTAATATTGACTAGCAATGTGGCACAGGCATTTTCTGCTATTAAGAGCCTCACCGAACAGTATGGATATCTGTCTGGTTATAAACTCAATGTCACTAAAACTCAAGTGATCCAGTCAGCATCTATGGGTCCGTCTGATGTCCCGGTGGTACAGACCGCGGGGTACTTAGGGGTTAAAATAATGGCTGCAGTAGAAAATATCCCAGATCTGAACATTCTGCCTGTAATCAAAGTAATTAACTCGACATTGACAAGGATAGATAATCTCCATCTGTCTCTATATGGTAGGGGAAATGTATTGAAAATGTTGGTCCTACCTAAGTTTTTATATCTCTTTAGGACCATTCCATTGGAGTTTTCTCAGGCAAGCTTAGCTCAAGCAGAAAGGTGTTGTAACAGATTCCTTTGGGGTTACCATCGCCCTCGGAGAGCAGCTAAATGGATGTATCTTCCGAGAGAAAGGGGAGGATGGGCAATACCTAATCTAATGCTGTACTATTGGTCAGCTCTTGCCCAACACTTTGCCATACCACTTTTTGGAGATAGGGCATGGATACCATTATGTTGTAGGCCCTTTATCTTTGAAATAGGACTGGGAGAACAAGCTAAGAGGATATTAGTCCGCGTTTTGGAGCCCAGTTACTACAAAAAAACAAAGTTCAAGGTTATAATAGCAATGTTTTCGCTTTGGCGTAAGATTCGTCGTAAATATCTGTTTCCTAGAATCAATAATTATACACCCTTTGCTGCAGCAGGACTCTTACCTCCTATTTTTCAAGATTCAATTATTTTTAGGTGGTCTCTACAGGGAGCAAGGACGCTGGGAGATCTTGGAACTGAGGGAGTATTGGCTTCTTTTGAGTACTTGAGGGAGAAATTCAGCTTAAATGTACATGACTTCTTTAAGTACTTACAGATTCCCAGTTTTGTAGAGAAAGCAAAGGGGCAAGAGGTTGGATTTTTAAAGAGAAATTTACTTATGGAATTGATATTGAAACGCCCTAGAATAGGCATGCTATACCAACAGCTACTCTCTGGTTTCTCAGATGATATACTCTTACAGAATGCTAAATGGGAAATGAAGTTAGGTACAACAGATCTAGATATCTCTCAGGCTTTAGAACTTTCAAATAGCGTCTTTACATCAGGAAGTTTACGGTCCCAAACCTATATGGCATTATTTGATTTGTACTATACTCCGTCCAAAATTGCTTAAATGGGGAGGTAGAGGAGGTCATTACTGTTCGAGATGCGGCCTGGTAGCCGCTAACGATTTGCATATGTTTTTTTCTTGTCCCAAATTGTTATATTTCTTCATGATATAGAAGTTTTTCTAAATTCTAAACTCAATATTCCAGTTGTTCTATCGGCAGAGCTTGTTATATTAGGCTGTGAGAGTAACTGTCTGAATCAGAGGACTAGATATGAAATTGCTTTTTTGTTTATAGCCATGTCTGTGGTAAGGCTGGCCATAACATCCGAGTGGATAAGCCCGGATGCCCCTAATTTTTTAAATTGGAGAGCAAGGATTTTGGCGTTATATAATTTAGAATCAGCCATTTTTTTGAGATGGGGTAGAAGAAGGCGTGAGAGGGGGCAACGTATTTGGGATCCTTTGGAAAAATGGATTAAGGAATAGTTAAAATTTTGTAGGCTAAATATGAATTCATTTATTGTATTACGTTTCAATTCTTTTTTCCCTGTGCTTGACCTTATCATCTCTTGTAGTTGATTTTTTTGAAGATATCTGTGGGAGAATATATTATGTATTGTATGTTTTTTTTTTCTCTACAATGTTGTTTGTTCTAAGCTTCTTCATAAAAAAAATTGAAAAAAAAAGGAAAGAAAATGAGACATGCAGACATTTGAATCACAAGGTAGTGGGACTAAACCTTCAGGAGGGAACTGAGTGGAGTTATAAGCTTAATTTGGAATGACATCATTTATATCAGAATAAGAAATGCCCATGTGTGATTACCAATTACTAAACGAAGTTGAATTACCTTTAGTGTAGAAATCTTTTTAAAGTCTTTCATAATACTAACTTTTGAAGTAGGTAGTCTTCTGGGTGTTTGTAATGTATGCCCAAAATAAGGCCTCTTTACCTTGAATCTGCCAAAATGTAGTTCCACAAATATCTTTCTCCTAAATATTTTCTTTCCAATACTCATATCCTTGGATGCCCAGATTCTGACTGAATTCTTTTGAGTAAATCCTCCTGTTGGTTGTAATCAGATTCTTCTGAAGATGTGTTGTTTTTTGTGAAAAATAGAAAGCTGAGGGATTTGACCTGTCATCACTCTGAAAGTGAGGACATTTCTTCCAAAGAATTAGGTGACTAATAGGAATTGGAGCTTCACAATGCTCACATTATGCACAACTATAAACTTCTCTAGGATAGCTAGTTCTGTGTATGCAATAGTGTGCATAGTGATAACAATACATTTCTTTACAATAACCAAATTCAAATAAGAATAAGGATCTTCATTTTTCATGGTAGCTTATGCCTGTAAATCAGACATCATTCATTTTACAGTCTCTGTATTCCAGTCATCTGAAATAAAACCATGAATTGTTATACCATTTATTGAAACGTTCAATACATAAGGTAATTGAAATGCCTCAGTGGGTCCTATTAACTGATAAGGATCCTTTTTTAAAGCTGTGCCCTTGGGCCTAGGATGAGCTGTGATGTTTGCAGCATAGAGATTTCTTCGAGGACTGTGAGATTAAAGATACGGCAGCAGTTCTCAGACCATAGGTTGTGCAGTTGTTATTTCAGAAACAAAGTGTCCATTCATTAGCAGTAGCATGGTAATCATTGTTGAGAGCCCTATGATAAAAGAGTTACTCCTAGAATGGTTCAGACATAAGACCATGGTGGGATCAGGTAGCTGTCATGTAGCAAATGATAAGGGTGAAGCAATGTATGGCACAGTAGGATTTTGGATCATGATGAAAAGTCCTATGAGGCAAACCCAGATTCATTCTCGTGAATAGTTGTTTCTTGAAAAGGCATCAGTTCAATTGGTGTAGGTCATGCTAGTACATCATAATAAATCATGGAGTTGTGTGAAACATGTACATTTGTAGTGATGACAGCATCAGATTTGCTGGTGGAGTAGTTTATTGCTCTTTCTAGAGTTGCTCAAATATCCCCGGGTGAGAACTAAGCTAGCAGTCTTACTGCTTTCCTTAAAGGGTATTTCATTCAGAATAGTGAGACTCTTAGATATTCTTCTCTGAATCATTCTTGGTGTCTGTGATGGTCTGATGTAGAGAGGTGGCCACTTAGTGCTTTTTCACGTGATTGGTGGATAACTGTCTGTTTCTCTTTGAACCAGACAATGGAGGAAGAATGACAGTTCTTTTGACTTTTATACCAAGGTCATTATTAGGGCGTGTTCCCCCAATTGTCTGCCTGCATACCTCAACCTTCTTTTGCATCTGTTTGTTTTCCTTTGGACTCTGAGCACTTTACCACTGTTGACAGGCTAAAGTGCATGTGTGTCCCTCCTAAACATGTTGACATTGGAGTATACCTGATTAGCATATTTAGTTTACATTTAAGTCCATTCTAAATGGGTATACCACATACCCAGGGCCTGTAATCTAAATGGCACTAGTAGGTCTGAAGCACTGGTTCTGCCACCCACACATGTAACCTTTCAAGCCTGTCTCAGGACTGCCATTGTAGGGGTTGTGTGTGCAGTTTACTGCCATGTCAACTTGGCATTTAAAACCTTTTGTCAAGCCTTAAAGTCCCCTTTTAATATGCATACGTCACTCCAAAGGTAGGCCCTTGGTAGCCCTATGGGAAGGGTGCTGTGCATCTAAAAGGCAGAGCACATACTTTAAGTCTTACATGTGCTGGTAGTGACAAACAGCAAAATTAATGATTCCATACGGTGAATCATACTCCTTTAGTAGGCTAGCATTGGGGATTCCTTAGAAAAAATTTTAAGCTGTAATTCCTGATCAGAAAAGAGTAACTGTTTTAGAAATGCCACTTTTAGAAAGTGGACAATTCTCTGCTCTTATCTTTGCTCTGTATGCCTGCAGTCTGTCTCCAATACATGACTTGGCTGGTAACAGCTACACTTTGTGCATTACTTTTAGACAGCCACAAACATAGGAAGGGCTGGGTATGACAGGAAACTCATCTGCATTCATCTGCATTCTGATAGCCTTCCTGGGCTGGAATTAGGAGAGGTAGCTCACACTTACAGATGAATAGGCCGTGTCCTATCCTCACACAAAGAGTTGATTATGCCTCACATATAGCCTGGCAGACAGGCTTGGGTTTAAAGGACCCTTGTGCACTTCAGAGGGCTCCTTTAGAGTCACTCCCCTTCTTCATACGCACACTTGGGTAGAAGTACCAGGGCTCTGACCCTACCAAATTAGTACACTACGAAGCCCAGGAAGACCTCTTCTGGGGTAAAGACTGCTGTGCTGAAAGGATTGCCACTTTACTGTGACTGACTCTTCTGAGGAACTGCTTCTCTGCTTTGCTGAACTGCCCTGCTGCCTGCTGACCTAAGCCCTGCAGGGGACAAGGACTGAGCCCTCTCACCTGAACCCAGACTGACTCCAAGGGCTTGCTAGCTTGCCTCATTTCTTCTGAAGTCTTTGGGAACACAAAAGTCTTCCTGCAATCCTTCAGGTGGACTCTGCAATCTGCGAGCCCTACACTTGCCTCAGCTGCCCCCTCAAGTCCTGAGCCTCAGATATGGGTTTTGCAGCCGATTTCTGCAAAAACCGATGCATTGCCTCAACTGTGTGAGAATTTGTGCAACATCGCCTTTTGACAAAGTTGCAGGGACTGGTCAATGACGAAGAATCCCCAGCCTTCACAGGTCAATGACAATACTCTGCATAGCTCGACAATGAAGCATTGCATTCACTTCAAGAGAGCTTGACAATGACGCGGGACCCTCTCTGAGTGGCTCAACGATGACGCATTAGACTCTCAATGTCAACAAATGCTCCATCCAAGGTATTTCTTCAGTCGTACCATTCTGGGTCCTGTAGCCGGCCTGCCATCATTTGCAGTCTGCCCAAGCTTTGACTGTGCACAGATACCAAGCAGCCTTAATTAATTTTTTGAACACTAGTGACTTCTAAGCACTATTTTTGGTTTATTATTTAAAAACTCATGTCTCAATTTCTACTTATTGGATTTTTGACATTTTGGTCTTGTTTTACACAGATATTGTTTCTATATTTTACAAAACCTGTGTGGAGTCTTTCTGTGGGGTTTACATCGAGCTACTGTAATTCAAGTGTTACATAAATACTTTGCACATTGCCTCTTCAGTTAAGCCTGACTGCTCAGTACCAAGCTACCAGAGGGTGAGCATAGGTTAATTTAGGGTGTGTATTTGGCTTACCCTGACTAGGGGGGTTGGTCCTTACTTGCACAGAGTACAAACTTCTGGCAACTAGATACCCTATTTCTAACAGAAGGTCTCAATTGTGGTTTGTGAACGGAGGTGTTTAATGTTATCCACATATCAATGCAGGTTTGTATGGTGCAATATTAACCATCTAACAGTAGAATATGGAATGTTAAGGAGAAAGGGGGCAGAGAAGCTGTGATCTGAGGAATTACTTGGCTGAGACTTTCTCTTCTAGAGAATAAACCTGTGAACATTCTTCAAGGTTTATCCTGCTATCTGGGAACTGCAAGAGACAGGTTGCTTTACTGAAGAACTTCCAGTAAGGGCCCAAACTTTGGTAAGGAAAGAAATCCTTTCACCCAAAAGTGAAAGCAGATGCAATCTGCCCGGGAAGGTGCCTACATTACATCCTGATTGAAGTAACTTGACAGCAGGTGATCACTGTTATATAAGAAATACAGAATAGTGCAGAGCTCATTATGTATGAATATCTACTACCATATCTGTTTAAGTCCATTTGCAGGTTCATTGGTACATCAGAATAGCTATAACAATTATGTTTCTTAGAAAGTATAGAGATTAAGTCTCACTAATCAACTTCAAACATTGAGGTAAGTGATTTTTTCATTTCACTTTAAAGCTTTTCTCACACAGGGTTCAGACATAGCTTAAGTAATGCGGCACGCCAGAGGTAAAGACGAGTGTGGTAAGGACTGATCACGTTTCCTATCCTATTAGAAATCCACAGACTCAGTGTGTGCTTCATGGACTTGGCAGCCATTATTGATTATCTGCATATATGGTTTGGATGTGACTATCAGCAACTTTCCAGTCACAGATTTTTGTATGAGTGAGAATTTATTGACAAGGTCTATTGGCCAGGATATCTAATTTCTCCATTTCGAATTTAGTGCAAGGTTAGTTTATGTTGTGGCATTTTCTTTGCGCTGTTGTGAGGCCGATCAAAGCCTATCTTCTGGTTTGGCAAAGATTTGCCAATTTTTATACGTCTTCTTTTTTGTCCCCCCATAGTAATTATTACTTACTGATTGGAGACATTCTACTTGGACATAGCCTTGAGAAAGTTCAATAAAGGTTGGAACACATGTCAGCAGTCGTGTTTTAGTGTTACAGCACCATGTTGAGTATATATCATAGTGCTTAAATTGAAGGGGATGTGCAACTGAGGAATCACTGTTGCCCTTTTGTCTTAGAACAGTGTTATGTAGACCAGGGTTGGCCCAGAGTTGTCCTTAAGAATCAGCCAGTGTGTATCTAGATTAGTTTTTCTTTCCCAGTACAACTTTCATAGGGAAAGACAAGGTGTACTAACTAAAAAGTTTGAATCATTTTGTTCAAAAGTAAAAATTGGGGGGCGTGGCTTGACCGCCGAAGTGTCATGGCGGATCCTGTTTGAGCTCCGCTTCGTCGCGGGACTCGGAACCTTATTTCCTCCCGTATTTGAGCAGATTTTCTCTCCGTGGGGACTGTCCGTTGTTAGGATGCTGCGGTGAGTCCGCTGGCTGCTTTTGTTTGCCGCAATCCATTGATTCAACGGTTTTCACCGTAGCGGCGTCTCTCTCTCCTCAGAGATGCGAGCGGCCGCCATTTTGATGCGTTTCCTCACGGCGCTCGCATCTCCCTCACAAACTGATATCAACTTAGGCTGTCTTCTGCTATGAGACTATTCTTTGCCCCTAACATGAGCTACTCCAAATATGGGGCATGATTACTGACATGTCAACGTTCTCTGCTACAGCAATGCATTCCCTTGCCATATGTTGCGGATTATGTGCTTCTCCTCTCCTGCGCTGGTCAGCTTGACCTACTATCCCTAATTTCCTCCACTTCTGTGAGGTGATTTCTACATACCGCTGCTGGGCTACTTTCAACTTCGATGTGGCTCTATTGGTTTCTATGACTGTGTCCATCCTGGGATAGATTTTACCTTGCAGGAATTGCGGACTACATCCATATTCAACTACCTCTTATTGATTTGACGCAATAGCCCTGTTGGTGTGGTGTGTCCTCTTTGCTCCAGTACTGTGCCGTCAAGCTTTTTCATCTCCTTGGTGATTTTTATACCCTTGGGTGTCCGCCTTTCTGTTTCTAAAAGATGGCTAGTGATCCCCATGTGTCCAGGCCATCGGTCTCTGGTACGAAACCGAAAAGGCACAAAAACGATCCACCTTCACCAATCCTTTCATCACAGAACCCTGTTCTGGACTCCATTCTGGATGAGGTCCGTGGCCTTCAGCCTTTCATGTCTGCTACCAACGACAGGCTCAAACAAATTGAGGAACGATGGATGGTTATGGAAAGTAAGGTATTAGACCTTGAGCAACGGGTTAGAAACATTCAAGATGTCTCTGTAAAGATTCCTTCCCTCGAGCAAGAAATTCTCAAACTAAAACTCCACACAGAGGATCTTGAAAATCGAAATCGTAGAAATAACCTAAGCCTTTTTGGCCTGCCGGAAAATGTTGAAGGGGTTGACCTTGTCTCATTCCTACAAAAATTTCTGCCTGAGCTTCTTGATCTTCAGTCCACATCCAATCCCCTCAACATTCAAAGAGCGCACCGGTTGGGTCGCCTTCAACCATCATCCAACAAACCTCGAGGGATCATAATGTTGTTCCTGGAATTCACAGAGCTTATGCAGGTTTTGAAGGCTGTGAGAATCAAGCGTCGTCTTATTTGGTCTGGCCATAACATTTATATATCCCAAGATGTCTCTACTGCTACTAACGCCAGACGCAAGGAATTCCTCGCTCTTCGACCTCAGCTTCGTCAACTTAATATTCAATATGGAATTCTTCATCCCTGCCTTTGCAAGATAACTCATGAGGGTCACACACGTTCCTTTGAGGATCCGGAGAAGCTCAAACTTTTTCTTCACAATTTCTCCTCACATGGCATGGCTACTGGTTCTTAAATTTTGGTCATAATGTTGGAGTTGTTTCTTTTTTTAATTGTTCTGGTTGACTTATTTGTTTCACCCCATTGAGTTGCTGTTTCTCTGTTTGCCTATTGGGCCCATCGCCCATTTATTATTTTCTGCGTCTGTTTTCTATGTATCCGCGTCCTTCGGTGTCACTTCGTTCTCCGCTCTCAGGTTTTCCTTCTCTTTACAGATCTGGATGTCTTTCCTTGATCTGTTTACTTTTCTCTATTTCTCCCTTTTACTTTTCTCTCCTCCTTCTCTCCTTCTCTCTTTCCTTTCTTTTCCTTCTCTCTATTTCCTCTCAGTCTCACCCTTGTTTTCATGTATAGATTTGTCTCTTAAGATTTGGTCATTTTTCTTACTCATTGTAAAATGTCCTTCCTATTTTTATCTTGTCCATTCTGCAGTTTTGTGGCCCTATTACTGTTCGTTCCCCTGCATCCAGAAGTATGGTTAATGTCGTCTCGTGGAATGTTCGTGGTCTGGGTCACCCCGTCAAGCGTCAGAAGGTACTGTCTCACCTTGCTAAACTCAACGCCCAAGTTGCTTTTTTACAGGAAACCCACTGCAATGATAAAGAATCACTTAAGCTTAAACGCCAATGGGTAAATCAGATTGTCTTCTCCCCTGCTATTGATCGTCATGGTGGTGTCGCTATCTTATTTCACAGGTCTATTAATGCACAGATTATATCATCTGAGTGTGACCCAAATGGTCGGTGGGTACTTGTTGAGGTTCTCATCAATAAAAGACAAGTGACTTTCTTCAATATTTACGGGCCTGTCAAGCCAGACACTGAATTTTGGCAATCTATAAAATTGAAATTACTGTCAATTTCCACTTCTGACATTGTGGTTGGGGGTGATTTTAACAATTGGTTGGACCCGTTCACTGATAGGCAATCCAAGTGCAAATTCAAACCTGACAAAACTCACAAATCATTTCAAACAGCCATCTCTTCTCGCCCACTTTTTGATACCTGGAAAACATGTAACCCTGATTCCTCCGAATTTACTTTCTTCTCACCTGTACATCATACCAGGTCCCGTATTGATTATATTCTTGTATCCAAACCACTGTTACCATGTCTACAATCCTCTGACATTGGGTCTATCTTTATATCAGATCATGCCCCTGTCTCCACTCATATTGACTTATCTCTTACTACTTGCAAACAGGGCAGATGGCGGTTCAATAATTTCCTTTTATCAGACCCTACTTTTATTTCAGAAGCGACCTCTTTTATTAAGGAATTTTTTTCTTTCAATCATTCTTCAGATACCTCCCTACATAACAATTGGGATGCTTTTAAAGCATCTTTTAGAGCCTTCACCATTGCCTTCTCCTCCAAGAAGAAGAAGCTGCTACACATTAAATACAAAGACACTTTAGCCCATATAAAATCATTAGAACACACGTATTATTCCTCCAAATCTCCCTCATCACTTCAAGACTTAATCAATGCTAAATCCACCCTGAATAAAATAGTAACAAATGATGCTTGCAATGTTCTCCTCAAGATTAAGTCAAAATATCACGGGGGCCAAAATAAAGCTGGGAAATTGCTAGCAAATTATCTAAAAATTAAATCGGAACGTAAAGCCATTGGCCCCATTCACTCAGAAATGGAAGATTCTCTCCTCTCGTCCGACGCTGATATTGCTGCCACATTTCAATCATATTACAATCTCTTATACACGGACACTACCAAGCCCTCTGAAGAAGATTTCGCCTCCTTTTTCCGAGATATACCTAAACCCAAACTTTCCCAAGTTAATTTCCAATCCCTTGAAGAAGATATTTCCTTAGCAGAATTAATTGATGCTCTCAAAGCTTTGAAGAAAGCAAAAGCACCTGGCCCTGATGGCTTTTCAATTGAACTGTTTTCTGCTTTCTCTTCAATCTTTGCGCCTAAATTATTAGAACTTTTCAACTCTTTTATATCTAGTTCCCATGCTGAAGGTTCCTTTTTGGAAGCCCTTATCATTGTGATTCCCAAACCTGACAAAGATCCCTCCTATTGTAAAAATTTCCGTCCCATTTCACTCATTAATTACGATTGTAAAATTTTTGCAAAAATATTGGCCTCTCGCTTAGAAAAAATTGTCCCTTTGCTCATAAATCCAGACCAGGTTGGTTTTGTTAAAGGCCGGTTGGCCTCGGACAATGCCAGAATGTTTTCCAATGTCCTTGCTCTTAGCAAAAACTATCCTTCCCCCCTAGCTGCTGTATCCCTGGACTCTGAAAAAGCCTTTGACCGTGTTAATTGGGAATTTTTAATTCATACTTTGAGATGGTTTGGTTTTGGGCCGAAGTTTATTTCATATGTTAAATTGTTATACACCAACCCTAAAGCATGTATTTTTGTCAATGGTCTTTTTTCCCCTTATTTTTCCCTTCAAAGAGGTACTCGTCAGGGCTGCCCTCTCTCACCATTACTTTTCCTGTTTTGTTTGGAACCATTTCTGGAACGTATCAGAAATAACCCTCTCATTAATGGTTTTCATCTTAAATCTCACCAAATTAAGTTGTCTGCATATGCTGATGATGTTCTTATTTATATGTCTAACCCAGCTTCTTCCCTACCCCCCTTTCTGCAGGAAATCGCTTCATATGCTAAGGTTTCAGGATACAAATTAAATTTCTCTAAAACTGAGATTTTACCCTTAAATCCCTCATGTTATCAATATATGTTTGAATCATCTAATTTCACATGGTGTCCTCAAAAAATTAAGTATCTCGGCATTTGGTTTTCCTCTAATATTCGTGATACATTATCTCATAATTTCTCGCCTTAAAACTTAAAATCAGTAATTTGTTAAATCTCTGGTCCCCCTTGTTCCTTTCTTGGTGGGGTAGACTTGATACAATTAAAATGATGATTGTCCCTCAGATACTGTTTATTCTATCTATGTTACCTTTTAAAATTCCTAAATATTATTTCTCTCAGATTAATTCGTTATGCTCCAAATTTATATGGAGTAACAAACATGCACGTATCTCTTTGTCTAAATTGATTCGACCTAAGAATGAAGGGGGGGTGCGATTTCCTGATTTTATTTTATACCATAATGCATTTTTGATTCGTCAATTTTTTGCCTTGTCCAAAGACTATGGGGACTTTCCTCAACCTCCGTGGGTTAAAGTTGAATGCTCATTGTTAAATGATTTTTCAATACGAGATGTTGTTCACATGTCTAACTGTACTTTTATTTCCAAATATCCTATTTTGAAAAATTCTCAAGTTTTGTTAAACTCATTATTTTGTAAGGAATTGAATCCCTATCAATCCTTTCTAGCGTCATCAATTTGGTTTAACAAGTTCATCAAATTTCGCCACAAATCTTTCTACTACAAACAATGGAAAGAAAAGGGCATTATTTATGTACATCAATTGATTGTTAATAATGTGCTTCTCTCTTTCCCTCAATTGCAAGAATCTTTTCACCTTCCTGACTCCTGTATCCAGCAATATGATACTTTAGCTCCAATACTTCAGGGGTGCCTCCAGAAATTCCTCGCTCTTCCACTTCCTTCTTCCCCTCCTCCTGTCCCCTCACTATTTCAAATTTCTCCTAATGTTACTCCTAGTGCTTCCTTTATCTACAAATCTTTATCTACTCCTATCTGTACACGGATTAAATCTAAGGTGGAACTGGAGTGGGAACATGACCTCTCTGTGTCCCTATCGGTATCTCACTGGGATAAGTTTTGGCAGAAATTATTTAAGACCTCCAAAGCTGCTCATATCACACAGTCCTTATTTTTTATTTATAATAGAGTCGTTATCACTCCCCTTGTGTTACATAAATTTAACCACTCTGTTACATCAACTTGTTGGTCTTGTTCTAATGCTGAAGGTTCTTTAGTACATTTATTATTCTACTGTCCTAAGGTTTTTACTTTTTGGAAAGATATATGGTCAAAATGTTCTTTGATTTTTTTCTTATAATATACACCTTAGTATTCAGAATGTATTTTTAGGCACTGTGTCACCGGACTTTGATCTACTGCCTCCTGTTTCACCATTACTGAATTTGTTTCTTGCTGCGGCTTTTAAAGTTATACTCTCTTGTTGGAAGGACAACTCAAAATTGTCCTTTTTTCATTGGTGGAATTACATATGTGATGAACATAGAATTGCATCTATTCCTCAATCCTCTATTCATTTACAAATTAAATCTGACCTTCTCTGGCTACCTTTTACTTCTTTTCTGTCATCAACACCATAATTGCTATCTTCTCCTATTATTTCTTTATTTTTCTTTACTTCTCTGTCTTTTCCCCTTTCCTTTCCTTTCATTTCTCTCTTTTTCCTTCCTCTTCTTGTCTCTTTTTCCTCTTCTCTTTTATATGAAAATTATTTGCTTATTTAAATATACTTGCTTTCTTTTTTTGTTTTTTCTATCTTCCTTATTCACCTAGATTATATTCATTGCGTTGTTGTATATCACCCTTGTTTTTATCTCCTGTTTTACTGATTTTTGTAAAATTCTTTTTTTTTCTTTGCAATATTGTTATTACTTGGCTCAGTTCATTTTCTGTAATTCTGTGCATTGCTATCTTCAATAAAAATTATTTAACAAAAGTAAGAATTGAAGCAATTGTTTTGACACTCAAAATAATGCAACAGTGTTTATGGAAACACAAACACAGTAAGAAAAGAAGAAGGTATCAGTTGTAAAAGTTAAAAAAGAAAGTTAATAATGTCATGTATCCCAGTTAGGCCTAGTGGGAAACACTGCCAGTTTATATGCATATATTTCCTAAGTTGCCATCTCTTCCACAAAATGACTCTTGTGACACATTTGCTTGCATGAGAATGTGGATTAATTTCCATGAAACTAAACTGGCATACAAATTCATCTTTGCAAGAACACTATCATGACACCATCATCATCATCAATCCACTTTATTCGATTAATTAAAATCATTAAAGTATAAAATACATTTATACAAAATAGACAAGTCCCCAATTAAAACATTTGCGCTATGTTCATAAAACGTTATCCTATATCCATAAAAATACGTAAATAATTCAGAATTAAAAGCCATACTATGATAAACAGAAAAATTATACAATAATTGATCTGACATCTTTTTTGCTTGATTCGTACAGCGGCAACAAGAAAACTAGAAATGGCAAAAATATCCCCAGGGTTACTCAGCTTTTGAAGATAGAGTAAGGCAGGTCTGACTTGCAGGAAACCCTTACCAGACAATATAGGGATTTAAAACTTCCTACGGATCACATTAAAAAAGTCGCAGAACATCATAAAGTGCAGAGTATCTTGTGCAGAAAAATTATCACATTGGCAGGGGACTGCGTCCTCAGGTTTACACCACCCAGGGAAATCGCCCAGTGTGAAGTGTATCAGACTAAAACGGAACCTGGTCAGAAGCCAGCGATGGAAGGCCTTATTCACCAATTTCAAATGACAGGGTAGTTTTAGTTAAAAAATGAGCCCTAACTAAGGGCTTCTTCATCTCCTGTTCTTCCTGTTCCAACATCAATAAATTCCTAAAATTCGTTTTGACCCACTTCACATCTTCCTTACAGATTCTGTCTGGTGTTTCAAACAGTTCCGGTCGCCCCAATTTAAATAGCATGTGCTTAACATAAAACGGCCACTTAATTGTACTAGCTCTATCCAGTTTGACACAATCCCGTAGGATTTGATGATTCAGAGTCAATTCTGGATTAAGCCAGGTTTTAAGCCAACACAATAACGGGGCGGTGCTCAAGATGTCCGTAACATAGCCCTGCCCTAATTCCTGGTGTATGGAAAAAGTTGGGGTTGATTGGGGTACAGACAGGAGACTACGCAAGAATTTATTTTCAACTGTCTGCAACCCCACCTACTGTTTAAATCCCCATAAAGATGAACCATACGCCGCAATGGCAAGGCACTTTGAGCTATATACCTTAAAAATGGCTTCTACCGGCCTAGCCCCCAGGCGCTGGGCAAAACCTAACAAAGATGATGTAGATCTAATAACTGCATTTTTAAAAATGTTCTCTAGGGGGGCCCATGAGCCTCTCTCATCAAATAATACCCCTAGGTATGTAAAAGAAGACACCCTAGTCACTTCCACCCCATTACAGTAAAAGGACTTAGTTTTCCTATAGCTTTTGCCAGTTGTCATAATATGAGACTTCCCCGTGTAAACAATCAGGTCCAATGACCGCATGTAGGCACCAAATGCATCCAATAACCTCTGAAGGCCTACCGCGGTCTGTGCTAAAAGTATAGCGTCATCCGCGTATAGGAGAACCAGAACAAGACATTCTCCTACGTGCGGGATATCCAGACTCGCCTCTACTAGAGATTTATCCAGAGCGTTGATATAAAGTGTAAAAAGCAAGGGCGCCAATATGCACCCTTGACGGACGCCCCTCTCTGATTTAAAAGACCTAGTATGTTTACCATCCTGGGAAGTCCTAACTGATGCAAGAAGGTCCCGATGAAGATCCGCCAAAAAGTAGACTAAACACGGCTCAATCCCCATTTCAAGCAGGATACTCCACAGCTTCGACCTGTTAAGCAGGTCAAAAGCTGAGGAAAAGTCCATAATCGCCATCTGTAGGGATCCTTCTTTGGCTATAGTATATTTATTAATTAAAAGATATAAATTAAGACATTGGTCCATGGTGCTTCTACGTTTCCTAAATCCATATTGTAAATTGGATAGAACCTTATTATCATTGGCCCAATCGGAGACTTTAGCTAAGACCACTTTACCTAATATTTTTACCACTGAATCAATCAGTAATATGGGTCTATAGCACCATGGGTCCCCTCTCAGGCCTTTTTTTAAAACAGGAATGATGGTTGAGTGGCACGAAGATACAGGGAACCCTTGCGATCCAGATGCATTAAAAACATTTGCCAATATTTTCGCACAAAATTTAGGGTCACATTTATATAGGTCTGCTGGTACACCATCAGGACCTGGGGCTTTGTTACTAGAGGTCTCCTGTATTACTCTCCAAATGTCCACCTCAATGAAGACAAATGGTGCTACTTCCAGCGGGGTGATAACCTGGGGGAAGAATACGATGCCTCATTAGAACCATAAATTCCTTCAAACTGGGCCAGCCACTATGCTTTAGTGGTGTTGTTATCCTAAATATCATTTTCCAATCTGGAAAAAAAAGGGGTATTAACAATTGCCCAGAATCTATGCTATCCTTCAAAACCTCAACGGATATAAGAGCATTCCATGCCTCTGTCTTATACTGCTTCCGTAGGCTCGCTATCAATACCCTATCACGGGGTATGCTTTTCAAAGCTAGAACAAGAGAGCGATGAGCACAAGAGCACTTTTCATCAAACCACCTTTTCCCACAGAATCCTCTGGGTCTACTGGCAACGGTAAGATCTGCTGCAATCTGTCTGACACCTTGAACATTCTGTACGAGGTCTAATTAGACATTGTGTAAATGTGGTTGTCTGTTGTTCGTCCATGCGGCCACATATCTATCTATAGAATATAAACAATGGTAGTCTCACTAGAATCTTGGCTCAGGGCAAGCATGCCTTTTGTTATAAATAAATAAGCATTTAAACGATCCAGGCAAAGAAGCAAACATTTTGTGTGCTTCGAGAACATTGTAATTTAGTTTGGATTTCCTCCAGTAGAGGAAGATCAAGTGGCTCCTCCTCTTACAGAGCACAAAATGAGATACGGACACTTTTTGGACGGACTGAACTGTGTATATACCGCTCATACTGGTTAAGTAGTGTTCACCCACATTCCCAGCCATTGTTGCCCTTTGTCTTAGAACACTGTGCTACACCACAACCTTATGGGCTGGGATGACTGCTCCCCTTACAATAAATATCATTGGGGACAGCCCCACAACCTCAAATACAATATCCAAATATGCATGAAGTTAAAAAACAAGTTAGGGAAATTCTCCAACAACTTGAATACCAAGGTATAATAGAAAGTTGCTCCTTATCAATAAATAATCCCTTGTTTCCCGTAATGAAAGCTGATCATTCATACCGTCTAGTATTAGACTACAGACATTTAAATACAGCTACTCATACATTTGCAGTACAAAATGCACACAGTGCTGCACTAATGAATAACATAGTGTTGAAGAAATATAAAACAACACTTGATATCTGGAATAGAATTTTCTGCCAAAATATAGCGAATAAAAGCAGACATCTGACCACATTCAGTGTGTTTGGCTCTCAGAGGCAATTCTGTTGATTACTCCAGGGGTGTAAGAATAGTCCCGGGCTGTTCTCAGCCAGAGTAACCGAGCTACTACAAAATGTTGATGACCAGTCATTGTCCTATGTTGATGACATTTAGTTAATGGGTGATGACTTTCAGAGCACTTGACAAGAATGTACCACATAGTTTTGGGCATTTGCTCACATCGGCTACAAATGTAATTTCAAAAAATCGAAAATTGCCCATCTCAATTACATTTTTCTGGGAAATGGGCTGTCAAGTGAAGGTAATCCCAATCCATATTGGGATTTCTAAATGTGGCAGAATTTACATTTGAGATTACGCAGAACGGATTAAACCAGTTCTGCAACCTAATACATCCAGATTTTTCCAGTAACACATTGGACTCAAAAGCATACAAATATCATACATTCCCTACAAGCTGACAAGATAGAGTCATAACACTTACACACATGTGTAAACACAACAAATCTGGTGATCCACATCATCGCAGGGACATCACATTCAATGAAAGTTACACAGTACCAGTTGCATATAAATAGCAACTTTACACCAATGCTGAAATGTGTTTTGCACCTATAAAAAATACTGACAGCAAGACAAATCACTGTGGTGAGAGAGAGAGCCCTGGCTCAGGTAAAACGCATTATTGTCATTAATCTGGTGCCGACCTTAGAGGCAGTCACCAGAGCAAGCATTCCAAATGCCACAAGAATTACATATACAATGTAAACAATGGGTTAACTCGCTCACCCAACAGATGTAGACTACACATTTAACTCTACTCTACAAACACAGCCCCTTTTGCATTATGAACAATAATATCCTCTGCCTAATGAAACAATGCCTCTAGAAGACTATAAATACATAATTTATACTGATCGCTCTACTCAGCATGCTGTAGGGACAAAGTATAAATACTCAGCAGCGTGCATTAATGTGAAAGGCCGGAGGCATAGCTAGGAATTCCACCCAAAGAAAACCTACACGCAGTCACTTGGTGACCGCTTGGCACAACTGGCCGAACTTAGGGCTCTAATATTGCCACTAGAAAAAAATGGATCCAGGATTCCCCACTCTTATTGTGTGAGATTTTGTTTTACTATGTCTAGTCTTACAATGAATATCAACATTACTGGAACTAGAATGGTTTTAGAGACTCAAAGGGTTACACAATCAAGCACAACCTGCTTTGGGAACAAGTAGCAAAGCTGAAAGATTGCTTGCTACAGACTTATGTGATACACATATTGAGTCACCAACGTGCTGGTGTACACGTTGCAGGAAATTCAATGGCTGATGAAGCAGCAAAAACAACAGTTCTCACTGCTGCAATTGCTGCAGTCACTTGTTATAGTACGAGGATAGACAGATATCATCTTGGCTATCAACGCGGCTCGCCACAACACCGATCTGCCCAAAGGCTTTCCACTCCTACAGGTAGATCCACAAAACATTCCATATGTTCCCATTCCTGGAGTGGAGAATAGTTATACTAAACACAGATCGCAGGATGAGTTTCATCCAAGCTGCACATAATTGTCTGGCATCTGCACACGTAGGGCTGACTGCTTCAATTTCATTACTGCAGCAAAGATACTGGTGGCCAGGTCTTTACAAAAAGACCAAGGACTTTGGGGCATATGCATCAACCAAACTAATACCGATTCCTTAATAGCGAAAAATAAGGAATCGCCATTAAGGAATCGGTAATTGGCATGCATCAACAGATTCGGTGAAATTTAGCGATTCCTTAAAAATCGCGAAATTTACCGATTCCTTAATAGCGGGGCACGCAAACGGCCTCACTAGCAAATAGCGAGTTCGGTAATACCGATTTGGCTAATAGCGAGTTCGGTAATACCGAGTTAGCTATTACCGAATCGGTAATAGCGAAATCGCAAATTGCCGCGTCGCTCTGGGAACGGGCGATGACATCACCAACCAGGAAATACTGCTGCCCCACCCACATAGCCTCGACAGAGGAGCAGACAGGAGCTGGAAAGAAGGACAGGCTGTGCAGAGTGAGGCCACACAGATTCTGCCATTCACATCAGACATCCATCATGTCGCAGGAAGTGCCATCCAGCGCAGAATCTGCACGCAAGCGCAAGAAGAAGTTTTCGGACAGGGAGCTGGAGTACCTCATCGAGGGAGTGTCCAGCAAACACGACCGCCTCTTTGGCAAGCTGTCCCTCAAGGTGCCTGAGACAGAGAAGCGGCGCATCTGGCAGCGCATCCGTGAGAGGGTCAATGCGGTTGGCGTCACTACCCGCAGCATCGACGACCTTAAAAAACGGTGGTATGACCTGCGGAAGCGCGCCAAAGAGAGGATTGCTGAGAGGCTCCAGGAGGCAAGAAGGACTGGAGGCGGAACATCCACTGCACCATCCAACACAGCCCTGGAGGACCTTGTGGAAGGGACGATAGAGCGGGAAGCCGTCGTGGGGGTGACCCAGATGGACACGTCCGGCGCAGCCACAAGTGCCCAAGGTAAGATGCATGCCTGTGCCACACCCAGCATAGCGTAAATCCATACCCATGCCCCCAGCCCAATCTCACTGTGTCTGCAGCTCTGGCACAGACTGCTCCACACATGACACTACTGCATCTTGGGAGTTGTAGTCTAGTCAGCCCAGAGTGCATGTACAGGCGTAAATCCTATGAGCATACACCACATATTTTGTACATGGCTGTAGACTGTTCATTTGTTGGACCACAGAGGGACATTAATGGGTACAACACTATGTAGGTGTAATCATCCCACTAATCATGCACTGTTTCACACACAGATGCATCACCTGGGGACTCTGACGACAGCGACCAGCTGATCATTTCTGAGACACCCGTGGAGTCAGACCAGGAGACAGCGCAGGATGCGCACGCACCGCCAACACCTGCCACCCCACCAGCACCACCTCCACCAGCGCCACAATCAACGGCACCAGCACCAGTGCCACAAGCCAAGGCACCAGCACCTGCGCCACAAGCAACGCCACCAGCAAAACAGCCTGCAGCTAGTACAGCCACAATACCGCAGAGGCACAGGCACCAAGTTGCGCCCTTGCAGGAGATGGCAACCCCCCCCCCGCAATTGGCACCCATGCAGCGCACATCCACACCACCTGCTGCACCACCTGGAGGCTCAAGACACGCACGGCGTCACAGGGCCCGTCGCAGTTCCGTCTCCTCAGCAGACCAGGATGTCCCAACAACCTCTGCAATCGAGGAGAGGATGCTGCGTACACAGAACCTGCAGGGAAGACATGTGGCTAGCATCAGCTGCAATATCGTGCGCCTAGCGAGGGAGATGCGCGCCATGACTGCAGCAGTCACCGACATGGGCTCCGCGGTCAGGGACATGGGCACGGCGGTCAGGGACCAGACCACTGCGGTTGCTGATGGCAATGCTCAGCTCAGGGAGGAGGTACGTGAGCTCACCCGTGCCATCAGGGAGGGCCATGAGTCCCAGAGGAGGAGTAACCGGCAGCTAATGTTGCGTTCCGCCACCGCTACCAAGGCCATACAATGGCACAGCAACTGCACCGCTGTGTTGGCACGCCGCACAGTCTCCCTGCAGGTGGACCTTGGGCACTTCTGCGGTGATGTGGCCAAGTCACTGGGACACATCACCACTGCTGTGGAACAACTTCAGAGCAGCACATGCAGTGCTGCAGCATTGGGAGGGGATGACACCAGTGAGGCTGCCTCCAGTGTCAGCAGCGTGTCACTGGCAGAGGCCAGCACCAGGCGCCGCAGTTCGCGTGCCTCCACGGGGACAGGCCGTGGTGAGGCTTTGGATGCACCTGAGCGTAGGCTTGGTGTACGTGGCAAGCGCCACTAGAAATTTGGACATGCAGCAGGTCCATGGTGGAGCAACCATGGCCATCCAATTATTGTGTTTGCACAGGCCTGACTTTAAGGCACCTTTTATTTACATGTATGCAATCGGAGCATGATTCACAATGCTAGTTCTGTTGCACAATCCTCAGTGCTACTGTGCATTAAACAGTTGCACCCAACACCAACTTGTAATGTCTCATTTTACCCAGGGTCAAAAATGATTTTGCATTATGTATGTCCGCCTCCTATGGCCCTCTGCTGTGTTTGGGATGTGTGCCGGTCGTCGTTGGGCGGGTGGTTGGTCAGCCTGGTGGTCGTCATCCCTGTCCACCTCCATGGGTATCCCCCTTCTGGTGGCAATGTTGTGCAGCATTGCACATACAGCAATTATTCGACAGCATGTGTCTGGTTGGTATAGCATGGCGCCGCCAGTCTTGTGGAGGATACGGAAGCGGCTCTTGAGAATCCCAAAAGTCCGCTCTATCACATTCCTCGTGCTGATGTGTGCAGCGTTGTAGCGATGTTCCTGCGGGGTTGCTGGATTTAGGTATGGGGTGAGTATGTATTCCCGCAGGGCGTAAGCACTGTCACCTAGAAGATAGAAGCATAGACTTAGCATTGGTGATGTACATACATGTGTGGTGTTGGTGTGGGGAAGCGTATTTCTACGTACCTAACAGGAGTCCCTCTCCGAATTCCCCATTGATTAGTCGCCTGTGCATTCCACTGTTGCGGAAGATGTATGAGTCGTGTGTGCTCCCTGGGAATTGTGCCACTAGGTCCGTTATGATGTTGTTGGCATCGCACACAACCTGCACGTTGATCGAGTGGTATGACTTGCGGTTCCGGAATAGGTACTCATTTGCTGACGGAGGACATATGGGGATATGCGTGCAGTCGATGCATCCAATCACATGTGGAAATTGGGCCACCTGGTAGAATGCCTGTTTGGTGCGGTCCAACTGCTGTGGGGTTGTGGGGAAGCTGATGTGTGTGTGGAGCATTGTCAGCATGGCATCTAGGAATTTCTTGAAGAAGCGTGACAGTGCGCTTTGTGAAACACCTCCGGCCACCGCAATTACCCCCTGGAAACTCCCTGAGGCCAGTAGGTGCAGGCTGCATAGGACCTGAACGTGCGCAGGGATAGCATTTGTCCTGTGTGTCTGGTGCTGCAGTAATGGTTCCAGGTCTGCAATCAGGCGCATGATCATAGCACGATTGAGGCGATACTTCTGGTACACCTCGTCCTCATTCTGGCCGAGCAAGGTTATGCGCAGTCTGAACACTCGCTCCTGGACCCTTCTCCTGCGCTGTCCTGCTGCATTGATCCGCATCCTCCTTGCGTAGAGGGCAGCCATTTTGTGGGAGCCAACAGGGTCTCCTGGGCCACATTTAAGGGTTTAGTGATTGCCTCAATCATTTGCACATGTAGGAAGAATTTATCCTCATCTTTTTTTTTTTTTTTGTAACTTTACCTCCAGGTTTTGATTCCCCTTATTTAGCTCTGGCAAAATAGCGATTTTTGGGATTTTCGTTATTAGCGAGTTTTGTTGCATTGGGGTGCGATTCGTTATTTGCTATTGGCAATTTCCGGGAGCTAATAGTGATTTCGGTAATTGCTAATTCGGTATATAGCGAATCGGTAAATTAGCATTTTGGGTATTAGCGATTCGGTATGTTCGAGGTTATTTATTTAGCGAATCGTTATTTGCTCGGGTTTTGGGTTGATGCATTGGGATTGGGTATTTTTCACGCAATACCGGGAGCTATTAACGAATCGGTATTTTACCGACTGGATTTTGGCTTGATGCATAAGGGTGTTGGTCCTTAAATGTGAGATTTACCAGCAGATGAATGGGTCCTTCATGGCGTGCCTACTAGGCTCAGGCTGCAGTTGGGTCCATCATCTGTATAGAATCCAGATGGCAATAAATAACATGCTTAGAAAATCCCTGGGTTTTTGAACCCCCTATGAAATCCTGCAGATGAATGGCTCCACCATGGCTCGTCCACCACAGCCACCTCTACTGATATCAAACAAGTCTCTGACTTGTGTTTACCTGGACCATTGCGGCCCTCTGTCATCGGATGGAGCTTACAAGTACATCTTGGTAGAAGTGGATTCCTGCTCTCAATTCCTATGGTTATAGCCACAGAGGTCAGCTGATGCCTGAACTGGTATTAAGGATATGTGAGTCTTCTTCTGGATATACACAGTTGGCACATTACATTCCAACCAGGGTTGAGCGTTTAGCTCTAGGGCTTACAAAAGGCCATGGCAAGTTTGGGTGTGACCTTGTGCTTCTCAACTCCATAACATCCTTGGGGAAATTCGGTCATGGAGAGAAAAAACTGGGACTTAAAGCTGTCTTTAACAGCAAGCCTACTAGGCTCAGGCCGCAGTTGGGTCCATCATATGTGTAGAATCCAGATGGCAATAAATAACATGCTTAGAAAATCCCTGGGTGGTTGAACTCCCTTATGAAATCCTGCAGATGAATGGCTCCACCATGGCTCGTCCACCACAGCCACCTCTACTGATTTCAAACAAGTCTCTGACTTGTGTTTACCTGGACCACTGCGGCCCTCTGTCATTGGATGGGGCTTATAAGTACATCTTGGTAGCAGTGAATTCCTGTTCTCAATTCCTGTGGGTATAGCCACAGCGGTCGGCTGATGCCCGAATTGTTATTAAGGATATGCAAGTCTTCATAGGGAGATACACAGTTGGCACATTACATCCCAGCCAGGGTACAGCGTTTAGCTCTACGGTTTACAAAGAGGCCATGGGAAGTTTGGTTGTGAGCTTCTGTTTCTCAACTCCATACCATCCTGAGGGAAAAATCGGTTTTGGAGAAGAAACACCGTAACTTAAGCAGTCTTTAGCAGCAAGCGTATCTGTATAGTGTTCAGATGGCAATACATAACCTTCCTAAAAAATTGCTGGCTGGTTGAACTCCCTATGAAATCTTGTTTGGGGTTAAAATGTGGATCCTAGACCTCAACAATCACAGAACAGTTGTGGTGGCGGTTGAAACTCTGTTTGACATCACTGAACCTTTGGCTATTTTACAGGAACTGAATGACTTCAAGAACGAACATAGCAACACCCAAGTAAAACACACCGCCACTGAGGAAGCGAAAGAAGTACTGGCAAGACCCTCCTGGGTCCCGAAAGTTGGGGACCTAGTCAGGGAAAAAATTTGTGAACAAGAAAGAATTTGGGCCATCTTAAAGAACACCTGTTCATGTCCTGGCTGTTGGAGGTACCAGAACTGTGCTTCTTCTGCCTCTTGCCAGCCGCAAACACAAATATGTTGTCTCTATTGATCTGATAAAGCCACACTATGTGGTTGATTCTCAACAGTAAGCCACGTGGGTTCTTGGGTACCTACCTACCTGCCTCCTCTCACTACTGTGCAGGAAGTTCAGATGGAAGCTTTAATAACTAATGAAGTGGCTTCTCTACAACAAGAGACAACAATCACCAAGAATGAAGTGTGCCCTCTACCTGTTGCTGCAACTACCATGACTGTACAGTCAACTAGTACAGAAACACAGATTTCAATTTGGAATCCTGGCAAGAATGCTATCTAGGTTGTTGTAAAACAGTAGGGGTCTTCTCTCAGTTCTAAAAAATCTGATGAGCTGCCTAAAATAGATAGAACAGCCTCCGCTTACATCATTGACTTTGATGACTTCTCTCTGACGCATCGGATCCACCGCCACCATCGCCTCTACCATTCAGGCTGAAAGTCCATATTTTCTATCTTTGGCTGAAAGGACATATTGCAATTGTTTTTATTTTCCTGGTCCTCTGGATGGTTTAGTGACAGTCATTTTCTTGCCCCTGAATGGATATTAGCTCCCAGAATGCTCTGCAGAACAACTGGTGAACTTAATTCTTACACCACATGATCATCACACCATGAACGAAGAGATCTCTCCGTGGTAAGCATTTCAGCTGCTCGAGGTCTCAATGGGCTGGTTTTGGATATGGTATCGTAACAACGTGTATTGACTGGAGTAACAGGAGCTGGGGATGTGCATTCACTGTAGACAGCTACAAGGGGTGTTGAGGCGTGTCCTTCCTTTCCTGGGTGAATCATAGCTTGGCTGAATAGACCTTGGGTGCATTTAGAGTGGTGGGAGGAGTTTCACTTGCACCTGAATAGGCTGTGTCTCCTTTACACAATGCTGTCTCCTGTGGTCATGCTGCACCAGAGAGAACAGAACTAGCTTTGACTGGGCTCAGTGTCTCTTGCCACAAAGAGAGCAAAGTGAAAATGGGTTATAAGTATTAGGCCTTAACCTCTTGATTGCCCATGACGAGATGGTCTTGTCATGGGCCGCGGTTGCGCTGTGCCCATGACGAGACTATCTCGTCATGAACCCCGCCCGCTAATGAAAGGGCCGGCACAGGGCGGGGAAAGGGCGGGGCACTCAAGGGGTTAAACCCCAGAGAATTAGATTACTTCTGGACTCAAGAGAACCTCTGTTAAGGAGAAGAGCTGGACAGTTATAAGGAGGAGTACTGCCGCTTTGTTGTGTGTGCTTTGCAGGGTTGTCCTGCTTCTGACAAGGAGAGGACAAAGACTGGAACTTTGCTGTGAACCTGCTTGAAGAAGAATCTCCAGGGGCTTGTGTGTGCTTGCCTCCTGTTCTGAAGTCTCAGAGCCACAAAGACGTCACTGGCAACCCACTGACCAGCAACTGAACTCCTCTGTGGACTCCTACATTCAAAAGGGAGGCAATTCCAGCTCCTGGGCCCTGAGAATTGTGCATTAGGTGCTGCAAAGCAAGAAAACAACTCCTACGCTGTCAGTGATGATGCCAGTGATGCCACGGCCTGCACCAAGGTAGGGACCCCGCTCGTGAAGTACATGACTCACCGCCCGCCTGCACCGCAGCTCTGACACCCTTTGACGCCTGCAGCTATTGGCCTTCCTTATGCCAGCGCTCGTATCAACGCCATCGACAACATCCTGTTATCATAGAGGCGATAACCAATATTTTTTCTGTTTTCTGGTGTCCTCCTAGAGGTATTTTTGATACTGAGACTCTGGTTAGTTGTTGCACCTGTGAGGTCTTGACAAAATGGGGATCTACTTCTGTCACCTGTACATCTACATGATGAAGGAGATAAAAGCCCTTTGCAAGAAGAAGAGGGGGCTGCCTGTGGAGAGAGGGTCCACAAGGAGGGATCTTGAGGGGTGCCTGTATTCTTATGAGGTCAGATGCTGGGAAAGTAAAACTACCAGATGATTCTGAGGATGAGAACTTCTCTGACAGTGAGGGAGAAACAGAGAAAGATGAATGGCTTCTATCAGGTAGGCCTTAGCCCAAGAAAAGGAAAAGCATTTAGGTCATGAAGTGTAAGTAAGTAAGTCATTTATTATTATTATGCATGATTAATAAAAACCGTTGCATTCAGTACATTGTACATTGATATAAAAAAAGGTTACATTAGATAAAACTATTAAAAGTGAGTACAAAATTAAAAGGAACCTTTATATTGAAATTAAAAACATAAAACTGTTCCGAATGTAGAAACACTGCCGATACATTGTTGCCAGCCAATTTAAAAGCATTGTGTGAACGGTGTGATTTTTTAAACCTGTGGAGTGAACCAGTTCAGAGGCTACTGTAATCGTTAATAAGTCTCTACTGTTGGCAGCACAAGCGTTTTCAGTCTCTGTGCTGTCAGATCAAAACATTTTGTAAGACGACAGTTTAGCTGTACTAAGGAGGGATTAAAACACATCATCACTGCCTGTCTGCAGGTCCTTACTCCGTGCAGCTTGAATAGTGGTTTTAACAAGGTTTTCCGTATGTCGTCTAACTTCTTACATGTGCATATAATATCGATCAAAGTCTCAATATCATTCGCACACAGGCGGCACAAGTGATTGGGCCCTCTTCTTTCCCACGGTGGCAGGAACGGATTTATCGGTCCAACTCCCAGCCGCAACTTTAGAAATGTTTCTTTGATCTCGAGCTTGATTCCGACCTTAAGGCAAGGCTGGGGTTTTAGAGCATCATAGTTGTTAAGCACGGCCCAACCGTGAGCTCTCTTGGATACCGATTTCTTGTCCTCTATAGCCGATATTAGCCTTGTCGATTTTGTTACTATTTGTTTAAAAGCCAAATGGCCCATTGGGGTGCTCCAGGCATCTGCCAGGCCAAGGGCCTGCAGTGAGTTCTGTAGGTAGACATTAACTGATTGTTTTCCAGTGCGGGACAACTGTAGCCAAAGTTGGTTGTTCAAGGACCCTCTTTCACCAGCTCCTATTTTGTGCCAACTCTTTAAGAAAGCTCCCTGCCTTTCTGTTTCTTGTCTCTGGATTCCAAATTTCAGCCTTATTTGGGCTGGTGAAACATATTTGGGGAGCTGAAATATCGCCCGGTAAGAGGTTGCGATTATGCAGTCGAGGGTAGCAGCATCTCTACCTTTCATGGATTTGCTTCCGTAGGTGATTACTTGTTGTAATTTTGCTCGTAGAACCTTTAAAAGGGGGTCAAGTGTAAAATCCGGTAACAATTTCTTCAGGGGCTTTAGTTGTTTTTATCTAGGAGTACGCCCAGGTATTTGTAGGTAGTTACTTGATCCAGGCCTTCCATATACCATATACCAACTAAAATGTGACTGCTTGCGGTGGTTTACGCTCATAACTTTTGATTTTTTAAAATTTATTTTTAATACGTTGCAATGTGAACAATTGTGAGTGACATCTAACAGGTGCTGAAGTCCTATTAGAGTTCTGCTGATGAGCACTAGGTCATCAGCATAAAGTAGATTTGTCAATGCCGATGGGCCTAGCTTCGGGGAGTGTGAGGAGCAAGCATCCAGTTCTGCTGGCAGGTCCGCCAGGAAGAGGCTGAAGAGCAAAGGGGCCAAAACGCATCCTTGCTTTAAGCCCTTCCTAGTAGTGATTTTTCTTGAGAGGTGCCTTCCAGCGCCTAATTTAACTCTGACCCATGTGTTGGTGTGCAACTGCACAAGTTGGTCTAGAAGGGTTAGCGGAATCCCCCATTCTTTCAACTTTGACCAAAGTTTGGAACGGTTTACGTGGTCGAAGGCCGCGGAGTAGTCGATGAAGCAAAGGTATAAGGGATATTTAACTTGCTTCGCTGCATCCATGAGCATGGTTAAGGCTATGATATTTGTTGTAGTTCCTTGCCCTTGACGAAAACCCATCTGGGTCATTGGTATAATGTTGTTTCTTGTAGACCAGGTGACCAGATCTTTAAGAACTATGCCTGCATAATATTTAGCCTCAGTGTCAATCAGGGCTATCAGATGGTAGGTATTTGGGTCGCATCTCGTTCCTTGCTTGAATATAGGACTAATAATAGAGCCTCGCCATGACTCTGGGATTTCTGTTGTTCTTAGGGCGTGTCCTAATACTGGGACTAGTGCGTTGCTCCAAAAGTCTGGGTCCTGCTTATATTGCATCGGTGGTATGCCATTCGGGCCCGGTGCTCCTGCCCGTCTGCCTCTAGAAATTTGTTTGCATATATCTTTGACCAAGGATTCTTTTTGCAGGTCTTCTAGACAGTTTTCGCAGTCGTGGCTTGGCAGAGGAGCTACCTCTTGCTGGGACAGGATCGGTGGTCCAGTGCCCACGTCACATTGGTGCTTTTGGCTTCTGCCCTCCCGAGTGTTCTTTTATTTGTAGCAGCGTGACTCGGAATACCCAGCGCGACTGTTGTTTCAGGTTCTTGGTCGTTGAAATGTATAGTTAAGTAGTCTACCCAGGTAGCTTCGGTGATGTTAGAACTAATACCTTGATGATTGGGGTGCTGCAATTTGTTGACCGTTTTCCAGAATTTAGCACAGTTTTTCTGATTTGCGTCAAACATAAGTTTTGCCCAGAGATCATTATCTTTTGCTCTCTTGTTTGCCCATCTCCTTCTTTTTAGAGTTGTCCTTAACTCCCGGAGTGTGCCTTGCAATGTCCGATTGTTTGGGGTTTTACGCAAACGCTTAAAAGTTTGGTTTATAGTTTGTTTTAATTTTTTAGAGACAGGACTATCAAATACATCAATTGAGGCAGCAATCACTTTCCCTTGTTTCTGGCCGTTGCGTTGTGAATATTTTTCCCCTATAGATTTGGTAAATGATTCCCAACTTTCAATTGGATGAATTGAGTTGGCTTGACATTGTTTATAGAGGGCTTCCGCATCTGCTGCTATTTTATCTATGTTATTAGAGTTGCATCTTATTCTCCTTAGGTTGGTCGTTTCCTCCGACAAGGTGGAACTACTGGTTTCTAGGCTTTGGCAAGCTATTGCTAGAAGGTTCAACTCTTGTGGAAGATGATCACTAAAGTTACTATTTCCGATCTTAAAGGTGACTATTTTATTAAACAGGGACAATGTCATAAAGGTGAAGTCAAGATGTGACGATGTAACAGTAGAGTGGTATGTAGCTGCTGGTGGAATATCGTCTTTAAAGCATCCATTCAGGGCTCTCATATCTAGGTGTTCTAGGCCCTGAGTAAGTTTGTTGCTACACTTAGTGGCTTAGTGGGCTGTATTTGGCATTGTGTCGGTATTCCCCAAGCTCTCGAGAGGTCCTGAGTTGAGTCTTCTTCCTTAGTAGTCCCTAAGAGTTGCATATTGAAGTCGCCAGCCAGGACTATGAGGTCCATTAATTCTACTTCCATTACTCTCTGTAGCTCGAGTAACAGCTCTTTTGCCGCCTTTGATTTTTGTTTCGGGTGCACATAAACGTTTATTATTATAATTTCCTGTTTAAGGTGATTTAGCCAAAAAATTACCTTTATTCCTTGAATGCTGCTAGGTGGGGTTAAATGTATGGTAACAGGGAGGAGCTCACCAATTTTAGTTATTGAGGCCGAAAGCTGGAGGCCCCCCGAGCGACGACCAAAGGCTGACATCTTTGCTGCCGGCAATGAGTAGGTGGTATATCCTTGCAGGTCTAGAGGCTTATCTTCCCAAGTTTCTTGATGCAAGATAATGTCAAAAGTAGTCAAATAATTTGCGAACTCTTGATCATGCATTTTTGAGGCTAGGCCATTTACATTCCAGACGCATATGGCAATTCCATCACGTTCTATCTGAGTAGGCTGTGCTGAGTAAGTTGCCTGTCATAGTGGGCGTGCTGGTGCAATTTGACGATATGCATCAGTCCAATTGTTGGACATTGAAGTGGTCTGCGAAACTGTAGGACCTTGAGACGGTTGCAGTGCGATTTCCAAATTAGCTTCAATTGTAGTGCCAGGTGCTCTGCTTCTTGCTCCTTTCAAAACTGAAAAAGTCGTCGGACTAGATTTGTTTACTTCTACTTTAAGGAAAGGAGTTGGGTATAAAGGTTTGGAGATAGTTTCCAAGCCTATCCCCCAATTTCTAAAGTTTGCCCTTTCCCGTAGGATTCTCCCTGCGACCTCTGCAGTTCGCCAGGTTGTTCTAGTTACTTCTGTATTCTGTATTTTGTTAGATGGTAGAAATTCCACTGACAATAGGTCAAGGGATTCCATGTTTGCTAAAGGTGTAATGGAGTGTAAAAGCCGTAGAATATTCCCTCTGTTCAGTGTGTCCATACGACTTCTAGATTTGTATTGTGGATGGAATACTATGATACTTGACCCTTCAACCATTACTGTAGGCTGGTCTTGTATCTCTGGGCTGTTATTAAAAGTCACTCTGTGTGCAGAAGTATCTAAATTTTGGAGAGGCCGCCATGTTTTATTATTTATGCTATCTTGAAGGAGCCCATAATCAGAGAGGTTTGCTTTGAGATCTCCAGAAATATGGCTGCAGTTTAAGTTTTCTGTGTGATTGGATAAAACGTTATCTGTGGCGTGCGCTATGATGTCATTGTCGTGGCTATGGCACAGAGTTGTTTGGGGCCTGATTTGATCCACCCAAGGGGCTCGGCCAGGTGATATTATTGTTTGATATGTTCCTTTGAATTGCACCTTTCTACCAGGTGACGCCTCTTGCCCTATGTGTATACTCGTTTGATGCTTCTCCTTAACGGAGGCAGTTGGAGGCAGTGTCGTTTCAGGTGGAAGCCCTGTCTGTAGCCTCTTATCCGCTTGCATGCTGCTGGATTTTAGTGGGCAGCTTGTCATATTTGATGTTGCTTTGATGCTTTGGGGCTTGTAATCGGGGTCTTCGTGCTATTTACCAAACCTAACTCTTCTTCATGTGATATTTTATCATTTTCTAGTTCTATTTTGGGTGAACCTATCGAAATGGAGTCGGTAGCATAATGAGCCAGGGCTGTTTTCTTGTTTCTGCCTTTCCTTTTTTGCTTGCGTCCTGTTCTTGTTGTTAGGTTTTTGTTACCATGAGAGTCAGTTTTATTTGATCCTCGGAGGGGACTACTACCTTCTAATAAAGAGTCACTATTTAATGATATTGGTGCTAATGTCTGTGCGCTCGGTGATATCGCTTCGTCACTTGAAGTTCCTTTGTTTTCTGTTTTCTGTGATGCTGTTATTGGTTTCAGAGTCGACAATATGTCGGTCAGTATCGTGGGTAGTGTTTGTAATTTGTCCACAATCGGGGCACATAAGCATTCTTGTTGCACAGACTGTATATTCAGGGCCGCTGCCTGGCCTCTCTTTATTAGTCCGTTCAGCTCACCCAGCTTTTTATCAATCCCCGAAGTGAAATCGGCAAGAGACTGCAGTACTGTTAGCAGAAGGTCCATTTTGTGGGATTGATATTGCAAGGCCGCAGTCGAGTATTGCATGGTGCTTAAGAGTGGTTCCCAAATTATGATTTTATTGTTATGGCCTGTACTGCTTCTTACTGGTTGCGGGTCTTTTGGACGGCAGCTAGGCTCATGTGTATAGGAAGCGACTAGGTCTTCCCACTCTTGGGAGGCTAGGAAGGACATGTCACAGTTGCTGTCAGACTGGGCGTTGGTTTGTGGCTGTTGTCCTTGCACTAATTACCTGGATCCCTTTGATTTGCAGAGGGTGGGTAAGTCTACAAAGGGGAGTATGTCGTCCAAACTGGTAGGTGATAAAGTAAGTGATGTAGTCTGTGGAGGGTGGTAATTTGGTTGAGATGGTGTCCTTAGAGTTGAATCATCCAGTTTGTCGGAAACTGATGGTAAGTATTGATGAGACTTTAAGACTGATCCCGTGTCTAGCTTTGTTTGTTGAAAGATAGGGCTAGATCTTCGGCCCGGAGTATTCACAGCAGTGTGACTAGGGAGTTGGGCATTCTGAGATTCTGAACAGTGTCTTAGGCCCAATTGCCAGTCAGGTGTTAAAGATTGCTTCTGTATTCCCCCAGTTGTTAACCTGGATTGTTGAAGGATTGGAATACCAGTTTGAGCTGTAAATAAGTTTTCCTCAGAGCTATGTTGTGATGGGCTAGATTTGTTGTTAGTACTAACCTCTTGATGATTTTGTTGGGAAAGCAAAAGGCCTAATTGTTCACAGTTGTCTGCATTGTTTGCCTTGTTTGTTCGTGAAGTCATTGCGTCTTCAATTTCTTGGCTAACTCCAGGTTGGTCCTTAGTTTGAATTTGTGCGTTTGAGTTTGTACTAAAGTTTCCTTCTCTGCCAATATTTTTTGGTCTAGGCTATTTGAAGCAAGTGGTAAAAGGTGGGGTTGCAGCCCTTCTACACTGGCACTCTTAGAAAATATTGCTGTTCCAGGATCCCTCAAGAATGAGAACTTTGTGTATATTTTTGGCTGGAGTGAGCAGGGATTTCTCCTTGGGGGTGTTCCTGCTACCTTAATTAAGACCTGCTCTCCCGAACAGGTACTTGCTATGGCATCTGTGAGCCTTGTTCCTTTTGTTACTTTTATTTCTTCTGTTGTACTGCCTTCCCGGGGCACTGAGATACTACTGTTGTGAGCTTTGGGATGCAGTTCATGTCACTGTCTGCCTTTTCTTCCTTTTCTTCCGTTAAACTATATTGTGTGTCATCAAATTTCTCGCGTATTATCTTTAGACTTCCCAGGTCGTGGTCCTGTAGGCTGCTGCCCTTGAGCTCACTCCTGGAGATGCTCTCGCCCTTCCGTTCTGTTGGTTTAAATAGTAATCCTGAATTTGATTTTGGTTTTACTAGTGCTTTTCTTACTCTGCCCAACCTCATGACTCTCAGTTAAGTAACCAGTAATACTTAGGGCTGCTCAGGATTTTTCGGTGCAGCTGAATAAGAGCTGAATGAAAGTCGGGGTAGCTGTTCAATGTAAGTCTATTGAGTGTTATGTTACCAGTAGTGACGTAGTAGGGATTTTTTTTTTTTTTTACAAATTCTCCAGCCTTCACTTGTCTCTGTTTGCTATTTACTGTAGCTTGTAAGGGCTCTGATTGAGTACGGCTGAGAAGCCCCCCACCGCCACAAGTCCTGTAAGGGGGACAGGTAGGCAGATCGACACGAGTCGACGCACTCTCTTTAGTTGAGGCCAATACTAATGTTAGCAGGTTCACTGGTTCACTGGTACACTGGTGAAATGATGTCGCTGTTAGACCTGCCAATCCTTCACTACTGCACTCTCCATTTCTTTTTTTTTTGTTGCTTGGCTGCCTTAGTTGGCTTTGAGTTGGCTTAAGTTAGAATTAGCCCTTGGCTTTAGCACTACTGAATGCAGTCCGACAAGGATGGCAAGATAATCAGGCGGGACTAGATTGTGGCACCCTAGATCCGGCCCACTCCACACAGCTCAATTTGCACCCACCTGCTGCTGGACGATGGATGATGGGTGGGTTAGCTGGTCGCTAGTGTGTCGCTAGTGAGGTGCCCAGGTAACTCAGGAACACAGGAAGACAGTCTGGTAAACGGCTCTGGGCAGCACACCTTCCTTCGCCTGATCTGCTCGGCGGTGGCTCCGATTTCTCCCACCCCTGCGCTCCGCCGCACGCTCCACTTGAAGCGCGGCTTTGACCCCGCTTGAGGTGCGACTCTGCCCCCCGCAGTTGTAAGGAGCAGAGTGGAGCAGGGGAGCAGGAGGAACAGGGGGAACAGGGGGAGCGGGGGAGAAGGAGCAGGAGCAGCAATCAATGTCCTTACATGGCGCCTCTCCCCGCCCTCTGCAGTACTTCGAACAAAGGAGCGGCGTGAAGACACGGACTGGACTAGGAGCAGGGTGAAGGCAGCGTGACACTAACAATGAGTAAGCTTGGCTGGTCTGGAGGTGGAAGCCATAAGAACAGAGTCCAGCTCAGATGGTGGCAGAACAAATGTGATATTTAGTCCTGAGGGAGAAGTACACACACCCAGAGATGTGGCGCCTGACTTGAAGGAGGGAGTGGACATTCACCAGGGGTTCATATTTATGAGGTAGCTCCGGTGGTGCACAGTGTCTCTGATGTGGACTGGGGAACTGGCACAGGGGATCATATTCCTAGTGGTGGGAGGGGCACTCTACTGGCTCTAGTTGAGAGGTGCAGGGACAGGGGTTCCTCCATGGTAGAAGCCCTGGTACATGTGTGTGGAGACTGCCCAGAAGAGTGTGGGTTGAGTGACAGAAACAGTCACACACACTATCTTACCACTCTCAGAATGGTGATGTGCTGTACTTTTGCAAGCTTTTGATGGTGAGGTGAAGAGTAGCTTGGTTAACACATGTGAGGGTCTGTGTGTCTCAACTGTAGGAGAGCATATTTTAAGTCCCTGTTTTACAGCGCTATGCTAATACCCAGTGGAGTGTGAGTTCTCTGATCCCAGGGAGCTTGCTCAGGAGGTAGGCCTTTTGGTGGATTCCAGAAGGTCTGGAGAAACTTTAGGGCTGATCCTGAAGGAGGTGGCTCAGGTTTTCCCCAACCAAGTATGGTAGGGAAGGTTGGTAGTGGCCCAGAAAGGTGTAGTGAGATGGGTGAGGAGCCCCATGTCGTGTCTCTGAGTAGAGCGAGTGGGGGTGCTCTGAGTCCCAAGGTACCCGAAACCCAGTCCCAGGGCCTGGTTGATTCCATGAGTGAACACCCGGAGGGAGGCCTAGTCTGTACTGGGAGGCCATCCCCTGAGGGGGATCTCAAGGTACCAGGTAAGCTGGGGGACTGCTCTCCCAAGCGTACCCCCAGTTCTGGAGTCTGGCAGAACTACTCCAGGTGGGAGGGTGCATGAGTTTAGAGAAAGGGGTGAGTGGGAGACAGTCCCCGGTGGGAGGACCAGTGGGTCTGGGGTTGCCAGCTCTGAGAACAGAGTATTGACCCTTGTGAGGCCACTTCTGGCCTGGGGGATCTTCATGCACTGTCAGGTAGACAGGAGGCTGGAGACTGGAGACCTTGCACATCTCATGAGGAGTGTGTTTTCCTTGTTGGTGTACTCCCCTGGAAGCCCTAGCTTTCCAGGCACAGGTCCAGCCTCAGGGTACCAACCCTGGGATGGAGGGCCAGGTTCAGGGTGTCCCCCTACCCATTTGTCCTCTAAAGGTACTGCTCCAGGTGTGAGGGTGCAGAGCCCCAGGAGGGGGGCAGGGAGATGGCAGCCTCAACTCTGACCCAGGGAGCAGGACAGGGTTTGGGTGAGCCTATCCCAGTCTTCTGTCCAGCCTCAGGGTACAGTCCCTGAGCTGGTGGGTCAGTGTCAGGATATCATCCCTAACCTGACAGGTGGGAGATTAGACAAATGGTGCAGGCACCATGGGCTACTGCCCCCCACTCTCAGGTACCACAGAGGTTAGAGAGCCCTGAGAGGCATGGGGCCTGGCTCTGGTCAATGACAGCTGTCAGTGGCCACTGTGGCTTGCTGCCCTGGTGGGTAGTTGCCCCTGGCAGGGTGACAGAAGTCACACCCTGGGGATGGACTGGGCCATACCCCTGTGTTGGCCATGTGGGTACTGCCTGCCTGCTGGGACACTTCTGTGAGCAAAGTAAGCTTAGGCACTGCACTGCACTGCACAGATGGTATCCACAGGTGAGAAGAAGGGTTTCCCATGGGTTAGCTTAGTGGGCCCTGAGAGTATGGATAGAGGGCTCCAACTGGGTTCATGGAGGCGTAGAATAGGAATAGACCCCTGCTATTATGGGCCAGGTTCCATCTTCTATCACCCCAAGCAGGGAAAACCATTGAGGGATGGATTGGTCTACCCTGGCTTTAGGCTGGAAGGTGGTTGTGTTGGACATAGCCCTTTTGCAGGGTTTTGCCATGTATTTTTGCTTCTTCCTCCTATTTGCCTTGACCTGTTTTTGGCTTTAGGACTCTGGGCACTTTACCACTGCTTATCTGAGATGAAGTGCATATGCTCTCTGTTTAAATTATTATGATGATTGGTTATCCATGATTGGCATATTTAATTTACTGGTAAGTCCCTAGTAAAGTGCAATGAATGTGCCAGGGCCTGTAAATCAAATTCTAAAAGTGGGCCTGCCGCAATGATTGCGCCACCCATGTGAGTAGCCCTGTAAATGTATTTCAGAAATGCCATTGCAGTATCTGCATGCACAGTTTTAACCTACCATGTCGACCTGGCATGTGCACCAACTTGCTAGGCCCTAACCTTCCCTTTTTATACATGTAAGGCACCATTAAGATAGGCCCAAAGTACCCCCATGGGCAGGGTGCAGTGTATGCAAATGTAGGACATGTGCTGGTGGGTTTAACATGTCCTGATAGTGAAATACTGGCAATTTTGTTTTTCACTATTGAGGGTCTATATGTCCTATAGGCTAACATGAGAGTTGCTTTGAAACATCTTACAAGTATACCTTTCCATTAGGACAAGATGGAGAAGTTGAGTTTAGGCTCTGTGAACTAGGACTTTAATAATACATTTATTTAGGGAGATGTTTTTAAATGTTGTGTTTGAAAAATGCCACTTTTAGAAAGTAGACATTTCCCTATTTAACCATTCTGTGTTCCTCTGCTGTGTATGTGTTGACTGTCTGGTTTTGGATTGGCAAGAGCTGGGGATGTGCATTAACTGTAGATAGCCACAAGGGAGGTTGAGGTGTGTTCTACCTTTCCTGGGTGACTCATAGCTGGGCTGAATAGACCTTGGATGCATTTAGAGTGGTGGGAGGAGTTTCTCATGTACCTGAATAGGCTATGTCTCCTTTGCACAATGCTGTCTCTAGCTTCTTTGGTCATGCTGCACCAAAGAGGACAAAACTGGTTTTGACTTCCATTACAAACCCTTACCACAAAGAGAACAAAGAGAAAATGGGTTATAAGTATTGGACCTTAAACCTCAGAGAATTAGATCACTTCTGGATTCAAGACGAACCTCTGCCAAGAGCTGGAGAACTCTAGGGAGGAGTACTGCCCCGATTGCGCAGTTGACCTGCAGTGGCTGCTTCTGCCAAGGAGAGGGCAAAGACTGGAACTTTGCTGTGAACCTGCTTGAAGAAGAATCTCAAAGGGCTTGTGTGAGCTTGCCTCCAGTTCTGAAGTCTCGGGCCACAAAGACTTCACCTGCAACCCACTGACCAGCACCTAGACTCTTCTGTGGATTCCTGCATTCAAAGGGCACCAATTCCAATTCCTGAGTGCTGAGAATTGTGTGGTTGGTACTGCAATGCAAGAAGAACAACTCCAACACCATCAGCACCACTGCCAGAGATGGTGTAACCTGCACTGAGGCCAGGGGCACCACTCGTGAAGTACAAGATGCACAGCCCCACCTGCACAGCAGCTCCGACACCTGCAGTTGTCAGCCTTCCCGACAGCAGCGCTCACACTGACACCACCACTCCTAGCATCCCATTATTGCAGAGTTGATACCAACGAAGGTGACTCCACGAACTCTTCGACTTCACTTCGCCTCACTGGAAAACCAACTGCCCACCGCCAATGCCGCCTAACTTCCCCTGTCCTGGATTTAATGCCTCGCCTCCTCACAGACTCTATGCCTCCCCTTCACCATGGCAACCAGGGAGGCAGACTAGACCTCGGCCCGATACCTCACCTCTACGACACCGAGCATCATGCACAGGCTTCGTTTTCCAAGGTACTGTTGTTTGGGGATCCGTGTGACGCCCCTTGTGGTCAGCGCTGTACTTTGGTTTATGCTTGTCACCACATCGTAATAGCCTTAGTTGGAGCTATTTAGTTTCTACAAGTTCTATTTTTGAAAAAAACTGTTCTACAATTATAATTTGATACTGTATGTTGGATTTTTATCGTTTTGGTCTTGTTGAGTTTACATACAGATACCTTAATATTCTAAACTGGTGTAGTGTCCATTTGTAATGTTTTCACTGTGTTACTTTGAGTTTTGAGTACAAATACTTTATACATTGCCTTTGGGATAAACCGGTCTGCTCTTGCCAAGCTACCAAGGGGGTGAGCAGGGGTTATCCAAAGTGTATAATCCCTTTACTTTGACTAGGTGCATGGGTCCCTAATTGGACAAAAGTGCATACCTCTGCCAATTAGAGACCAACATTTCTAACAGGTTGTTTCTTGTTTATCCATGCAGCAACATAGCTATCTATAGAATGTAAACAATGGCAGTCTGACTAGAATCACAGCTCAGGGCAAGGATGACTTTTATCATAAATAAACAAGCATTTCCAGGATTCAGGCTGCTTTTATTTGCGAGACCATTATACACTGAAACCTCAGCCCAGCAGCTTGCTGATCTCTCTGCGAAAAGAGATGTTCAATTTGTGACCACAATGGTGACAGACATACTTTCCGTTCAGGTAATGGGGTTGGATCATCCGATGGGGGATTCTTGACAGAATACACACACACCCCTAGACACTTAGGTTAGAGGGCACATAGTAGAGGTATGCTATCTAGAGATTGTTTTATATGCTTGCATACATACATTGTTTGTCCTGATATAGATAATCACTTTCATCTGCTTTTGTCTATTGATCATTTCTGCACATATATTTTTTACAAGAATATATTTGATTCAGTAAATATTGAAAACGCCCCACTGAGTATTCTTTGTATATTTCTGAGAGAAAGAGAGCATGAGTGACTGAGAGAAAGGGTTCTAGATCTGTTACCACAATCCCTCAGAGAGCTTAGGGTCATCCTGTCCTCTGGTTGCCTAAATAGTTTTGCCACCCATCTAGGTTTAGGGGGGCTAGTGGTGGCACTGTGGGCTAACTGGTCTTCAGGACAACATATCCTGCGGGAGTCACGGAATCCGTCTGGCACCATCCCTACATTTATGATGCCCAACAAATGTTCAGTTCCTACTGTCAAGTAGGGAACTACACGACAATAACATAGAATTATGATGGCCTAGGCTGTACATGTCTATTGAAAGAAAATGGGCTTGAGTGTAATAGTTTAAGAAAGAGAATGAGCATAGTGGTTTGGACAGTGTTAAAGTTTTGCTTTAGATGCACACAAACCAAGAAGATTGAAGTGTAAAACAACAAGTACGTAGAAATTAACTAAGACAGTGGAGATAAAGATGAGGAAGAACAAGGGAATTAGGTGGAATGCACATTTTACGATAAAAAAAAGGTGGGCCAATTCTCAAACCAAGTAGTGATTCTGCCCTAAAATAATTACTACTACAAACTTGTGCAGATCCGCTAGATTTTTAATTCCATATTTTGAATTCAAATGCTTTAGCAGGTGTATGCCTGGAGAGCTGCACTTGTCACAGATGTACTACTGGCTATGTCATGTGGCAATGTTATGAATTGCTATTTCTACAGTGTGGGATTTTACACATGGTATAATTACAATTTCGAGGAAAGCGAAAGGGAAAGCAAATATGCTTTGCAATTGACTTTTTATTTCTTCTTTTTTCCCAAGGGGAAACATTTTTCCCGTGGAGAAACCGCTTTGTCTACACCACTACAAACTCTGGGTTATTCCCCACAAGGAAAATATTTCCTCATTTTAGGACAACACCTTTCTTTGGCTATTCCCTAAGCATTGTCCTTTTCTTACCAATCATTTAGCTGTCTTTCCTTACACTGACCTCATGCCACACACATACTCTGACTTAGCCCAGATGTAAACATAAAGGGAGGGTGCTAATTGTAAGTTCAATGCCTTTGAGAAAATTAAATAAGATGCTGCATTCATTTTGCATTTGTTTTCCTACCATGTTGGTGTACAGTAGCAGTGAAAAACTGTTGCAGTCAATTTGAGATGTTCCCATGCATGGGTAAAAACGTAGCATAAAAATTAAACAAAATATAAGTGTTACCATTAGATCTGACAGTTGGTATTACATTTTGTACTCGATGGAGCAATAAATACCACACTCATGAAATGTTTGCCTCATCTGCAAGGAGGAATTCCACAAGCAAATATGGGAATCGTAGGCACCTCCATAGTGGAACACATACTGGAAGCAGTGCTCCTCCTCTGTGAAGGATTGGTTTGAGACAATTACCAACTGAAACCACTCCCAGCTCTTCCATGTGAACTCTGTTGCCAAGGCAGATTCATATCTCACATTCAATATTACCTAAGCTCTCTGCAGGAAACTACAGTTACATGCATGTGGATAGAGCACAACAAACAGAGATCAAAGCTGATCCTCAGAAACGGAATGTACCAGTCCTCTGCCTTTATGCATTTGGGCATGCTGCTGTTGTGTGTGATGTACATGAGATTGTCTACACATGCAGACTGCATATCATATCTATCTTGGGTCCTCTATTATTGCTTCAAGAAAGTATCCACAACTTGGTATATCTCTTCCACAGCTGCAATGCTCCAACAATTATATGGCCAGGGCTAATTGTGATAGAGTAAAGTCCCAGAGGCTCCTAGCATGCTGAGAGGCACACTGATTTTGCAATTTTGAAGAAAACAGTAACAAGTAGTGTACAATCAAATAGGTATCATCAAGGCAACCTTACACTACTAGAAAGAGATGTCTAGACTAGATGATTGCTAATGTGAGCATGGATGAAATTAGAGAAGGAATAAAATAAATCATCAGAGAGGAAAACTAGAACACAAACAGATTGACAGCCAAGATTTGTCAAATGAAGGCTGATCTCCGGGCCTCCTAGGTGGTCCAAATTTATGGTGAACCGGGAACAAGAGAGCCTACCATCCACTACAAGGGCGGCCTTTATAGTCTCATTAACAAAACTATGATAAGACCCACTAGATATGGCCTGGCTAGTAAATTCTTAAACAAGCACCCATTAACTCTAGTGCAGGCAGATTAGAATGTGTACCCATATGCAGCACTGAATTCAATATTAAAAGGCTGTTCAGGATCATGGATGAGACACCCAAGGATAGGTTGCAGAAAGCAATAGTATTGTCAAAATACCTGGGGCAAGCATTTGCCACATTAAATTGGTGGTACCTACTTGCAGTGGAGGAGGACATGGGTATGGATTGGGATTGGACTAGGTGAATTTCTTACTTGTACGCAGAGTCAGTTGAAGATTGGTAACATTTTATCCAACACACAGGATTAACAGAGGCGCAAAATCGGGCTGCCCACTGTCCTCCATGATCTTTGCAGTGGCTATGGAGCCCTATGTGGAAATTCTTAGATGTGAGAGGGAAGAAGAGGGTGCACCTTTAGCAGACAGGCTGAATACCATCTCCTGTATGCTGACAACGTGCTTTTGATCTTGGAGAGATGGGAGAGTGGGTCTGTGGTCAGAGGTACACAAGTGCTAACGCCCAAATTTCTCTTCTCGATTTGTTAGCAAAGTTGATGGCTAAGGATTTCATGCAGAGATTAGAAGATTGGGCAGATGGTAATTTCATCATTTCTGATGGTCAATTTGTGTTTAGGAGAGGCCAGGGGACAGTGGGTTTTGGAAAATGTCCTATACCAATCTTATTGTATGCCAACGACGCTGTCCTATTATCCCGGACACCCTTTGGGTTAAAAAATCTATAAATATCTTTGGAGACTTTATGGTTTCTATGAAAATGAAAATCAACAAGGCCACAACTTTTTCAATGGTATGTGGGAAAGTTCAGAAAAGTAAGACCTTTTATATTGAGGGAGTCCCAATTATTAATGTTACTCTTTCTCTTATCTAGGGGACGTATTCATAAGCAGAGGATCCTGGGCCTAGCATATTTCAAACGCACAGATGAAACTGAGCAAAGTTTGCGAGGGAGTGTTCAGGTTTTCCCATAAGATTGGCAGTCGCCCAGTTAAGGCAATGATTGAAATTTATAAGGCGAGGGGCATTATAACTTCTACTTATGGGGAAGGCCTGTAGGGCTATTCACCCACTCAACTATCACAGGTGGAAGAGTGTTGCTTTCTCAAATGTCCGTTGTGTGCACCCAGATCTGCATCATCTTTTATATTACATAATGAGGCTGGGTTACAGGACAGACTAGCTTAGAGTACAGACCAGCTTTAAAAACCCTTTGGCACCCTATGTGGTTGAAAATAGAAATAAACTTTACAAAGGCAATTATATCTGACTGTTTAGCGCTTGACCAATGGTTAAAAATATCCTCGCTGTCCTATATAAATGGGCTCTATAAATTGCTGTTTGATTTACCCATTATGACGAACCCTGCAAGTGGTTCCTAATTAGAAACAAAGTATAATTAAGATCACCTTCCTGAATTACAGAAAGGAGTGTAGAATGTTTGAAAAATACAAAAAACATGCTGTAGTTTTATATGTACTAAATGAGTTGTTGGAGGGATAGCAGAATTATCTGGCTTGGGCGACCAAAACCCAACATCGTTTTTGTGTTAACCAGATTGGGTATTGTCCACCATTTAGTCGCCTTTCCTAAAAATAAAAAGTATCCATGAGCCACTACACCCTGTCCTTGCAATGGTATTTCAGCTCAAAGCGCAGAGCACTCTATGCTATTTTGTGGTTTTTATTAGGGTTCAAAAAATATTACCTAAAACCACTTCTCCTTGAAAGTAATCTCAGAGATTACAGAGTGGCTTTGAAATTCTTATTTGCACTAATCAACCCTTTGGTCTGTATTAGAAGCACACTTTATATTTGGGCTGCCATACATCTCAGGAAAAGTATAGTATTGTAATGTATTTTATGTGGGGGTTTCAAGCTGTTTTTTATCTTTATTTGAATATATTGCTGTGTATTTATAATGATGCTTTTCTTTATGTACTTTTATGGCCGTTTGTTTCTGAGCCAAATAAAGTTTTAAATCAAATCAATTGTGAACAGTACAGATTCTGTTACTTAGGTATTGAGATTTTTCACATGGAGGGAGATCTATGAGATGGAAGCATGTACATGTGCAGAGCACAGTGACCCCTTAAAGGGTGCACTGAGTTTTAGAAAGAACTGGCTTTCTTTGTGATGAGCAGAATAGCTCTGGTTAGGATGGTCATGCTGCCTAGACTGCTCTATTTCTTTATCTCCTTTATCTGCCTTCTGGTTTGGGTTCCCCAGAGCTTTTTAAAAGACCTAGATGACCTGCTAAAGCATTTAGTACTGGGTGGAAGCCAACACAGGGTGACAATTGATAAACTGTAATTTTGCTGAGCTCTATAGCTGCACAGTTTCAGTGAGTTGCAAGAAGGTTGGATGGGGTAAACTTACACAAAACGTTCAAGACTATATTGAATAAGGATTAGTCAACTAGAGGATCATCTCCAAGAAAGCAATAAAGTTGTGCAAGGCCATTGTAGACTACAAAAATGTTTACTGAAATATTGGGAGAGATGCAAGCAGATGTTAATGTAAATGCCATTGTACACCATGGCCCTTCACTGATAGGTTTAACATAACAGAATGAAGTATTTGGAGTCTGCTGGATGGGCACCTGGACCGGAGTTTGGGATGAACACATTTGGGCATTGATTTGAGACTAGTGAGCTCAAGTGTCAGGGCTCACCTTCAGCTTCCCGCTGGTTGCTGTTGTCTTGCACAGGAACAGAAGCTGCTAGCTTCCCGACTCCCACTACTAATCACTCAGCCCCAAGAAATGTATTTGGCTCTAACTGATCAGCAAGGGGGAAGGGGGAAATTGGATAAAATAACAAACGAGAGAAGAGACTGGTTCTGGACCTTCTGGTTTTCCTATCTGGAATTCTTCTTCAGCTATCACTCTGCTACTGAAGATTCCTGAGGTAACTAAGCACACAACATTATTATTATTATTCCTCCTCTACTCTATTCTATCTCTTTTCTTGCTCTTCTCTAATGGTGTTTACTACCTACCCAGTATCCTGAACTCTGTGCCTCTCTTCTTGTTCAACTCTGCCTTTTCTTCTTTCTGGTTATTGATGTCACTAATTATCTGTAAAACATATATTCGTCTTTATTAAACCTATTTATCTTGTAGTCTTAATATCTTCTAACTCTTTCTCTTTTGACCTACCATAAATCTTTCTTCTCGTGGCTTCTCTTCTTTCTTTTCTTGTTTCTAGCTATACTAATAACTGTTGTCTTCTAGATGAGTCTTTTGTGCTTTAACTTCTCCAGTTGCTTCCTCTCCTATGGTTACTGCGATCTGTTATAGCTCTGGTAAGTGTTTCTCCTTACTTCCCTAGTTGACTGTTCTTATTGTCTTTAATATTTTTTCCCTAGTAACCTTTTCAGTATCAACTACAATATACTTCTTTTCTTTTCAGGACTCGGAATGCAGATCTCTGCTGTCTCTGGTAAGTCTTTACTTATTGCGTCACCAAACACTACTTATCATTTTAATGTGACCATAAATAACTGTCAGTAATTCACTTAGCTTTCTACTGTCTTCTCTTCAGGTGCTGTAGAAGTCGTATCTTGTCTCCTGGAGCGACGAGGAAAAACTCTGAACTCCCTCAGTAAGTTGCCTCTACAGACTCTGCGGCTTCTCCTGTTCTCTTCGGTAAGTATTGACACAACTCCCTTGTGTCACTCTGGAAAACTTCTTGACAAGGTATTCTCTTCAGAACTGGGAACTCTCTCGAACACGTCTTCTCTGAGGAAAAGTCTTGATGAAGTGCGCACTACCTCAGGCGCGCGCGCGTCACATCGTCTCCCTCTAGATCTGTTAGCAACTAGACCGCCGACCCCAGCGTCTGCGCGGCCATCTTGGAAATGCGGGCATGCCACAAACTCGACCATTGAAATCCATTCAAGACTGAAGCGCCCATAGAACTTAATTCCTTGTGCTTCGTTTTGGAACTTACATTAGGGGTTCTGACATCAAGACTCTGGAAACCCTGAGAAGAGATTATGGTAGTACAACTTTACAGGTGAAGAGTTAAACACCATGGAACCACAGGCACATGAGGCAATGCATCTTATCTTTGTGATTGGTGATGGTAATAAATATAGGTCATTGATACACAAAGCCATCCCCTCAATGACCAGGAAACATTTGATGAACACGAGGGAGGACTGGGAGAGTACACATGCCTTTTTACATCTCATTTAATTTCAGCCCTAGACTGCTATCTATCTTACAGTAAGTTTTGACAAATACTTAGCTTTAAAGATCCATCACTGAGCTGCCCCTAAGGGGGTGAATATTGTGCTTTATTCCCCTAATTTCATTAGGACAGGAACTGAATGATGGAGAATGGAAAAGGGGTCATGAAGATGCCCATAAGGGGTTAAGTGAGGTTCAAGTGCACACAGTTCCATAAAACATACCTGAACCCCAAGTTAATCACTGAGATAACTCAAACAAACAGTCTGGTTTCTCCTAGATGCACCAAGGCAGAATTCAACTTTTCCCACATGTTCTAGGATAGTCCAGGATAACACAGTTCAGAAGTTAACACACATTTAGAACAGACTCTAATCAGTGAAAGGCTACTCAAATGGATGAGTTGTTTATTAAGACTATCTGCTGGCCCCACATGCAAGAAAACAAACACAGATTCCTTGACCTGGCATGATGCACTGGAAAGCAACATATCACCTAGTACAATAAACGGAAGAAAACAGTAAAGATGTGTGAGAGCATTGCTCTGCATGGATAGAGGAGAAGGGAGTTGTTATGAAAACCTTTGGCTCAGCTATGGGATGAGATATTGGCTTTATCTGATAATAGAGGGGAGGATGGCATTGATTGACACCTTGCAAAGGTAACACACACTCAGGAGAATGGGTGCATACAACATTTTCAGCTAGTCTAGTGGGGCAGCATAAAAGTTGCTCACCCGTTACAAGTCACAAATACATCACAGGTACTTAACAGACTTACGGAATGAAAGTTCACTTAGTACATGCATCATGTATGATTTAACAAACTAATGTGTGTGTAGCACTTGACATTATTAAAGAGTGCCTTCACTGTAGAATTAGAGAATTTACTCACATTAATGTGTTTTACCCTGGCTCAGTGTGATAGTAAACCATCCTCATTTAATAGATGACATACTTATCATATAGATGGAAGTCGATATGCTTATCATATAGATGGAAGTCAATATTTATAAACGTGTGCTACTTTACAAGGCTGACACTTAATGACCTGAAAACAAAATATAATCCATCCTTATCTATGTAGAATGTGATTTTACTTGAAGCAGTAAATCTTATGCAATGTGCGCAGTAATGTTACATGCAGATGGACTTAAGTGTGGTTCTTAGCCATTAGTTACAAACAATTATTTCAAAAGTCTTTTTGAATGTTGCATGTAATGTAAAACCTAATGCATAACAAACTAATATTCATTTGCATTTAAAAATGCACACTCATATAAAATGTGCACCATTGAGTTAACATTTAAGTTGTACTTTGTAAGCCTGTAGTCCACCATGTTGCCTAAAGCGGATTTTATTTTCTGCTAAATCAACGTTTTTTTGCAGGTATTCACATGCATTCTTAGTTGTAGACTAGATACATTATGGTACTAGAGACAGAGACAAGAGCCTGAGAAGAAGACCTTGATGAAGGAACATGGGTAACCAGAGTGTCAACTGAAAGGCTTATTGAGCAAATGTAGCAATCTGGGGCCGTATTACACATTATCAGTGTTTGCGCCTGGCACACTTTTAAAAAGGTGCGCTGAGCATAAACAATGATAATGCACCCTGTTATGGTGAATGCGCTGCCCCCGGGCCAGCCGCAAACATGCGCTGCCCTGGGGGCAGTGCATTCATGTGAAAACACGGAGCAGCCGCTCCATGTTCTCACAGTGCAAGATCCCCTTTCAGACGAGTGCAGTCAGTGACTGCACCCGCCTGCAAGGGGATGTCTGGGAGGTCCATAGGACCGTCTTTACCCCCTGCAGAGAGCTTCTCTCAGGGGGGCGCACTGACAGTGTACCATCTTTTAAATGGCGCACTGTCAGTGCGCCTCCCTCGGGCTTCTTTGACTCTGCGCCCCTGTCTGTAATATGAGGAATTCCCTCATTTGTATAGGGCGCAGCCCTATGCAAATGAGGGAACACCCTCTGAAGGTAGCGCTGGCGCATTAAGAGCGCCAGCACTATCAGTATTATAGAAGGGGATGTACAAGCATCTGCACCTCCTTCCATAATACTGAAGTGCCCCAGAGGCACACAAAACAGGTGCAAACGCCCGTTGCGCCTCTGGGGCACCTTCTCTAATATGGCCCCTGATGTGTATGTGAGAAACTGATGTCATTCCCATGACTAGTGGGTGACTTTTCCCCAATGTAGACAACTGCTACCTGAGAACTGGACTGAAACAATGGAACCTGTATGATGCATACAAACAGGGTGTTACCTACTGGACGTTATAATGTAGTGCACAATCCGTCAGACTTCAGAGCCCCTTTTTCCAGAGATGCTCTAGGAAGTCTCTTTCAAACCCTCTCAGCCCCTTTAGGAACTATCCTTTCCTTTGGACTTTGAGAGGTTTAATACTCAATGTCTAATTGATCCCTTCCTAAGTGTGCCTTAGGCTAGCACTTTGCTCTCTGACCCATAGAAGACTCTTGACTGAGCTTCTGAAGTACTGACACCTTCTAACCTTAATTTTCTTTGCTCAACTTTGATTCCCTTTATGGAATTCCCTGATGTTTTCGAATCTTTACAATAACAGTACCATCCTCTTTTTCTGTACCTTAATTTCTGTGTTTCCAGGTTTACCTATCCATAGATAATGAAACATGAGACTTTTCTCTGAGCATCAACTGCTTTTATTCATATTCTGCATTGCTGTGACAAAATGTCTTCTTTTTTAATTTTGTGCAACTAAACATTTCAGGAGGTTGGGCTTCCATTTTGTTATTCTGAATCTTTATAGCATGGTGCTACGAGTTGTGAATTTGAATGTCATTTTGATTTGTAATAAATCTTTTTAACCCAAGCTACCGATTCCCAGTCCTCATTGTGTAGCCAAATGGGTTGCACTGTTAATTGAATTTTGATTGATGTTAATGCTAACTCCCATCACTTCTAAGTCAGATAGAAAGGTCTGTCAGAGGACCAATAGTAAGCAAGTGGTCCCAGAAAACACTGTATTGCTAGCAAGCCCACTAACATTAGGAAAATGCTGTATACTGTGATCATAGAGCAGCCCATTTCATATTGGTAAGCTGCCTAAATACACACATGGAAAAGATTACCTTTTGTAAGAGACGCTGTGCCTAACTTTTCTGTACAAATAAACACCTAAGCCTGAAGGATTGCTAACCTAGTTTTATATGTTTGATGGTTTGTTTGCCAGTACTGCTTTTAGCATGAATGCATAAAATGCAAAAACACAGTAGAATAATGCAGAATTTAACACTTACGGTCTAATTACAATGTTGGGCTGAGGTTCCTCCACCCGACATCATCCCGGGGTAGGGACCGACTGACACCCGGTCAGCAGTCCCGACCGACTAATTAGGATGCGACAGAACACTGTTCGGTCGCACTCCTATACTTTACAATGGGCCGGAATGCATGCTCCCATTGTAAAATATGAGGTGCAGTTCTTCCCTGCACACCCTGGTGGGCACCTCAAGCTGCCTGCAACAAGGTGCAATGGTCAAGAGGGGGGCACCATAGGTGCCCCTTCGATCTCCAACCAGAGGCCACGCACCAAAGGGGATCCTGCTGGGGGCCCCCAGAGTTAAGTTCCAATAGCCTTTCTGTGTCAGAAAGGCTGGCACAAAAAGGCTGTCTAAACCCGATATCATAATCCCTTTGGCAGAAAGAGCAACCCTTGGGATTACTGGCCGCTCTACAACTAGCCGACGGACTCTCCGAGCCCATCAGAAAGCCTGTACAGATTCCTCTCCAACCAACTACATCATAATGGGTCGTAAAGAATCCGACTGGCATATAACAATGCGGTCAGATCAGAGCGTTTCTGACTGCATCACAATTAGGCCCTTAGTTATTCTATGATCTAAAGAAGATGCTACTGGAATTAAATGTAATTTATATATTGTACATTGCAATAGACAATTGAAAAAAAATATTGTATGCAAGACACACTCATTTGTTTAGTTCTCTTCCGAGTAAGAGAAGACCATGTCTGTACATGGCAAAGGATGAGGGGTTTTGGCAAAGAGGATGTCAAAAACCCAGGAAGTGGCTTCGGGACTAAATCAAGCCCATCATTTGCCATCTAGGGTATTCATGGAGGAGTCAAGCACATCTCCAGCCACATCTACGCGGGGACCCGTGGTGTGCTAAAGTTCTTCCTGAAAAATGTGATCCGGGACTACATCAGCTACACCAAACATGCAAAGAGGAAGACCGTCACTGCTGTGGATATGGTGTACTCCCTCTAGCGCCAGTGGAGCACTCTTTACAGGTTCAGAGGCTAAATACTCTGCATAAATCCCCCCCAAAAAAATTATGAGAAAAATTGATTTACATTTATCTTTAAATGGCAAGTGGACAAGATGATTGCAATCTGCAACACAAAATCTTGGATCAAATGTCCATGTTCATGCTGAGAGCTGTAAAACTGCATTCCTCCATCAACATTTGTCAGTGAAAAATGTAAATATGTCTTTCAATGGTAGAAAGATGACGTAGTGAGTTACTTACACACTGCTATTATTTACAGCAACAGGTAGTCATGAGTTGCGATCCCTACATGTGTTTCTCAATATTCCACCATAGTATGATCAGTAAATCTAGTAAAATGTATTTGAGTAATGATAAAAACTATAAATTACACACATTTATAAATGGAAGAAGTGGTGCTTGGTGTTTTTTTAAATCTTGTTTTTCGAATGCAGGTCTAAATTCATGCTTCTGCTCAGCCAACTATCTTCTAGATGACGGAAGTCAGCACATGGAGATACATACCATTACCTCTTCTCCAATTACCTCCTCTAACATTACCTCATCAGCATTAGTGTACCACTCCAGCCAATGTCTCTTCTAACATTACCATTAAAATGGGTCCTTGTTTTCCATTAACTAGCCAGGTTATACTTATCATTCATTTTACCATTGCCTCAATATTGTTCCGTCATTATGATGTTTAAATGAACAAAAATCTTTAACCTTGTTCCTTATCAATAGTAATTGTTTGTTTTCTAATATTATTTTCCAATAATTACGTTATGTTAAATGATTTTAAAATAAAACACAAATGTATCATCAGGCTAAAGTTTATACTAACCCTAACTCTATTCACAACCTATATCATATTTTATTTTAATAATTTAATGTAATTTAATGAAATTTAGCGTGGTGTGTTTTCATATCTCTGCTCCATAAGAAATACTTAAGGATTTCTTTATTAAATATATTGTGTTTTAATAATTTAAATTACATTAATTCACATTTACTTTTCAACTGTATTGTGACAACACACTATGCCTAATGCTAATGTTGTCCCTAAATCTGATCACAGGTCAATTCTATTTAATAAAGTTACATACAATTAAACATTAAGGACCTGATAATGGATGGGTTGTGAACAAGGTGCTATTTATCGCATCTCATAAATAACGATACCCCAAGGCATTTTATTGATTAGGCTAGATAAATAGCACCTATCACACAAGTTATTTGGGAATAACATGTGGATTTTGGTGTAACATTTCTCCTGTTAATTTTTGACACGTTTGACCTGTCGAAATGTAATGAAGGTTGTTGAATTTAATACATGCAATAATCATGGGATGCGTAAAATACTACCAATCTATAATTCTGACTCTTTAGCAAACAGGGGTTTATGCAGGGGTCACAAAATAACCATCCATTTGAAATCAGACCCTGGGGTTTTAGAGTGCGGAAGACAGAATACTCCACCAAAATGTGGTAGATATTCCAACCAGCATATTATAACTACCGTACTTCTAATATGGCAGATGGAGCATCTCATTTGTGATGGAGTATTCCACCCACACAACTTTAAGACCCAGATTTACAAAGATTTAGCATCCAGGTGGCGTCACTTTTCTGGTGCTGCCCTTTTGCAAAATTCTTATTGACATTTACTAAGCCATGTGAAGTCTGTTTCCGTGGCTTTGCATGGTTTAGTAAATACAAAGAGGTAGGTTTATGAACTTGTCATGCAGTGCAGCACAGCAGTTCACCTTGCTGCGCTGCATAGTGTGACGGGGAAAGGGCAGGAATGCACCATATTTAAGGCAATATGGCACATTACTGCCTTTTCCCCTGCACTGACACCCTTTTGGCTGCCTAGGCCCATTGCAGACACCCTTGCACCGTGATGGAAGGGTGCCTGCAATGCATGTAGGGTTGTTTTTATGCAGGAAGGGGCACCTTCCTGCAGGAAAACAACCCTAAGTGCCCTTCATGCATAAAAACAACCCTGAGGGGTATATTCCTCTAACTATGTGTGCTCCAGAATGCAGCACACATTGAAAAAGAAAGTAACAAGGGGAAATAAAGATATTTCTCCTCGTTACGCCTCACATGAGAAGGAGTATTTTTTGACACAATCCCAGGTTTACCAGTTCTGGTAAATCTGAGAAGACATCAAAAACCATGGGAATTGTGTGGAAACACCCACGCAACACCCATGGAATGCCTTCCCACGGCAGAGTAAGGCAGCGCAGTAATTTGCCCTGCTTTGCTTTATGCCAGATTCATGGAGCCCCTCAGGCCATGCAAAGTGGGTTTGCATGACTTCATAAATCCCACTTAAGGATTGCACATTGTGTGGTACAAGCACGACGCAAACTGGCTGATTAATAGGCCCCAAAGTATGCAACGCTGACCATTGCACTGCCTTGACTCACTTTGCATCTGGTAGGTGTCACATGGATGGAGCATGGACATCCCACGTATTCTGGCACAAACCTAGATTTACAAAGACTTGGAAACTTGAGCTTTGGCCAGAATATTGTAGCTACCTGATAGAGGTGTAATGTGGAGAAATATCTTTATTTCTCTGTGTTACTTCCTCTTTTCATGTCTACTCTATTCTGTATCAAACATAGAAAGATTGCATCTAAAGATTGCTTTTGTGATAGAAAGTATCGCTTCCTAAACGAAAAACAATCCTGCTTGTGATGAAGACACCCTTGCACCATGGTCCAAGGGTGCCTTCATTGATGCTAGGCAGCACACGGTGCTCTAGTGCTGGGAGAAAGCAGAAGAGCAACATATCTTAGTATATATGGTGGATTTCTGTTCAATCCCTTTCACGCAACAAAACACAGCAAGTTGCCTTGCTACATTGCGTGGATGAAAAGTAAATCTGACCCTAAATGAGGCCCTACATTACTTATATATGATTTACAAAAGCAATATTGACAAAAGTTGGGGAAGTAACAGAGTGTTCATTGGTTGGGTTAAACAAAAGGTTCAACCTTGTTAACTATGTAGCATCAAGGTAGAAATAAGGTAAATGGGCCAGATTCACAAAGGAAATCTGAGACACAAGTCTAACTTTACAACTTTTGGTATTCACAAAGGTCATTTAAGAGTCATATCTTTATGTCTGCAGTAGTGCTGTAATGTCCGGCTCAGGCCGTACTCTCATGCTCAGGCCATCATCTCTGGCCAAATGCAGTGTAATCAGTGGGCCGGAATGCAATTTTTACAAAAAACGAGCATTAGGAATGCGAGATAAATGGTGGAGGAGGTCATAAAAATCAGTTTGGGCAGGGAAAAGTTTGTGGGCAGACACGACATCACATCCCCAAAAGGTTTGCTACTTTGCATCATGGTACATGCAGTCCACAATTTGCGCTCCCCTCAGTGTTGACTGTAGTGTTACACCAAAGTTTGGTATAACACTACAGTCAACACCGAGAGTGGTATAACTCTACAGTCAACACTGAGGGGAGTGCAAATTGTGGACTGCATGTACCATGATGCTTTTCTGGGATGTGATGCCGTGTCTGGTCACAACCTTTTACCCGCCCAATCTGATTTTCATGACTGCCGGAGATTATGGCTTGAGCCGGAGAGTCTGGCCCGACTGCGGACGTAAAGATACAACTCATATATGACCTCTGTGAATACTAACAGTTGAAAAGCTAGACTTTTGTGTAAGATTGCTTTTGTGAATAGAGCCCAATGTGTTTTTTATTGTGAATGCCTAAATGTAGCAAGAGACAAGTATGCCTGGCCTGTTTTCGATCAGATGAATTTTAATCCAATTTACAAACTTTTTCAAAACTTTGCCAAACAATGCAAATGAAATGAAAATTAAGATTAATGTGATATGTTTTAATGAAAGAATATGAGTTACTTCAAGCAAAGATATTTTAATATGAATTATATATATATTTATTTATTTTTGTATTATTTTGCACAGTAATTAACAATTCATTATAGTTATATCTGAGGAAACATAATACCATATTTTTAACAAACACCATTACATTTGGCAGAAGAGAGAGGAATTAAGTAAATAAAGCCAAGAGCTCACAATGAATATGAGATAAATATTTTTGTAGCGGAAAATAAAAAAAATAAAAAATATATGAATTGACAGCATATGGGCTCCATTCCATTGGAACAATCAGAAATCTATTTTTAACCTAGGACTCCCGCCAACTATATAGAGGTGCCCAGATACGTCTACAGATGAACTTACTTTGTCCGAGAATACATTTCTAAGAGAACTAGTATCAATGCCGAGGGGTACTCCTTTGAAACCTTTCTTTAGTGACTTGGGTAGGCGTTCATTTAAAGACATTGCTAGGCTACGCCCCCTGTTATTTTGGGCTCGCTTATGGCGTACCCCGGAGCTAGCAAAATATACTGAGGGCTTGAGAGAAATAATGAACACAGCCGGCTCCAAAAAAATAAGCTGGCTTTGTAACATCAAAAAATCTCTTATCCAGCTTGGTCTTAACGACCTTTGGGAACACGGAGCCCCCGTGAGTAAGCGTATTGGGCCTGGATTGATAATCAGGATCTTAGTAGCTCAAGTCTCGGAAGATTAACCGAAGCTTACTATACCTTTAAGCAGACAGTTAACTTTGAGCCCTTCCTTGAGTTCATATCAAAACCTAGGGACACAGCATTGTATTTTCAATTCAGACTTGAGATCCTCCCTACTCGCGAATTTACTAGCAAATGGAAGCCTCCCTATCAGACCCCCGCTACTTGCCCGATATGTCCTGAAAAAGTAGAAAGTACAGCTCACATTATGTTTGAATGCCCAGTGTATAGCAATCCAAGAAAAAGATGGTTAGCCCCTGCCTGCCGTCTCCTGGGCATTTCGAACTATCGTGTCGCCCTACGTATTCTTCGTTCTGACACAAGTTTGGTGTTAGTTTGTGCTGTGGCCAAATTTCTGGGCTGGTCCTGGATTATCAGAAACAAACTTAATAATTGCACTAGTTGATATAATGAATTGTCTTTTTTATATGTCTTTTTAAATCGTATTTTTAAATTTGTATTTTTAATACGTCTTTTTTAAACCAGCCATTAAGCTATTATTACGATCTGCTGTAAAATTTGTTCCCTAATGAACTTCTATTTTTACCATGCTTTTCTTGTATATGCTTTTATGATAATTCTTATCGAAATAAAGCTTTTTGACTTGACTTGACTTGATAATACTGTCTGTCCCAGCTCCAGCGACTGAAAGAAGTTGTCCGGATCAGTGCCCTGCCTATCTTCCCATTTTCCAGCATGTTTCTCTAGATCATCTTGTTTAAGTGCCAAAAGTTCCCTACATATTCCTTTAATAGTGCAACCATCCTGACTTCTTATAACTTCCATAGTTTTTACCTTATCGAACCCGTTAGGTCCACCTAGCTCTTTACTCAGGTAACTTCTGAGCTGGAGATATTAAAAAAAATTCCCCACCCCAATTCCCTATTTATCTTTAATATCCTTAAACTGATAGATTCCATCAGTGCCTAATAAATCCCCAACTTTTGAGAGGCCTCATCCCACCCAAAATGCCATCGTTTAATCTGAGAAGATTTCTGGGAGCGTTGGGTTACCACTCATTTGTGTGTAGTAGTTCAACCTCCCTAAACCAACCTTTTTTTTAAAAAATAGACCAGATTTTAAACGCAGCCTGAAGAGTTTTAAACTTGGTTCGCTTAAAATAGCATGGCTTACTAAATCTCATAAGGCAGTTTTTGGCATCTTCCCCCACCAGGAGTATATATACATCTGGGATCTTGCCTTCCAAATTTAAATTTTTGGGATTACCACCAAGTATTCCAGCCATATATTGAAAAGCGGCAGCCCAATAATATAGTTTAAAGTCCGGAACAGCCCAGCCACCCCTTGATTGGGGTAGAGTCATGAAACGTAAGGCCCTCTGGGTTTTCCCGTGAGCCCAAATAAATCTGTTAGCCAAATTGTCCAATGCAGTAAACCATTTTTTCTCATATTCCAAGGGGATTGATCTAAATAAGTACAATATCTTTGGTAAGAGTACCATTTTTATCACGTTACAGCGGCCAACCAGTGTCAGATGTAGATTGTGAAATTTATCAAAATCTATATTGGCCTTCCGAATAATGGGATCAATATTAGTAGCCACTAAGTTGTTCAAATCTGAAGTAATAGTAATCCCAAGATATATTACTGAGTCTTTCATCCGTGAATCGGAGCATATTATTTCCCTATTCACAACAATCAGCGTTTTCTGTTTATTTAGGGCATACCCAGAAATTGAGCCAAAGGCTAAAGCAATTTCCTCAACTGCTGCCATTGCTGCTACTGGGTAGGGGGTGACTAAAGCAACGTCATCAGCGTATGCTAAGACTTTTGTAGATGCCCCATGGTAAATAACAGGCTCACTCTCACGGCATGCCATAAACTGCTGAATTAGAGGATCAATATAAATGGCAAATAAAAGGATTGAGCAGGGGCAGCCCTGCCTAGTACCCCGCATAATCGGAAAGTGGTGAGTATATTTCCCATTTACTCTGTGGCGAGCTGTGGGTGCATTATACATGGTGCGAATAGCTTTTGTAAACCCTGGCCCAATTCCAAACCAATTCATAGCCAGCCATAGATAGTCCCAGGAGACCCTATCGAAAGCCTTCGCGGCGTCCAGAAGGAGCATAGCCATAGGATCACCGGAGACTTCTGCGGCATCGAATAAAGTTATTGCCCGATGGATATGTTGGGTTGTCCCTCTTCCAGGGATAAATCCGTGTTGAAATGGATGGATTACTTTCATTATTATGGAACTTAATCTAGTAGCCAAAGCTTTAGACATAATCTTTACATCACAGTTTATTAAAGTGATGGGTCGATAAGATCCAGGCTCTAAGGGTGGTTTACCCTTTTTTTAAAATATAATAATATCATCTCCCGACCAGGAATCGGGGACAGAGCTCCCAAGTTGTGCTAGGCAGATCGTATCCACCAATACAGGTCCGATTTCATCCCAGAAAGTTTTATAAAATTCCAGAGGAATCTGATCAGGACCGGAAGCCTTGCATGGAGGGAGACTCTTCAAGGCGCAGTATACCTCTTTGTATGTCAGAATAGTTTCAAGTCCCGATCTAACCTCATCATTAATACGAGATAGTGGTATACTATTAAGATAACCTGATATTAATTCCTTCTGGACCGGAGGTTCAGCCCCATATAGTCGCTGATAAAATCGCAAAAATACTCCCTGAATCTTAAATGGATCCTTAACTAAATTCCCGCTCTCATCTGTGATCTCATTTATTTTGCTCTTAACACTCCTTTGTCTGAGTCTAGCTGCCAGCGTACGGCCAATTCTATCACTAAATTCATAGCAATGTTCCCTCTTATTTAAAAAAAAGCTTGGCTGCCTTTAAGGCAGCTTGATCTCCTATTTCTGCCTTGGCCCATGCCAGCCAGAGTGAGATATCATTTAGAGATAAACCAGCGCTTACTGCAGTTGCCAATTCCTCCTCAATCCTAACTAGAGATTTATGCAATGCTTCCGTCCGACATGCTTCCTTCTTTTGTCGAGAGAGGGTGAAGCTAAGCGTCTCACCTCTAATACCTGCCTTAAAGGCGTTCCACACCTTCCCAGAGCTTGTAGTATATCTATTCATATCCCAATATGAGGTAATCCATCCCTTCATATGAGAGACATATTCAGGATCTATTAAAAGCCCTCTTTCAAAGGTCCATATCCGCTCGCTACGCAAACCGCCAGAGAAAGCAAGAGTAAGGGCCAAGGGGTTATGGTCAGAGATTACCCTAGGATACTTTTCTATCCCTGCCCGATGTGCAAGTGAATGAGAAATAAAAAAGTAATCAAGTCTAAAAACTGCCTTATGTGGAGATGAAAAAAACGTACTCCCTAAATCGTTTAGTTTTACATGGTTCCATAAATTGATAATTCTATCACTAAATTCATAACAATGTTCCCTCTTATTTAAAAAAAGCTCGGCTGCCTTTAAGGCAGCTTGATCTCCTATTTCTGCATTGGCCCACGCCAGCCAGAGTAAGATATCATTTAGAGATAAACCAGCGCTTACTGCAGTTGCCAATTCCTCCTCAATCCTAACTAGAGATTTATGCAATGCTTCCCTCCGACATGCTTCCCTCTTTTGTCGAGAGAGGGTGAAGCTAAGCGTCTCCCCTCTAATACATGCCTTAAAGGCGTCCCACACCTTCCCAGAGCTTGTACTATATCTATTCATATCCCAATATGAGGTAATCCATCCCTTCATACGAGAGACATATTCAGGAAGATTAAGGGCCAAGGGGTTATGGTCAGAGATTACCCTAGGATACTTTTCTATCCCTGCCCGATGTGCAAGTGAATGAGAAATAAAAAAATAATCAAGTCTAAAAACTGCCTTATGTGGAGCTGAAAAAACCCGTACTCCCTAAATCGTTTAGTTTTACATGATTCCATAAATCGATAAGGCCATGGTTGCTAACCATATTAGTCAATGCCTTGAAAACCCTTTTTTTTCCGCCCGGAATAGAAATCTCCACCCCTACCCCATAGCCCCCCCAGTCCATTAATATTGAAATCACCACAAACTATTAAAGGTGTAGGCCAATTTGCTAGTTCGATGTCTAAGTACTCCAAGACTTCTGGTTCATCAGCGGTCGAGCCATACAATGAGCATACAGTAAAAACTTCTCTGGCGAACACACATTCTATTATTACCCAGCGGCCCCATTTATCTGATAGTTTCCTTTTAACAATAATATCCCTCCATCGCGTTAGAATAGCTACTCCTCTTGTCCGGGTGCCTTGCTTTGTAGCAACCAGTAACCTAAATCCGAGCTGTTCGAGAACTCCGCCCGCATAGCTTCTATGTGAGTCTCCTATATACATAAGATATCAGCACTCATAGTTTTCAATAAGATTGCTGCCCTTTGTCATTTAGCTTGGTCGTTGAGCCCACAAATATTGATAGTTATAACTCTAAGCTTTAATGATCCCATAAAACAGTTTAAGATCCCTTTCCTTCATCATGATCTTACTGTTTATCTTTTCTCTTAACACCGTCTTAATCTCCTCTTTTCTTCGGTAAATATTCTGTCCGAAATATCTAAAATCTTTGAGGTTTTGTTCCCACTTACATTGTACTTTACTGTGCCATGTTTTACCCACCCCCATGTCCCAACCACCCCCCTGTGTCAACCCACCCAACACCCCCACCTGAACCCCCCCACTACCCAAACAGGCAAATAGGTCTGAGAAGACCTATATGTGGTGGCCGATTTCACAGCCTGAGCCGTCCCCCCGCCCCCTTATGTGTAATAAAGCAGAAAAAACCGAATCCATTTTGAAACCCTTTACCCACAAAACATAAAGAAAGCACAGGAATACATCGTGCGGCAAATTAAAGGCTAATCTACTCTGTCCTTTGAATATCACTCATACCGTCTAACTTATTTTCGGCATTTTCAACTATTCATAAAAAATATCACGTATCAACGCTCCTCCCTTTCTCTTTTGTCAGTTTTCAAATCTGTCAAGAAATCTTGGGCCTTTACTTCAGAAAAAAACATATATACACGACCATTAGCAATAACCTTAAGCCGAGCGGGGAAAAGCAGATACGCTTCACAGCCCTGGCCCTGAAATGCGGTTATCATTTGGCGAAGTCTCCATCGCAGTGGCATGGCAAAAATCTGGGCAGGCAAAAAAAATGTGCCCATCAAAAGTCCTCTTAGCGTCTGGTCTGGCCATATCTATAATAGCTTGGTGGAGCAGGAAATTTCCAACATATATCAAAATTGCTCTGGGGCGCTCTTCTTGCCCGGCTGGATAGTTTCATTTCTGGGTAATTGGGAAGCGGTGAGCCCGCTGAACCTCCATCTCCCAGTTCCACTGGGCGAGTTCCGGGAGTGCGCCTTTTAGTAGGGAGATAACAAAGGACATTATGTTCCCCCCTTCCGCATTTTCCGCGATTCCCAATAGTCGAACGTTGTTTCTTCTTTGACGATTTTCAAAATCCTCAAGCTTCCAGCACACATCCATTGCCTGCTTTTCCTGCTGCCCCTTGGACTCTTGTAATTTATCAACTGCTTCCTCCAGAGCCACTGTCCTGACCTCCACTTGAGTGACGCCTTCGGCCATTTCGGTGCAAAATTTATTTGCCTTGCGTATTGAAGCCTGCAATTTTTTTGTTGCTTGTAGCGCCCGCCTACTTTCAATTCTGGCCTCACCCTGTATTTGTTTTAGAGTGGAATATATTAGATCCAGAGAAGGGGGGGCAGCGGGAGCTGGGGGTGCAGCTGAGCCATCCTCTGCTACAGACCCCATATTGTCATACACCATACTTGTGGCGGAATAGTCCCACTCCAGATTTCTCACTGTGGTTAAAGTATTTTTAATAGGGCTTATTTTAGTTCTAGTTGTTCGCTTTAATGAGGCTGATTTATTAAAGTGGCCTTTCTGTACTGTGAGTGATTCCCCAGAATCCGTACCGCTGGAAATGCTTGATTCGTTGGAAACTAGTGAATCCGGATCAGAATCGTCATTAAGCGAGTAAAATGTATCCCCCTCGGGGGAGCCAAGCAATATTGTAGCCAGGGGTCGGAGCATTTTGATGGAGTCACTATCAGAGGCATTAGTAACGTTGCCCATTATACTAGCAAGCCCTCCTTGAATGTCAGCAGTGTCAGTATTATTCTTACTATTATTGTGACATATTCCTGACGGCACTGCTCTACTCATCTCCTGGAGCCCCACATGGATCCCATATGATTCCACCAAATCTGTTGAGCCACCATTATTACTTTTAAGTACAGGGATCATAGTTTCAGATAAGTTGCTTTCCTTCCTACAAGGGCCAGAATCTACCTGTAGGCTTTCATTTTGTTGATCCAAGCCGGGTTCCTGCTGCTGTTCTGGTCCAGATGATGCCTCCAGCCCTGTAGCAAGGTTTAGCTGAGCTGACACAGCAAGGACGGGTTCCGCAGCTCCAGCTGGAAACAAGTCGTTGGAAGTTTCTTTAATATATTTAATATTTTTGGCAAAGGCAGGTGGGGCACTGGGTGATGAAAATGCCTCGGTGACTTTCGGTTGCCTCAGAGCGCTGGTTGCTGCAGTCCGCGATCGAGCCCCTCCAGTAGCACCAACATCTTTAAAACCGCCATCCGTTCTTCCCATCCAGCCTCCGCGCCGTCCCAAAACCATACCAGCGTTCACCGTCGTTTTAACATTGGGGGCCACTCCAGACATGACATTAGCGGAGTCCTTTGGCCCCCTTTTGATTGCCTTATCTCCTTTGTCGGTTCTGGGAGCCATGACCCGGCGCGAGTAATGAGAGAGCTCCCGCGGCCCGTCAGTGTAACAGCGGGTGCTCAGGAGCAGGCACCGTAGAGCTGCGACGATCAATCTCTCACGCAGCGGGATCCCGAAGTTCAGCAGCCGCATGACACGCCATGAGGTGAGTACACAGATCTCTTCATTTCAGTGGGGTGGTGGAGGGGAAGGGCAGCAGCGGCACAGAGCCAGGTCAGTCGGCCATCTTGCCTCGGATATGAATAATATTTTTTAATGTAATTTATAAACAATTTGTTAGTGCTTTAGATGTAACTATTTCATTTTGGTTTTTATGATCTCCAAAATTTGCATTGCATTATAATTAAGGCTTTCATATTTTCAGTTTTGTATTCCTTGAAAAATATGTCGGGATTCTTTTCAAGATTCATAAACATATGTTGCATTTTTATGCTGTAAAAATCAGGGATACTGTATTATTTAGGCACTTACAAATAATTTTTCTATTATTTTCTTCCTTCTCTCTTGAATTCTTCTTTCTTTTAATATCCTTGCTATCTTTGTGCAATCCCTACCTTGCATTTCCTCTTCCCCTAACCTTCCACTATTTCTCTCATCTTCCTGAACGTCTTCTTTTTCAGCAACCAAACTCCTCTTTCCAGTAGGCTATTCCCACATCATGTCAAAGATGTGAATAGCGAGAGATGTGTTTGCTCCTCAATAAGATATGACTGCTGCACATAAATGTTAATGGTGGACATATAGCTCATCACCCTGGTGCTCTTTTCTTCAGCCAAATGCCACAGACCAGCGCAAAGAAGTGTACATGAGGTGTATCTTGTGGGAAATTTTATGAGTCCCTATTGCAAGCCAGTATTAAGTTCTTTATCTCAAGGTAGCAGTGTTATAACTGGTCCTTTTTCAGTGTCAAGCAAAGCTTTTTGCCTTCTGTTGGTGAAACTATTTTTGTTTGTATTAAGACTCTGTGCACTTCTTCCCTCCTAAGCAGAGCTAAAGTGCTTGTGCCCTCTCCTTCAAACATGGTAAAACCGGCCTACACCTAATTGGCACTTTTAATTTACTTGCAAGTCCCTAATAAATAGTACTACATGTACCCAGGGCCTATAATTTAAATGCTACTAGAGGACCTGCAGCACTCATTGAACCCCCACTAAGTTGCCCTTTAAAAGAAGCCACAGGTATTCCACTGCAGCCTATAGTTAAATTTTAAGCTGCAATTACAGCCTAGCAAAATAGAAAGTTTGCATGGCCTAACCTTTCCTTTTTCATACCTTCATGTCACTCCTAAGTTAGGCTCTATAGGCTTATATGGCAGGGTGTGTTGTATTTAAAATGCAAGGCATGCATACTTAAGTTTTATATGTCCTAGCAGTGAAAAACTCCTAAACTATTTTTTCTGTTGTGTAAGGCCTATCTCTCAAATTGCCTAACACTGGATTCCCTTATTACATTTAATGAGTGATAGCTTGGGATTTTAAGCAGATAGAGATATTTTGTTTACACTCAAATAAGTTATAATTTGAAATCTTCTTTAATGGTGAACTTAGATTTTAATTCAAAATTCAGAAAATGTAACTTTTAGAAAGGTAGCATTTTCTTGTCCTAACCATTTGTGCCTTCTGCTAATGTCCTGGGTCACATGAGCGTGAATGGTTCTGCTGTTTGGGTTTATGTATTGCTTCCAGACAGTAACACAAAGGCGGCTTAGGTGTGGACAGAATAGGCCATCCCAGCAGGGTGACTGGGAGTGGCTGTACATTTGAAACACTTTAAAGGGCTTTGCCTCCTTCACACACATAGAAACCTGACACTAGGCCATCCCTGTCTTTTGGCAGCCTGGACAGTTTGGGCACTGATAGAAGAAGAACTTTCTAGAACCAGATGTGACTATAGGACAGGGAGTCTCTCACACAAATCCGGGCCCCAGGCATAAATATGGAACCTCCAGAGCCACTCTTCAGAACACTCCTGGACCTGTGGAAGTTACAGAAGAAGGACTACTCTGCTAACAGAGGACTGCCCTCTTGCTGAAGGACTGAATTGCTGTCTGAGAAGAATTGGACCTGCTTGCCTTCATCCTAGGTTACCCAGAGTAAATCCAAGGGTCATTTGTTGATGTCCCTTGTGAACTACATGGACACTACTTGCTTCAGCTGCCTCCCTGCAACTGTCCAGCTGGTCTGCTGCACTGGACCTGTCTATACTTGCAACTGGATATGCCGGAGCCATTCTGCTGGCCTCTAATTTTAGCAATGGTCCATCTTCCTTGCCCATCCTGCACAGAACCCACCAATTTTACATTACATCCTTTTCTGATAATGTCACCGACCTGATAATGCTTGTCTGTTCTGTTACCACCAGATCCTAGACCCATCTTTCCTTTTTAAACATCCTTATACATTCCGGTTTTGTGACATGTGTCTCTTGAAAAACTATTATTTAGGCTCCACATTCCCTGTTTCAAGACCCACCTCTGCTTCCTATGCCCACGTAGCACATTAATGTTCCTTGTAATGAAGCCTATCTTGGAGTTCATTATGGTCATGCCCATTCTAATGTTCCTCACCTCCAGAATCTGTGTCTGACAAATTTCAGGAAGTAAAACTTAAGTAAATGATGACTATTTTTATTTTTATTTTGTCCCCGATGCATCCCACACTGTGACTCTCCTGAACACTTCACCCTCTCCTCAGCAACCGCCCCCCCATTTTCCAAGATGGCATTTCAGGATGCCCGTTCAAGACACAATACCACTGGCTTCACCATATCTCCCAGATAACATCCTACATTATCTTTTGTCTTTCCCAATATTTCTACCTCTTTATATCTTTTATCACTTTATACAGCCAAGTGACATCAAAACATTCCAAAGTATACAACACAGTAAGATACTGCAAGATATATGAGGCAGAGGCAATTTTTTATGCTACTCCTACTTACTCTTACACAGCTTCAATACCATCGCCACCTTCTCCACATACCTGAAATTGTACATTTGGTTGTCCCATATTTCTCATAATGTGGCCAGAAATGTCATTTGTACTCTTGCACTCAGACGTCTGAGCTCTTCCATCTTTTTTCTAAGGGCCCACTGTCTATCTTCAGCCACTTGATATTTAAGAATTAGGGACAGATTACGATGCTGTAGGAAACGGCTCTGTCCCTTGTTCATCCATTCCAACAGCATTGTAATCTCCAGTTCGGATTAATTTCCAACCGACCCATTTGGATGGAGTCGGTCGGAAATTAATACAAACTGGATTTCCAAATGGTTTCCGACAGGCTCGGAGAGCCTGTCTGCCATTCAAAAAGCCTCCTGTAATCCCAAGGGCGGCTCTTTCTGCCCAAAGGGATTACAATGTCAGATTCTGAGAGCCTTTCTGTGCCAGCCTTTCTGACACAGAAAGCTGATCACAAGTCGACTTTTGGGGCTCCTAACAGGGCCTCCATGGGTGCAAGGCCTCTGATGGTGTCCGAGGGGGCACATGCCCCCTTTTGATCCCTGCACCCTGTGCCTGCCACGGGGTGCAGGGATGAATTGCACCTCTTCACTTTACACTGAGAGCATGCATTCTGGTCAGAATGCATGCTCCCATTGTAAAGAATAGGAGTGCGACCGAACAGTGTTCGGTCACATCCTAATTGTTTGGCTGGGACCGCCGACAGGAGGTCGGTCGATCCCAGTACCCAAATGATGTCAGATGGACTGAGGTCCGTCTGACATCATAATTGGACCCTTACTATTGAAGGAACAGCTGTTATACGTTACCTGTTTTGACTGTGCGCTTTGGTCAGTATATTTAACTTCACTAAATATTTCTGAAAATGTATTCATATCCTCCGGGACTTCTGCCTATCAGGGTTTTCCCCAGAGTGTTCTCTATGAACTATCTGTATCTGTCTTTCAAAATCTTTATCACACACACCATCAAGAAGACCATCTTTAATCAGTGAAATCATAAATGTTTTCAAGTCACCACCTTCACTGGCTTCAGGTACGCCTAGCATTTTAAAATTATTCCTCCTGGAATGGTTCTCTAGCCTCTCCATTGTTTAGCTGAGCATTCAATAACACAATATCTTGTTCTGATTTATTTACATGTTGGGAAACCATTTCCAGGCCCTGCGCTAACACCAGAGTATGTGCTGTCAGGTCATCCAGATTTTCTCCCAAAGTTCTACAGACCACCTTGATTTTCTTTTGGTTGTTCTCTGAGGTTTTAAGCCTACCCTGGATCTCCATTGATAAGTTCTGTATCAGGGGTATCAGACTTGATTCAGGGATTTCCTTTCCCAGGTGTTCCCCCTCTATTATCACCCCCTTCAGAGCTAGCTTCAGCACCCCCCGTTCTTCCATGTCGGGGGCCTGGATCTCAGAGGTGGGACATCTATTTGAGGTCTCAAAGTTCTATGGTGAGCATGTCACCTGGGTCAAGCCAGCTCTTCAATATCCCCTGAATCTCTATTCATAGATTGGGCTCTGACTCACATTCTTGTGCGATGGGCTTCTGACTTACTTCACATGGATTTGCCTGGGATCTCTTAACCGTGCCTTCTCCTGCCCTCTTATTCACTACCTTAGACTTCACATCCATGAGGGCTGGCACCTCATCCCATGGAGCCCCAAAGAGGATTGTGGGATAAGATTTGTGGGTTGCTCAAGCTGCTCTGGCATGAGTTTAAACTACGATAGGGAAGAGGGGGTAGTTTTAGAGTTATGCTGGGGTCTGAGTGCTCTGTCTTTCCTTTTGTTACTTGTCTCTTTCCCTAACACAGAACCCCCTTTAACACTCTGCAACTTGATTCCTCTCTTAGGATTTAATTGGCTGAAATTAAATGGTCTTATTATAGATCTCCTATCAACTGAGCTTCCACTCACCGAATGAGCTGATACAGGGGCCCTTGAGGATCTCAAACTGTACCTATTTTGTCTGTGTGACAGGGGTACCCCCTCTACCTCCTCCTTTCCCCTCTCCTTGTGAAATGCTCCCAGCCAAGTCTCCACCCTTAGCGAGTCCACTCACTTGTTTTGAAGATGAGTAGGGTATCAGCATCTGTTCCCTAAATGTAGGGTCTAAGATCTGCAACATCGGTAAGGGCAGGTGCTGGGATACAGGTTCCTACTGCCTGTAAACCTTCAAATTACTCTCCTCCAAATTCTTCAGCTCCTTACTTGGCCAATTTTGGCCTGCTTTTTGCCCACTTGCTGTGAATATAGTTTTTCTTGTGCTGCTACAGTCCAACCAGTCCGGGGGGGGGGAGACATTAGAGAGAAGGGAAATTATGAAGGACTTACAGACATATTATCAGAAATTGTTTAAAGAGAAGGCAACAATTCCCCGTGAGGTGGTCAAGCAATGGTTGAAGACCAGGACTCTGCAGGTTCTGCACAGAACCTAAAGGGAAAATTGGAAGTGAATATCAGTGAGATGGAGATTAGGAAAGCCATAGGTAAGCTCACAAAAGGTAACGCTAGCCCCTATGGTATACCAGCTGAGCTTTAAAAGTTAGAAATATAAATTATGACTCTAATATTAAAAAAAGTATTCAATTCAATACTGAGGGGTTAATGTAAGGATTCCAAGGTGCTAGTTTGAGGCAACTATTTCATTAATACTAAAAAATCCAAAAATGTTGGGGCTCGTACAGGCTAATATAATTGCTAAACATGGATTATAAAATACTGACCTCCATCAGGGCAACCAGATTAGCTGCAGCAATGTAGAGTTTATACAAGAAGACCAGAAGGGCTTTATGAGAGGCAGACATGTAAATGACCTAACACATATATTGATAGGTGTGATAGACCTGCAACAGATGTGCAAGATACCACTGGCAATTATAACCTTGGACGTGGCTAGGGCATTCGACCAGTTTAATTTATAATTTCCTTGGGAGTGCCTGGATTGGTTTGGCTTGCCTCAGAGTGTGATAAGGTTGATTCAAGCCTTTTACAGGGCACCAAAGGCAAGAATCCTTGTCAATTAATCCCTGTCAGATAATGTTTTGATACAGAGGTGTACGCGTCAGGGGTGTTCACCCTCCCCCCATGTTATTCAAGCTATATATTGAACCCTTCATGCAAATGATTAGGAAAGATATAGGCATCCTGCAATTCAGGTTTAGAGATTATGAACGGAAAATCTCCCTGTATGCTGATGATATTGTTACATACACCTTAGACTCACAGAAAGCTAAGCAGCAGGTGGAGTAATTGGTGAGAGAGTTTGGGGCCCATTTGGGTTATCAACTAAATGAGGATAAAACTGAGTTTATGATCTGAATATCCCCGTAGAACATTTGTTTGTTGAGAAAAAGAGTAGTATTAGGTACCTGGGGATATGGATAATGCAGGATTTAAAAGATATCCCACAAGAGAACTTGACCAAGGTCATTAAGGAAATTGATGCCATATTAAGAGGTTGCAATAATTTACCATCTATGGCAGAGTAAATCTGGTTAAAATGATAATCCTCCCTAAAGGTTACGTTTCTTTTTGATACTGTCCCTTTGGAATTTGATAAGAAGTAGCTAGCAGGGGTGCAAGTGAAGCTCTCAAGCTTTGTCTGTGCATATAAGGCCATCAGAATGTCCTGGGAAAAAATGAGTAGAAAATTACAGAAACAGGGATTACAGCTATCAGACTTATCAACCTACTGTTGGGATTTCCATTTCAAGAATTGCAGAATGTTAGTTGAAACAACTAAAGCACAGTTTTGGAGCTGTATGTTAACAGCGAAAAATCACGACAGAGCTTTTCTGCATGAATTTCTTCATCCTAACTACTTGAAGAAGAACTGAATTACAATCTTGAGATCTAGCACAAAACAAAGGTATAATTTGAGGCTGAAATAAGGCATCCACTATTATAGTGAGAGATTACCAGTGTGGTAATCCCCTGGCACTCCTGAATTCATGAGAGGTCAGATGGGCAAGATATTGAGAAAAGTAGGGGTTCAGAAATGGGGAGATCTCTTAGAGAAGGCAAGCCTGATTTCATAAGAAAATTTGAGTGGATTGACCAATGGAAAGTTTGAGAAATGTCATTATGTGCAACTCCTCTCATGGGTTAAAACTAAAATATTTCCACAACAAGACATCTTGAATTTGATTGAGGACATATGCAAGAAGGCATAGCTCAAAAAAGAGGTGAGAAAATGGCATAAATCAATATGCGCCACGATAGAAAAAGTAAGGAGGCTTCATCATTACTTTGGAGAAGGTGCTTGCCGGATCAAGACCTCGGAAAATTATGGCAAGCACCTTGAACATTTTGTATTCTTCAGTAAAGTCTGACTCCCTCAAAAGAAATCAGTTCTTTAAATGTAACAGCTTATACTGGGTGCCTAAAAAGTTGAGCAAGATTACAGGAGTGCAAGGGGCATCATTTGCTGACAATGTCCACATTTTTGCAACATGCACAACCTGCATCTATATTGGACAACAGTAGGCAGGGCTTTAGCAGATGTACTCCAACAAGATATCAAGGTAAGCCCGGCACGAAAATTGTTTGGGGTTATGTCAGCAGATGATGGGGAGAGATGGTGCTGGCCAAACCATTTGGAAAATTAGTATTTATCTTAATCCTACCAGCTAAATGCTTGATCTGTAGAAACTGAGTTAAAGAAGAGTCTTTGGTGTCGGAAAGGTTAAGGGAAATTTCAGCAAAGCATAAAAAATACAATGTAGTGCACGCAAAAATCTGGATACCTGGCAATTATATGAGATTTTACTTATGAGAAATGGGTAATAAAGTATGGGAGGACTTGGAAAACTTGGGTCCAATGATTTAACATCAAGCAGCAAGTGAGTGAGGCCTTTTATACTCACTTTTGTTTAGCTCACGCAGTTTCTCTTTGACAGCATGATTCTGCGGCGGGATCAGGAAAGAAGAACATTCTACAGAGGTAGACAAGGACAAAGAAAGAAGTCCCCCCAGGTCCTGGACCCTTGGCTGGCTTCAGCGTGTACTCCTCCTTTCCTAATTGTTGCTCCCATCAAATTTGACACAGCCGACACAGGATCTTGCATTACAGCCCCTCACTGCTCCTAATCAGTGGCCTTATTGGAACCTACGCAGCGCAATGCAAGTCGATACAGGCACCTTAATAGACTGACGTCATTTTAGGTCCAAAGGATGATAGTACAATCAAGTGGATCCAATTAACCTAAAGTGGGAAGATTAGATTTTTCATAGACAGGGCGCTCAGGTGAGTAAAAGTAATTGGTTTTATGGATAAGAAAAAATAATTGTGAGCTTAAGGTTAAAGGTGCACAAAGAAAGGGAAAAAATGATATTATGATACATGTTTTTATAGACATACTGGACTGTTTTGCCTGGAGTCATAAGACTCAAGATGTTGTTTCATAGCAAAAATTCTGTAGCAGTTTGCTTTGAGCCAGCATACATAACACTGTGCGTGGACTTCACAGTCACAGTCCCATATATGCACCTAATTCCATTTTAGGTGCGCAAAGGGGATGATTTCACAATGAAACATCATGCCTGCAGTTCATAAAACAGGAACTGTACACATATGTGACAGCACAGTGAAATCTTATTATTCTAGTTTTAAACTGCTCCCAGGGGAACAACGTTGGTGCTGGCAATGTCTTGCAAACTAGTTAACCTTTTCCACTTATGGATACAATCAGATATTTGGACCTGTTTTTTCAGGACTAAATCTGTATTAAATGTGGCAATAGTGAGGAACACACGCAGAGCTGACGGGGTTGCAGAGGAAGGAGTTTCTCCGCTCGAAAAATATTCCTCCACAGAGAAATACATTTTGGCAAATGCAATTTCACTTTTACTAAGCTTTTACATAATCATATCTATCTATCTATCTATCTATCTATCTATCTATCTATCTATCTATCTATCTATCTATCTATCTATCTATCTATTCACTAAAAAAAACATAGGTTTCAGGGGCGTTATAGTTAGCTGGACATTTACCTCGTACAAAACCCTAGAAATTCTCCTGTTATAGTTAGTTCAGCTAACTATAACTAGCGCCCCCGCAATGCACTACTGATGACGTCACATATTACATCACTCATGACATGGTCAGTGACATCACTGATGACATCACTGATGACATCCCAAATGACATCACTGATGACATCACTGATGACATTATTCAGTGAATGTGTGTTGTTCTGAAAAGTTTAAATATGTTTTATATATTTATAGTGAAAGGGCTATGGAACAATGAGTGGGTGTATAAGTGTGTGAATGGGTGATTTTCTAGGTGCGTAACTGACTCTATAAGTGAGTCATTAAATGCATCTTACTGCAGACTAGTGACTAAACTGTGTGAATGTCTGTATGTGTCTGTGTGTTGGTGTATAAGTGACTGCATGGTTTTGTGAATAGCTAGATGAGTGTGTACATGGGTTATTGATTGGTTGTCTGAGTATCTGTATGGGTGCCTGAGTGTTTGTGTGGGTAGGGTGTGTGTGACTCTGTGCATAGATGTGTGAGTGGGTGATTCAGTGGGTGCATGGTTTTAAGAGTGCATCTGTGATGGACTGTATGGTTGGGTGACTGTATGTAAGGGTGTGTTAGTGATTGAATGTATATCTCAGTTGTACATGTGTCAGTAACTACATATGTGAAACACAGTGTATATGTGTGTAAGAGTATATAGCTATTTATATGTGAGAGTGTGTGATTTTGGGAGTGGCTGTATGGATGAGTGTGGGCTTGTATCAGTAAGTGTATAAGAGCGTCAGAATTTGTTAGTATTTTTATGAGTAAGTGAACTTGAGTGTGTTTAACTGTATAGGTGAGTAAATTGGACTGTAATTAATTATTTGCATGACTGACTAGGTGTGTCAGTACCTCAAATGGATGATTGGCGGTGTGTGAGTGTCTATATAGGTGTATAAATGCATATGATTGACCTGTACTGAGTGACTGTAAGTATGAGTGACTGTACAGGTGAGTGAGGGGAGGTGTATGTAGACCTGAGAGTCAATGAGTGGGTATGTAGTTATTGGTATTGGAGTATCTATGGTTTTCAAAATGGCAGTCTGAAATTTTGAGTCAGTGCATCAAAGGTTATATTAGGGTGTGAGAAGATGCACTAATTTATCACATGGATGACGTCATCAGTGATGTCATCAGTGATGTCATTTGAGATGTCAACAGTGATGTCATCAGTGATGTTACTGACCATGTCATGAGTGATGTAATATGTGACGTCATCAGCAGTGCATTGCGGGGGCGCGAGTTATAGTTAGCTGAACTAACTATAACAGGGGAATTTCTATAGTTTTGTACGAGGGGAATGTCCAGCTAACTATAACGCCCCTGAAACCTTTGGTTTTTTCAGTGAATTTCAAAGGTTTTTTAAATGCCAATTCCTAACTATAACGTGCATGAAACCTATGGTTTTTTCAGTGAATTTCAAAGGTTTTTTAAATGCTAATTCCTACCTATAACTTATCTCTGAAGATATCATGTTTAATGATTTTGATTGGATTTGTATATTTTTCAAATTCAGTGTGTCAATTTTATTAATTACATTTTTTTTAAATACTTTTTATCACCATTTTTTAAACATATTTTTTCAATTAATTCTTTTAAAAATTAAAAAATATTATTTGAACTTAATGGGTTTTTCAAACATATTTTTTTATATTTTTAAAAATATTTTTGTAACTATATGTGCAAAACTTTATTTTATATATTTTTTCAATATTTTTGGATCCGCACACCCTAAGCGCACCGTTCCCGATACCTACGCGATAGCATCCGCACATGGTAGGCGTCGGGTACATGGTTAGTGCGCGATCGCAATGCGACCGGTAGGCGACTCCCAGCCTACACGCGACATGTTCGATGTACGTAACGCGATATTTACGCGCTTCCGCGATGCGTCATCTGCATCTATGACGTGGTAGGTGCGCGGATCTCGCGATGTGAATATGAATTGAAGTCAAACTCTAAACTAGTCTTAAAACTAAAATATTTTTACATCTAATCCTATAAAAACATTCTATTCAATTTCGCGGATGCGCGCTGGTTGCGTGCTGCGTAAGCGCAGGGTGCGCGGATCCCATGTGACCTGCAAAAAAAGAGATTTGATTGGTTCCTTACACTTCCTCTTCTAACTATTGAAAGACCCCACCCATTTCAATCATTCTTCTTTGACCTTCTTTAGAGCACCATCTCTTTGGAGAGAAGAAGATTTTTTAGACTAAGTTTACACTTAGCTCTAACTTTTTTCAACCAAAAATGGCTTCAGGGCAGCAGGCATCACCTGCATCACCTCATACTTTTGAGGATGAATTTTTGGCGGAGGCACCACCCAAAAACATTTTTCTTCAGTGGTGTGGAAATTTTTTACTTTTCCCGAGGGGCAGAATAAGACCAATGCCACCTTGGTCACGTGCAAGATTTGCAAAAGAGTCCTGTCGCGAGGGGATCCTAACAAGAAATACTCTTGCGGCACGGCAAGTATGATGAAGCACATGAGGACACTTCATCCAAACAATCTTGCACGAGAAGAGTGCCGATGGATGAGAAACACTCCTGCTCCTGCGACATCCACCTCATCGCAGCCGAGCACATCAAGAGTGCATCCATCAGCCCAAACCTTGGACATCCGTCCTCAATTTCAATTTTTAAAAGTGCTCTGCACTATGTGCAATGCGACTTTGTGCTATGGTGAGCAGTCAATCGATCTGATCTGCCGCCGCCAAGAAAGTCACATTTGCTTTTTTTTTTATTGTTCCCTGAAGTTCATTTGGTTTCTCCTGTTTTTTTAAATTTTTTTGGCAGCAAAACCAAAAACAATTAAAAATTGTTCAGAAAACCCCAAAAAAATTATAAAAGAAGAAAGAAGAAAAAGAAAAGTTCTTGTAAGAACTAACTTTCCTGGTTTAAAAAAAGAGCTAAATTTCTTTGTTAGTGGGGAGGAGCTTCGCGCGCATCCAAGATGGTCGCGTGAGCACAGGGCTCCACGGACCCTTGCCGCTCCTCGCAACTTATCCTGATATTATCCTGGATTTGTGGACGGATTCTGGAAGATGAACCTTGGCTGAACCCATAACTCTTCTCAGAACGAAAATCGGGCCGGGGAGACCTGAAATACAGCGTCTTGCATTTTGGAGGCCCACCTGGAAGCTGTGCCCGGTGCTTTGGTGTACCGTGGGGCCGGGGAGTAGTTGAACAACAACGGCATCGGAGCCTTGCCAATGACCGTGCACCCACTTTCAGTTTCGCTTTTGCACTTCTGCATGTCCTGATCGAGGAGCTACTTTGCACGGCTGGGGCGGCCTTGGTACTGGACTGATTTGTGCCTTTTTCTCAACTCTCCCGAGCGGGCTCTCGGACAGTCTGTGTCTGATCTGCTGGTGCCCCTTTGCTATCGGTCCGGGCGGACCCCACCGGTGAGCATCGCCCAACATGGGGGGCAAGGGGGATCCCGAGAAACGGAAGACCAAGACATCCCTGCGTGGAGGACCAGTCCAGAGTAACATCATGGATCGCTATACCCAGGGTAAAGGGACCCCCGGGCCGGCGGGTGCCGTCATGGAGGACTCCGGTGGGGGTCCGTCCGTCCCCACGGAATTGTCGCTGCAGGACGTTATGGGCGCCATCACCGTCATAAGGGAGACCATCACCCAGCAATACGAGGCTCTGGCCCGTAAAATTGACACGGTTGCCATTGATGTTACGTTAATCCGGGCGGATCTCTCTAAGACTAACGAGAGGGTTCAATCGCTGGACTTGAGGACATCCACTCTTGTCACGGATGTATCGGACCTCCAGGCAACTCTTGGCGATCTAAAGTCTGCAAACGACGCGATGTCCCGGCGGCTGGAGGATTTCGAAGGTCGGGCACGACGCAATAATATCCGTGTCATAGGTGTACCGGAGACTTCCAACAATCGTCCGGTGGACCTTATGGTCGAGGATCTCATCCTCAATTATCTTGCTCCTTCAGGCCTGAGCAAGTTCTTCGCCGTGAAGCGTGCCCATCATGTCCCGGGCGGTAGGCCTCGACCAGGCGCTCCCCCGAGGCCTATCATTGCAAAACTTTTTCATTACAGAGACCGGGATGCGATCTTGCAGGCCTCGAGGGTGCACGGCCCAGTTAAATATGAGAATTCCTCCGTCAACCTCTTCCCGGACTTCACCCAACTCGTTCAGAAACAGAGAATGAGCTTTCAGGGGGTGAAGCGCCGTCTTCGAGATCTGGACATCAAATACTCTATGCTTTTCCCTGCCAGGCTTCGTGTGGAATATGAAGATCGGACTCTCTTTTTTGAACGCCCCGACACAGTGAGTGACTGGTTGGATTCCCTGCCGGAACCGGGAGACCGAACTGGGCGTACTGGCGGTGCCGAGGGCGGTGGGCCTCTGCAGGAATAATTCTTGGTCCTCCACTTTGACATTTCCTTCTGTGCTCAGCCAGGTTCTACTTCAATTGTATATTTTGTCTATTAATGTTTCGTCTGGGTGCGGGCGGGGACGGGTCCCTTTCCTCCTCTAGGGTCTTTTTGTAGCATGGGATTGTTAGGGCGACAGGCACACTGCAAGTTGGGGGGGCTGTATAGTCCGCAGGGGTGCAGGGTGGGGGGGTGGCAATGGTGTGGGGGTGGGAGGGTGGCAGTGGTGGATGGGTTGTGTGTTTTTTCTTTTCAAGGCGGTGTTATTGTTTTCTTTCAGTTTCAGGTGTCTGGCTGCGTGCCCGGGGACTCCAGCTTCTTGTGTTGGGATGGGGGGGACGGGTTGAAACTGATGTCTTGGAACGTCAACGGATTGGGGGACCATATCAAACGTGGGGTTGTGTTGCAATATTTGCGTCGATTGGCCCCTGATGTGGTATTTCTTCAAGAGACGCACTTGGTGGGAAATGTATGTCATGCTATGAACAGGGGGGGCTACCGACTGGTCGCACACTCTGGCTTCACCACTGGCTCCAGAGGGGTGGGCATCTTGCTGCGCTCTTCCCTCCCGCTTGAGATTGACAAAGTTACTCTTGATGATAGAGGACGCTATGCGTCTTTGACTGGGCGGTGGGAGGGGCAAACTCTTTCATTGGTTTCGGTCTATGTTCCCCCGGGCCTCCAGACCTCCACTTTCTCTGATGTGGGTCGTATGTTACTTGAACTTCCTGATAGTCTCCTGATTGTGGGTGGGGATTTTAATTCCGTGATTTCTGGCGAGTTAGATCGTTACCCTCCCAGGGCCCTCTCTGCCGCCCAGGCGTGGCTCGGCGGGTTCTTGGACACTTTCGGACTGCTGGAGGTTGATACATCCGACACAGAGTCAGTACACATTCCACTCCGGGGCCCACGGGAGTCTCTCCAGACTAGATTATTTTCTAATGCCCGCGGCCCAGACCACCCGGGTCCGGGAGGTTAAGCACCTGGCCCGGGGCATTTCCGATCATTCCCCATTGTGGCTCCTCTTCGATACCGGGATGCGATCCGCCGGGCGGATCGCCCCCATTAACCCCTGGTACTTGCGTGACCCCAAGATTCGCAAGGGTCTCATTAAGTCGCTTGATCAGTATTTTCTGGAGAATGAGGGGTCCGTCTTGTCCTCAGTGTCCCTGTGGGAGGCCTTCAAAACGGTCCTCCGAGGACACGCCCTATCCCTGATCGTGGAGGCCAAGAAAGCTAAGAACGGGGAGGTGGTTGCGTTGGAGGCTGAGATATCGGGGTTGGAGGCTGCCTTGGAGACGGGTGTCACTCAGGAAGGGCTCCATGCCCTCAACCTGAAGCAGTTCGAGTATAAGTCCCTTGTTACGGATGCTGCTCGGACAATGTATAGGGAACAGCAGGGTAGACTGTATGATGCTGGGGATAAGGCGGGTAAATTGATTGCTTGGCTTGATAAGAAGGAGAGAGTGAATCGAGTGGTCCCCGTGCTTCAGACGTCGGAGGGAGTGAGTGTGACTGACCCTGGTGAGATTGTGGAGTGTTTTGCGGACTACTTCTGTGCTGTGTACTCCCCGGTGTCTACTAGAGATGAGTCTGACTCCCGTCACTTGTTGAAGGATATTGCTTTGCCCTGCTTGTCGGTGGAGGAGCGTGAGCAAATGGATGCCCCACTTTCGGTTGACGAGATTGCAACCGCGATTCGTTCCCTTCGCTCAGGCAAGGCTATGGGCCCCAACGGACTCCCGATTGATTGAACTCTATAAACTGCAACCGGATAAACTTGCGCCATTTCTCCGTCGTATGTTCTCGGAGTCGCTTGAACTCGGCTCTCTCCCTGATGACCAACGCCTGGCCACTATAGTCGTGATTCCCAAGGACGGTAAGCCTCGGGACCGTTGCGCCTCATATAGGCCTATTTATCTGCTGAACGCAGAGCCGAAAATCCTTGCCAAGGTTCTTGCGAACCGCCTGCTTACTGTTATTTGCGATCTAGTGCATCCGGACCAATCCGGTTTTATCCCGCACCAGAATACGGCCCTTAACTTGCGGCGCCTACATGGCATACTTGCAAGGGCGGAATATCTTTCAGAGCCGGCCATCTTGGTTTCCTTGGACGCCACGATGGCCTTTGATACGATAGAATGGCCATATCTTTGGGCCGCCCTGGCAAAGTTTGGCTTCGGGGCGGGATTTATTAATTCGGTTAAACTCTTATACGCTGCCCCTCTGGCACAGGTGGTCGTTAACGGGAGGGTTTCCCGGCCCTTCGTTCTTAGGAGGGGCACTAGGCAGGGGTGTCCGTTGTCTCCCCTGCTCTTCGCGTTAGCTTTGGAACCGCTCGCTGCTTGGCTCCGTTGGGAACCGTCGATAAGAGGGATCCAGTGGGCCCCTGGCTTCGAGGATCGTGTTTCGTTGTACGCGGACGACATTCTCTTGTACCTCACCTCACCACGTAAGTCACTCAATATGCTCTTTGACATCCTCACTTCCTTCGGCAAGAACTCTGGTTTGATCATTAACTGTTCCCAATCTTGTGTCTATGCTATATCCGGTGGCTTTCCTCTCTTGCCTTCTCGTTTTCCCATTAAGGCGTCCAGCTCCGGCTTTACGTACCTGGGGGTGTACGTCTCATTGGATCCTGCTGTCCGCTACGAGCATAATCTCCTCTCTCCACTTCGGAGATTGAGGTTAGACGTGGCCCGTTGGCGTAAGCGTCCCTTGTCTCCCCTCGGTCGTACGGCACTTTTTAAAATGATGTCTCTTCCCCGATTTCTTTACGCACTTCAGAACTCCTTTGATATTATTCCGGCGGCCTACTTCCGGGAAGTAGAGAGCTTACAAAGGAGACTTGTTTGGGGCGGTCGTGCACGTATTGCTCTTGCAAAACTGACTATCCCCTGGTACGACGGGGGCATCGCGCTCCCGGACATCAGGAGGTACTATTGGGCTTCCCAGCTATCTGCTATTAACCATGCAACGTACTCACCTGGTCCGAATCCGGCTTTCAAAATGGATAGATTTTTGTTACCTGGCGGCAACTTTAACAGAGCGCTTTACTCTCGATCGGCTGGGAGGACCTTAACCGGTCCCACTAAGATTGCAGTACGCTTGTGGAAGGCTGCGAATGTGGCCATGGGCTGGAATGATCGCTTGACGGGCGCGACCCCCTTGTTTGCGTCTGAAAGATTGGGAAGCCTCTGGACGACTAAGGGATTCGAGCGTTGGGACACGATTGGCATCAGCAGAGTAGGTGACCTTTGGGTGAAGGGTGCGGTTAAATCCTTCGCTGCGCTGCAGAGTGAGTACGAATTGATTGAGAGGGAGTTCTTTCGGTACGTTCAGGTTCGCCACGCTTTGCTCGCGGCCATCGGGGCGGGGACTGCAGTCCCTGTGTCTTCGCCACTCGAGGACCGCATACTCGACGGTCACTTGCCCGACAGTACTATTTCCCTTATCTATAAAAAACGAATAAACATTCGGGTGGATCTCCTCGTGCGTCTGCGGGAGGCGTGGATCGGGGATGGGGTGGAACTGGACGACGAGGACTGGCAGTCTGCTCTGTCCTCCCCTAAGGAGGTGGCCATACCCGCGCGTCTTCGTCTTGTCCAGCTTAAAATTCTCCACCGTGTCTACGTGACGGGCCCTCGTTTAGTTCTGATGGGTTTCTCTGAAGACGGGCTCTGTAGGCGCGGCTGTGGGCTCAGCGCCACTTTTCTCCATGTTCTCTGGGAGTGCCGTAAGGTTGCAGAGTATTGGCGCCGGGTGCATGCTGTCATGGAATGTGTCACTGGGGTCGCCCTGTTGCCTGAGGTTCGCCGATGTGTGCTGAACGTGTGGGAGCCTAACGATTATAATGCGGCTCAGACTCGGTGGGCGGCCCTTGGGAACATGGTTGCTAAGAGGGACATCGCACAGCTTTGGGGTTCCCGGCGGCCTCCCACCGTGTCAGTATGGAAGGAGAACATGGACTGGTGCATGTGCAGAGAGAAGACTGTGTATGTGGCAAGGGATAAGCCGGGGGCGTGGGGTAGAATTTGGGGCCAGTGGAACGCGTACCGTGGGAACATCTGCACACCCCCCCTCGTGGACTCATCTGATGCTGCCTTGTCCCCCTGATCCTGAGGTTCCCGGACTATTGCATTTCACCTGTAGATGGTTATGGCTCTCCCGTCGCCCCCACCTCCCCCTTGATCATCCTCATTGACCACCCGAGGGTGGAGTTGGTACTGTGTGGTCCCCCAGCCGTGGTTAGACGCCTCTTTTTCGATGGTTTCCGCCTTGTCTTTTGGTGTTATTTTATTTTTCCTTTTTTGTTTGTATTTCTAAAATTTATGTATCCGGATAACTTCTGAGGTGCACTCAGTACTTTGTCAATTCGGCTGAACCCCAGGGGGCCCATTGCTTCCTTGATGTTGTTGAACATGTATATATTAGCGGCCGGCCCTGGTGGTTGTAGGCCCATATTTGTATTGAGTTTTTATGTGCAATAAAGGTTTTTCAAAAAAAAAAAAAATAATAATTATTTGTTAGTGTTAGTTTAGATTAATGTATGTGTAGTACGTAATTGACAGAATGAATGCATTAGTAGCGTATGGTGAATGTATAAGTGCAGAAGTATGAGGAAGTGCTGCAGCATCACACAGTAATCTCTTTAACTGCAGTGTGCTGTAGTACTTCAGAAGCACAGGGATGCAACATATGTACATAAATATGTTGCAAATCTATGCTTCTGTCTGCACGGCTGCTTAAACTGCAGCCATGTGGTGACACAGACACCATTGTACCATAGTGCAAGGATATCTGTGTCATGTGCTGTTTGTTTTTCTGCAGGAAGACACACCTTCCTGCACAAAAACAATGAGAAAATGCATTTTTCTCCTTCAATGTATGCTGAACATTTCAGCATGCATTGAAGATATAAAAATGTGGAGAAATGAAAACACTTCTCCTTGTTGTGCTTTCCTGCACCAATTTTAGAATGGTGCACCATTCACACACATATCGAGATTTATGATTTCTGATAAATCAAGACATGTGTCTTGTTCTATGAGTATTCAGTGCAATCATGCACAACAACACTTATAGAACACCCTATCAACGCAAAGTGGTCTGCATGATGAGGTTGCATTTACATGGAGTATAAAAAGTGCACAGAGTGCCTTTTCCTCTCTTTGTAAATATGAAAGTGTATCTTAAGCAATAACTATGTTACAAAAAGTGACATATTTCCGTTTTTAAAATTCCTTGTGAATAAGAATAATTGAAATAATTGCGGCCCTTCAATAGCTAAAATAGGAAATATTATGAGCCCCTCAAATTTCTTTTTTTGCAGGTCACATGATATCTGATTATGGTCAGATTTCAAAACTACATAGGTATAAACAGAGGGTTTTAGAAACATGTTTCCACTTTGTAGCTTCCTGCAGACCTCCTCATTCTGCATATTGCGACTTAGTTAAACTTACCTTCACAGTAATAGGAATAAAAAATGGTACACATTTTTTTCACATTTTCATTCCAATCTAAATTCTTAAAAATTGCTTATTTTAAAATTTGGATCTGTGAAAGAAAAGAAAAAAATATATAACATGTAATAATACATTTTTTATAACACAGCATAATTTCCAAAAAGTAATTTTTTTGCCTTTTTCGCTGTTCTCAGAATATATTGAATTTCACTAGAAATAGTGATTTCAATCGTACTCATCACTTAACAGCGGGCAAAAAAAAAAACAATCAGAAAGATTGTTAAAAAAAAAACAACATACTATTCTCAGTAAAATTCCAGAAAATACAAATCATACATATATGAAATGCTTACAGATTACAACATTTTATAACTTTAACTTATAAAAACATTAAAATAATCACCGAATAAATGACCACCAAATGTCCATAATTAAAAATATGACTTTCCTTGAGGCCAAATGGTATTTTTGCACTTCTTCTTTATGTAAATTGTCCAATGGTAGTCCTATTAAATTATAATCTTAAATTCCTCAGAGAGTGAATTATCTTCCTAAAACTTTGGCTTTAAAAATATTAGGTAGGAATTTGGTAATTCACTAGGCAAAAGTTGTTTGAAAACCAACTGGGCATCATTACAAAGTGTCCAGCCTTTGTCACATTTTAGATTGGCAGTGTAATGTCCAGATGTGGTGGAAGGTCCATCATGGAAAATTATTGCAATTGCTACACAAGTCCTTCCTGATATTGATAGTTGTGCTGCTACAAATTGTTTTATTAAAGTATCCAATTTTCTTCCGTCAGCTGTACAACGTTGCATCATTAAAATTATGTATTTTCGATATTTTGTTAAGAATAATGTGGATAACATTTCTACATTGGCTACACTCCATGTTTTGAATTGCACCTTTCACTGATTTATTGAAAGCCACTGATTTACAGTCTGGTAATGTTAAATACAGAAATCTCTCAGTGTCTGCATTGGTGCTACATGTATACATGCAATTTTCACAATAATGTTCCCATTTGTAAGAAAGGCCCAAAATATTTTCTATTTCTACACCTTCATTTTCAAAAATGGTAAGCATATACATTAAAAATTCCTGTGCATCTTGTTGGATATTTTGTGTAAATTGTGTAGAACCAGAACACACATCCAAAAGACTACGAACATCTGAAACAGATTGTATTTTACTTCTATCTGTTGTCAATTTTTCATAAACAGAATGCAACAGAGAACAAAATCATTTTTGCTGATTCTCCATAATTTGTTCTTGCAAACCTTCAAGATAAAAAACAACATTGACCATTACATTAGCATAGCAGTTGACACCAGAACTATTTTCAAACTGATAACCAGCAATCTCTCCAACAGTGTCCAATTGCTTTTTACCTGCAATCACAACATTATCTTGTTCTTTTCTTTTCTTGACACCTTCAGAACAGATATTCTCTAACCTTCTTTTTTGACCAACCACACGCTTTTCATGTTCCATGTTCTCTGGGAGTGCCGTAAGGTTGCAGAGTATTGGCGCCGGGTGCATGCTGTCATGGAATGTGTCACTGGGGTCGCCCTGTTGCCTGAGGTTCGCCGATGTGTGCTGAACGTGTGGGAGCCTAACGATTATAATGCGGCTCAGACTCGGTGGGCGGCCCTTGGGAACATGGTTGCTAAGAGTGACATCGCACAGCTTTGGGGTTCCCGGCGGCCTCCCACCGTGTCAGTATGGAAGGAGAACATGGACTGGTGCATGTGCAGAGAGAAGACTGTGTATGTGGCCCGGGATAAGCCGGGGGCGTGGGGTAGAATTTGGGGCCAGTGGAACGCGTACCGTGGGAACATCTGCACACCCCCCCTCGTGGACTCATCTGATGCTGCCTTGTCCCCCTGATCCTGAGGTTCCCGGACTATTGCATTTCACCTGTAGATGGTTATGGCTCTCCCGTCGCCCCCACCTCCCCCTTGATCATCCTCATTGACCACCCGAGGGTGGAGTTGGTACTGTGTGGTCCCCCAGCCGTGGTTAGACGCCTCTTTTTCGATGGTTTCCGCCTTGTCTTTTGGTGTTATTTTATTTTTCCTTTTTTGTTTGTATTTCTAAAATTTATGTATCCGGATAACTTCTGAGGTGCACTCAGTACTTTGTCAATTCGGCTGAACCCCAGGGGGCCCATTGCTTCCTTGATGTTGTTGAACATGTATATATTAGCGGCCGGCCCTGGTGGTTGTAGGCCCATATTTGTATTGAGTTTTTATGTGCAATAAAGGTTTTTCAAAAAAAAAAAAAAATTATTTGTTAGTGTTAGTTTAGATTAATGTATGTGTAGTACGTAATTGACAGAATGAATGCATTAGTAGCGTATGGTGAATGTATAAGTGCAGAAGTATGAGGAAGTGCTGCAGCATCACACAGTAATCTCTTTAACTGCAGTGTGCTGTAGTACTTCAGAAGCACAGGGATGCAACATATGTACATAAATATGTTGCAAATCTATGCTTCTGTCTGCACGGCTGCTTAAACTGCAGCCATGTGGTGACACAGACACCCTTGTACCATAGTGCAAGGATATCTGTGTCATGTGCTGTTTGTTTTTCTGCAGGAAGACACACCTTCCTGCACAAAAACAATGAGAAAATGCATTTTTCTCCTTCAATGTATGCTGAACATTTCAGCATGCATTGAAGATATAAAAATGTGGAGAAATGAAAACACTTCTCCTTGTTGTGCTTTCCTGCACCAATTTTAGAATGGTGCACCATTCACACACATATCGAGATTTATGATTTCTGATAAATCAAGACATGTGTCTTGTTCTATGAGTATTCAGTGCAATCATGCACAACAACACTTATAGAACACCCTATCAACGCAAAGTGGTCTGCATGATGAGGTTGCATTTACATGGAGTATAAAAAGTGCACAGAGTGCCTTTTCCTCTCTTTGTAAATATGAAAGTGTATCTTAAGCAATAACTATGTTACAAAAAGTGACATATTTCCGTTTTTAAAATTCCTTGTGAATAAGAATAATTGAAATAATTGCGGCCCTTCAATAGCTAAAATAGGAAATATTATGAGCCCCTCAAATTTCTTTTTTTGCAGGTCACATGATATCTGATTATGGTCAGATTTCAAAACTACATAGGTATAAACAGAGGGTTTTAGAAACATGTTTCCACTTTGTAGCTTCCTGCAGACCTCCTCATTCTGCATATTGCGACTTAGTTAAACTTACCTTCACAGTAATAGGAATAAAAAATGGTACACATTTTTTTCACATTTTCATTCCAATCTAAATTCTTAAAAATTGCTTATTTTAAAATTTGGATCTGTGAAAGAAAAGAAAAAAATATATAACATGTAATAATACATTTTTTATAACACAGCATAATTTCCAAAAAGTAATTTTTTTGCCTTTTTCGCTGTTCTCAGAATATATTGAATTTCACTAGAAATAGTGATTTCAATCATACTCATCACTTAACAGCGGGCAAAAAAAAAAACAATCAGAAAGATTGTTAAAAAAAAACAACATACTATTCTCAGTAAAATTCCAGAAAATACAAATCATACATATATGAAATGCTTACAGATTACAACATTTTATAACTTTAACTTATAAAAACATTAAAATAATCACCGAATAAATGACCACCAAATGTCCATAATTAAAAATATGACTTTCCTTGAGGCCAAATGGTATTTTTGCACTTCTTCTTTATGTAAATTGTCCAATGGTAGTCCTATTAAATTATAATCTTAAATTCCTCAGAGAGTGAATTATCTTCCTAAAACTTTGGCTTTAAAAATATTAGGTAGGAATTTGGTAATTCACTAGGCAAAAGTTGTTTGAAAACCAACTGGGCATCATTACAAAGTGTCCAGCCTTTGTCACATTTTAGATTGGCAGTGTAATGTCCAGATGTGGTGGAAGGTCCATCATGGAAAATTATTGCAATTGCTACACAAGTCCTTCCTGATATTGATAGTTGTGCTGCTACAAATTGTTTTATTAAAGTATCCAATTTTCTTCCGTCAGCTGTACAACGTTGCATCATTAAAATTATGTATTTTCGATATTTTGTTAAGAATAATGTGGATAACATTTCTACATTGGCTACACTCCATGTTTTGAATTGCACCTTTCACTGATTTATTGAAAGCCACTGATTTACAGTCTGGTAATGTTAAATACAGAAATCTCTCAGTGTCTGCATTGGTGCTACATGTATACATGCAATTTTCACAATAATGTTCCCATTTGTAAGAAAGGCCCAAAATATTTTCTATTTCTACACCTTCATTTTCAAAAATGGTAAGCATATACATTAAAAATTCCTGTGCATCTTGTTGGATATTTTGTGTAAATTGTGTAGAACCAGAACACACATCCAAAAGACTACGAACATCTGAAACAGATTGTATTTTACTTCTATCTGTTGTCAATTTTTCATAAACAGAATGCAACAGAGAACAAAATCATTTTTGCTGATTCTCCATAATTTGTTCTTGCAAACCTTCAAGATAAAAAACAACATTGACCATTACATTAGCATAGCAGTTGACACCAGAACTATTTTCAAACTGATAACCAGCAATCTCTCCAACAGTGTCCAATTGCTTTTTACCTGCAATCACAACATTATCTTGTTCTTTTCTTTTCTTGACACCTTCAGAACAGATATTCTCTAACCTTCTTTTTTGACCAACCACACGCTTTTCATGTTCCATGTTCTCTGGGAGTGCCGTAAGGTTGCAGAGTATTGGCGCCGGGTGCATGCTGTCATGGAATGTGTCACTGGGGTCGCCCTGTTGCCTGAGGTTCGCCGATGTGTGCTGAACGTGTGGGAGCCTAACGATTATAATGCGGCTCAGACTCGGTGGGCGGCCCTTGGGAACATGGTTGCTAAGAGTGACATCGCACAGCTTTGGGGTTCCCGGCGGCCTCCCACCGTGTCAGTACGGAAGGAGAACATGGACTGGTGCATGTGCAGAGAGAAGACTGTGTATGTGGCCCGGGATAAGCCGGGGGCGTGGGGTAGAATTTGGGGCCAGTGGAACGCGTACCGTGGGAACATCTGCACACCCCCCCTCGTGGACTCATCTGATGCTGCCTTGTCCCCCTGATCCTGAGGTTCCCGGACTATTGCATTTCACCTGTAGATGGTTATGGCTCTCCCGTCGCCCCCACCTCCCCCTTGATCATCCTCATTGACCACCCGAGGGTGGAGTTGGTACTGTGTGGTCCCCCAGCCGTGGTTAGACGCCTCTTTTTCGATGGTTTCCGCCTTGTCTTTTGGTGTTATTTTATTTTTCCTTTTTTGTTTGTATTTCTAAAATTTATGTATCCGGATAACTTCTGAGGTGCACTCAGTACTTTGTCAATTCGGCTGAACCCCAGGGGGCCCATTGCTTCCTTGATGTTGTTGAACATGTATATATTAGCGGCCGGCCCTGGTGGTTGTAGGCCCATATTTGTATTGAGTTTTTATGTGCAATAAAGGTTTTTCAAAAAAAAAAAAAAAAAAAAATTATTTGTTAGTGTTAGTTTAGATTAATGTATGTGTAGTACGTAATTGACAGAATGAATGCATTAGTAGCGTATGGTGAATGTATAAGTGCAGAAGTATGAGGAAGTGCTGCAGCATCACACAGTAATCTCTTTAACTGCAGTGTGCTGTAGTACTTCAGAAGCACAGGGATGCAACATATGTACATAAATATGTTGCAAATCTATGCTTCTGTCTGCACGGCTGCTTAAACTGCAGCCATGTGGTGACACAGACACCCTTGTACCATAGTGCAAGGATATCTGTGTCATGTGCTGTTTGTTTTTCTGCAGGAAGACACACCTTCCTGCACAAAAACAATGAGAAAATGCATTTTTCTCCTTCAATGTATGCTGAACATTTCAGCATGCATTGAAGATATAAAAATGTGGAGAAATGAAAACACTTCTCCTTGTTGTGCTTTCCTGCACCAATTTTAGAATGGTGCACCATTCACACACATATCGAGATTTATGATTTCTGATAAATCAAGACATGTGTCTTGTTCTATGAGTATTCAGTGCAATCATGCACAACAACACTTATAGAACACCCTATCAACGCAAAGTGGTCTGCATGATGAGGTTGCATTTACATGGAGTATAAAAAGTGCACAGAGTGCCTTTTCCTCTCTTTGTAAATATGAAAGTGTATCTTAAGCAATAACTATGTTACAAAAAGTGACATATTTCCGTTTTTAAAATTCCTTGTGAATAAGAATAATTGAAATAATTGCGGCCCTTCAATAGCTAAAATAGGAAATATTATGAGCCCCTCAAATTTCTTTTTTTGCAGGTCACATGATATCTGATTATGGTCAGATTTCAAAACTACATAGGTATAAACAGAGGGTTTTAGAAACATGTTTCCACTTTGTAGCTTCCTGCAGACCTCCTCATTCTGCATATTGCGACTTAGTTAAACTTACCTTCACAGTAATAGGAATAAAAAATGGTACACATTTTTTTCACATTTTCATTCCAATCTAAATTCTTAAAAATTGCTTATTTTAAAATTTGGATCTGTGAAAGAAAAGAAAAAAATATATAACATGTAATAATACATTTTTTATAACACAGCATAATTTCCAAAAAGTAATTTTTTTGCCTTTTTCGCTGTTCTCAGAATATATTGAATTTCACTAGAAATAGTGATTTCAATCGTACTCATCACTTAACAGCGGGCAAAAAAAAAAACAATCAGAAAGATTGTTAAAAAAAAACCAACATACTATTCTCAGTAAAATTCCAGAAAATACAAATCATACATATATGAAAAGCTTACAGATTACAACATTTTATAACTTTAACTTATAAAAACATTAAAATAATCACCGAATAAATGACCACCAAATGTCCATAATTAAAAATATGACTTTCCTTGAGGCCAAATGGTATTTTTGCACTTCTTCTTTATGTAAATTGTCCAATGGTAGTCCTATTAAATTATAATCTTAAATTCCTCAGAGAGTGAATTATCTTCCTAAAACTTTGGCTTTAAAAATATTAGGTAGGAATTTGGTAATTCACTAGGCAAAAGTTGTTTGAAAACCAACTGGGCATCATTACAAAGTGTCCATCCTTTGTCACATTTTAGATTGGCAGTGTAATGTCCAGATGTGGTGGAAGGTCCATCATGGAAAATTATTGCAATTGCTACACAAGTCCTTCCTGATATTGATAGTTGTGCTGCTACAAATTGTTTTATTAAAGTATCCAATTTTCTTCCGTCAGCTGTACAACGTTGCATCATTAAAATTATGTATTTTCGATATTTTGTTAAGAATAATGTGGATAACATTTCTACATTGGCTACACTCCATGTTTTGAATTGCACCTTTCACTGATTTATTGAAAGACACTGATTTACAGTCTGGTAATGTTAAATACAGAAATCTCTCAGTGTCTGCATTGGTGCTACATGTATACATGCAATTTTCACAATAATGTTCCCATTTGTAAGAAAGGCCCAAAATATTTTCTATTTCTACACCTTCATTTTCAAAAATGGTAAGCATATACATTAAAAATTCCTGTGCATCTTGTTGGATATTTTGTGTAAATTGTGTAGAACCAGAACACACATCCAAAAGACTACGAACATCTGAAACAGATTGTATTTTACTTCTATCTGTTGTCAATTTTTCATAAACAGAATGCAACAGAGAACAAAATCATTTTTGCTGATTCTCCATAATTTGTTCTTGCAAACCTTCAAGATAAAAAACAACATTGACCATTACATTAGCATAGCAGTTGACACCAGAACTATTTTCAAACTGATAACCAGCAATCTCTCCAACAGTGTCCAATTGCTTTTTACCTGCAATCACAACAGTATCTTGTTCTTTTCTTTTCTTGACACCTTCAGAACAGATATTCTCTAACCTTCTTTTTTGACCAACCACACGCTTTTCAAATACAGGATATTGACCTAAATTTGGAGCATACACCCTTCTTAACCTATTATACTCTTTTACACAGTTTGCATCTGCAGTAACCTTTGTCTCATCAAAATCAATCAAAAACAAATCAGATAATGTTCTGACTCGCGACAAAGCAACATATGCCATACCCTGTTTAAATACGGTAGATCCAATGTTCACCAATGCACTGTCTACACTTAATCCTTGAGATTTATGAATAGTCACTGCATATGCCAGAGAAAATGGAAATTGTTTTCTACGGACATATAAGTCTTTAACAAGCAAAAAACAAACTGAACAACAACCAATTTCTCTAACTTCATCAATCTGATCAAATTTAATTTTTTTAAATTCAATTCCTTCTTTTTTCTGATAATTCACAAAATCCACCACTTGGCCCATTGCACCATTAACTAAACCTTTCTCTACATCCAAATTACGCCTTAAAATTACCCGACAGTTTACACACGCATACAGTGTCTTTTCCAAACCAGCAGTTTTAGATATTTTTTTTCGAAACAATCCAGTTTTGATCTCAACTTACCCGTCAAAATAATAGTGATTGCTTCATGCAGTATTTTATCGATGGCTTCCATTTATACAATTTCTTCATTTTCCAATTTTAATAATTCTTCGTTGAATATTGAACACTCACGCAGTGTTGGCATTAAGCAAATCACTGACTTATTTTTAGCAATTTCCACGTACACTTTTGCAGGAACTGCATTTTCATTTGGAAAGACATTGCAAAGTAATCATCTCTCCAAAGCTTCTTTCGCTTGTTTTGAAAGAATTCCAATTCTTATATCTTGAAGAATACTTCCATATTCAGCATCATTTGCCTGTCGCATATTCGTTGTCAGTTCTTTGTATTCAAAATTACTCCAAATGTTCACATTACCAACACTGCCAAGAGACTTTCTCGTATCTTCATGGGAAAGTGTTTTAAATACCGGTTGTCCTTTTACCGGTGTCAGTTGCAGTAGATCTCCCAAAACTATGACGTGTTTTCCTCCAAATAACACGTCATACTCTGTTTTAAGAATTTGCTTCATTCTTAAATGCACAAAGGCAAGCATCAAGTTTGAAACCATGCTCACCTCATCAATGATGAGAAGTTTCATTTTCTTCAGGACTCTTGAAACTTCACAACAAGCTTCTCCAGATAGCTTGTGGTATTCCAATTTGTTCTCATGCTCTACTGGCAGCATTAGTAAACGATGTAAAGTAATTCCTTTAATGTTTTGTGCTGCCAACCCAGTTGGAGCAGTGACAACACAAGACAAATGCGACTCAGTTGTTTTTTGCAGATAACTTGTAATTACTTTAATTAAGAAACTTTTTCCTGTTCCAGCTTGACCACTCACATACATTCGGATAGGTTGAAATGATGTACATGAGCACCCTCTCTTTTCATGAAGTAATCCATGGTCAATCTGCTCTTTCACTTGCTGATATATTTGTTTCTCTTCAGCATTTAGTTGCTCTTCCAAGTTTCCTAACTGTATTGCATCTTCTTGTGCTTGATATATTGCTGTTTCCACCTCATTCATTGCAATTGCTGCTTCATTTTCAACAATTGGTTGTCCTAGTGGATCTTGACTCAGTGCAGCAGAACTTTGACTGTCTTGAGAACTGTCTCTAGCAATCTCAGCTGCAAATATAGCTTCTTGATCAATTTCATCATTCAACATTTTGACATAATTTGCGAAAGCACTGCATTGTATGCTATCTTTACAAGCATTAAATGAATCTTCATAGCTGGGAAAATCTCCAAGTAATTCCAGTTCAGAACGCCATGGTTTGAACATTTGCAAAAGGGCTAAATAGTAAAATTCCCTTTTGTCAACAGTGTTGAACCTCAGTTTTCTGTGATTAATTACATTTCCTTTCCTTTATATCACCAGACATCCTTCAGAACCAATCACTCCATATTTTCCATCGTTGATGTTCTCTGTAATATTCCGTTTAAAAGTGTAGTTTTGCAGCACTTCATAGAGACACACGTTCTCAAGATGATGACTTCTATTTGGATAGTATGTGTCCAACATATTGGTTTTCAAAATATCTGTACTTTCAGGGTCATTTTCTGCTAAATATTCAATTTCTTGAACAGATTTCAGTACCCGATTTCGCATTCCTGCAAGACCTAGACTCACCCAAATGATTCTTCTACTTTTGGAATATAGACTTGCAGATGATAACCGATCTGAACATTCATGTGCTCCAATTTCACGATGCGATAACATCTTCAAACTGAAACTGTATAATTTCTTACTTAGAGTCTTCTCGTGAAAAATCTCTTCCCACATTTCTTTCAATTCAGTCTTTTCTGATTTAGTAATGTAAGACATTACATATCGAGCAACAGCAATGGAATTGTCCGCAACATACTGAATATCCATGTTAGCGTTCCACATGGATAAAATAACTGGATTGTAGTCATTTATGTATTTTGATTCTTCGCTTCTTCTTAAGTTGTAGGTATTTTTCGGAGACTTTCTTGTGATGGTATGTCATACAGCTGACATAAAACTGTTCATTCTTCCTTTGGATAATACAGGACGTGGAAATCCAAAACGACATTTGGTATAGAACTTATCCTTTGACTTGTACTTTCGTAGACAGTATTTTCCACACCTGTGGCTTTGAAATCGTAAGACTTGTTGTTTTAAGTTTTTCTCTTCTCTGCTATTTGGAAGAGCACATGTAGCATAATCTTCAATGAGAGACAAAACAGTTGCATCTGAATCTGTTCCCAATTTGGGGGCGTCCTTGACCCATAACATATGTATGTGAGGAGCACCTCTTGCTTGATACTCCTTTCTCCAAAAGAAATCCACAACTTCTCCAAGAGGAGGATTCTTTTTATTGCAGATGAAAGACATCATAGCTTCAAATCTATGATTGAAATATCTGCATACATTGACAGGATCCAAAGAGCACAATTCTCCAGGTGTCTTGTATTCAATATTTTTTATATTGGAATTTGCCTCTCAAAGAAATTCAAGTAAATCATCCCAAGCATACTCAGCACAGCTTAGTGTAACGAACCATGTAGGAGTTCCCAAGTTCTGTAGCATACATTTCAGTTCTCCATGTCGACGGTACCAATTTAGTCCCACGCTGACATGCCATCAGATTAATCAACTGAGATTCTAAATGATCATCTCTCTGATGCACTTTATCCATAAAATCCTTTGCAGTTACATTTTGAAGATGCATTCCAGTTTTTAAAATGTGATTTACTGCATATGAAAGTCCAGACAAGTCCCTTTCAAACAGAAGTTGAAACATATAAGGGATACATTGTCAAAATCTTGGATCTTCTGCATATATTCTTGTTGTCCGATATTCAGATGCAGGAATCTGCACAGGACGTTCACCATATCGTCCACCTTTTCCTGTTGGAAACAACTTTGGGAAACAACGAGCTTCCAAGCTCTCTTCCCATACACTCATGGGACTTCCTGTTGCTTTTTTCATTTGAAACAACTCAATCGTATTCCCCATCACCTCTTTGGAACGAAGTGGATGTACACTGTAATGTTCATAGATCTCTTCACATCTGGACATGTCCACTTTTTCTATTTGTCCACTTAATGTTTCACTATCTTCTGATAAATCCATTTCTTCTTCTCCAACAAACACATTTCTATAGTACTCATTATTTTTTAACAGATACAATGATGCCTTTTGCACTTTTCTAACATCCACTAACTCTTGCCAGATTTTCTTACTCTTAGTAGGAACACCATTGACTAGAATGACTAGTGGCTCATTTTCTGCATGATCTACACCAATAGTTTCAATATTTTTCCTTAAATCTAATCCTCTTTGCAACTCTGATGGAGGTAATTTACTTGTTTTGGGCTTCATACGAACAATAGCCTGAAATGGGTGAACACATTGTTTGAGAATAGACTCATACATATTTAAATCCATCAACTCTGGAGGAATAGCAACCAACTCTAGATTATTATGAACAGCTCTACCAGGCATTTTATTCTCATCTAATCTGTTATAACAATATTTGCAAATACGCTGCTCACATCCCAAATCAAAACAATCCTCTACCAACAAATAAGTTGCAAATTCCATCCACTTATCATTATCTTCTAATTCACTTTTTAAATACAGATTGACACCCCTAGTCTGATTTTTATAGTGACTTCGCCGACAACAAATACAAGAAACATTTGGGTGCCGATCACGATCCGGTAAAAACCGGGTACGAACCGTCGGACGGAGCATATTCTCCGTCCGACGCGTACCCGGTCGTCAAAATGTACAAACAAGGAATGACGATTCGCACGGAACACCATTTCCGTACGATTCGTAAAAAAGCCCGACCGAACAAAATAAACCTACCAATGCGATCCGGGAAAGGGCCGACCTGACGTCGGGACGCTCGCAGCCTGCCATTCACGAACCAGGAATCACGATTCGCACCGACGTCATCCCGCACGGTGAATATTTTCCGGCTGCCAAAAACTGCCGGGAAATCAGGACGACGCGAACAAGGACCACCAGTACGCGACGGACACACAGGACGCCGCGAACAAGGAGGACCAGTACGCGACAGGATGACGTGAACAAGGAGTACCAGTACGCAACGGACAGACAGCACGACACGAACAAGGAGGACCAGTACGCGACAGGACGACGCGAACAAGGAGGACCCGTACGCGACGGACAGACATGGACCCGAACCTACGGGTCATCCTGGCCCTCATAGCAGTCCACCTCCTCTACAGGTTACGACGCAGATGCCGCAGAAGGTCAGAACAACTAAGGGAGGGGGGAACGGGGGGGTGGGGGTGGCAGGACCAGGGCAGGCCACAAAACCCCCACCAAAGTCACACACCACACATGCCCAGGACATACCTGACACCCATGCCCTGGTCACTACGAGGGGGTGGGGGCGTGTCCAGCTAAGCCAGCGACCGCCACAACGGAAGTCCGTCACCACGCGAACCAGCAACACAACCAGACCGGTATGTCCCGTACCCACGCCTCAAGAGCGTGGGTACGAGACGTACCACGCCCACACCCATGTCACCCCAACAATGGCGGGACGGATCGTACCCACGTGGCAAAGGCCTGTGTACGGCCCGCACAAGCATCACATAGCGTGGGGATAGAGATGTACGGACCCTACCCCCACCCCCCCATGCATGGAACGTACCCCCACCCCAACAGTGTAAGTACGACCCGTACCCTCACCCGCGTATGCATGGAGCGTACCCCCCCCCAACCGCGTATGTACGTACCGTACCCCCACCCCAACAGTGTAAGTACGACCCGTACCCTCACCCTCGTATGCATGGAGCGTACCCCCACCCCAACAGTGTAAGTACGACCCGTACCCTCACCCGCGTATGCATGGAGCGTACCCCCACCCCAACCGCGTATGTACGTACCGTACCCCCACCCCAACAGTGTAAGTACGACCCGTACCCTCACCCTCGTATGCATGGAGCGTACCCCCACCCCAACAGTGTAAGTACGACCCGTACCCTCACCCGCGTATGCATGGAGCGTACCCCCACCCCAACCGCGTATGTACGTACCGTACCCCCACCCCAACAGTGTAAGTACGACCCGTACCCTCACCCGCGTATGCATGGAGCGTACCCCCACCCCAACCGCGTATGTACGTACCGTACCCCCACCCCAACAGTGTAAGTACGACCCGTACCCTCACCCGCGTATGCATGGAGCGTACCCCCACCCCAACCGCGTATGTACGTACCGTACCCCCACCCCAACAGTGTAAGTACGACCCGTACCCTCACCCGCGTATGCATGGAGCGTACCCCCACCCCAACCGCGTATGTACGTACTGTACCCTCACCCGCGTATGCATGGAGCGTACCCCCACCCCAACAGTGTAAGTACGACCCGTACCCTCACCCGCGTATGCATGGAACGTACCCCCACCCCAACAGTGTAAGTACGACCCGTACCCTCACCCGCGTATGCATGGAGCGTACCCCCACCGTGTATGTTCCAAGCGTACATATCCAGAAATAGGAGGTGTGTGTGCAGAGTCCTCCCAGCAGTGCCCTGAGACAGGAGGGGTGGGTGCAGAGTCCTCCCAGCAGTGCCCTGAGACAGGAGGGGTGGGTGCCTAACACTCCCAGCAGTGCCCTGAGACAGGAGGGGTGGGTGCAGAGTCCTCCCAGCAGTGCCCACAGGAGGGGTGGGTGCCTAACACTCCCAGCAGTGCCCTGAGACAGGAGGGGTGGGTGCTGAGTCCTCCCAGCAGTGCCCTGAGACAGGAGGGGTGGGTGCCTAACACTCCCAGCAGTGCCCTGAGACAGGAGGGGTGTGTGCCTAACACTCCCAGCAGTGCCCTGAGACAGGAGGGGTGGGTGCAGAGTCCTCCCAGCAGTGCCCTGAGACAGGAGGGGTGGGTGCCTAACACTCCCAGCAGTGCCCTGAGACAGGAGGGGTGTGTGCCTAACACTCCCAGCAGTGCCCTGAGACAGGAGGGGTGGGTGCCTAACACTCCCAGCAGTGCCCAGACACAGGAGGGGTGGGTGCCTAACACTCCCAGCAGTGCCCTGAGACAGGAGGGGTGGGTGCTGAGTCCTCCCAGCAGTGCCCTGAGACAGGAGGGGTGGGTGCCTAACACTCCCAGCAGTGCCCTGAGACAGGAGGGGTGGGTGCAGAGTCCTCCCAGCAGTGCCCAGACACAGGAGGGGTGGGTGCCTAACACTCCCAGCAGTGCCCTGAGACAGGAGGGGTGGGTGCTGAGTCCTCCCAGCAGTGCCCTGAGACAGGAGGGGTGGGTGCCTAACACTCCCAGCAGTGCCCTGAGACAGGAGGGGTGAGTGCCTAACACTCCCAGCAGTGCCCTGAGACAGGAGGGGTGGGTGCCTAACACTCCCAGCAGTGCCCTGAGACAGGAGGGGTGGGTGCAGAGTCCTCCCAGCAGTGCCCAGACACAGAAGGGGTGGGTGCCTAACACTCCCAGCAGTGCCCTGAGACAGGAGGGGTGGGTGCTGAGTCCTCCCAGCAGTGCCCTGAGACAGGAGGGGTGGGTGCCTAACACTCCCAGCAGTGCCCTGAGACAGGAGGGGTGGGTGCAGAGTCCTCCCAGCAGTGCCCTGAGACAGGAGGGGTGGGTGCCTAACACTCCCAGCAGTGCCCTGAGACAGGAGGGGTGTGTGCCTAACACTCCCAGCAGTGCCCTGAGACAGGAGGGGTGGGTGCAGAGTCCTCCCAGCAGTGCCCTGAGACAGGAGGGGTGGGTGCCTAACACTCCCAGCAGTGCCCTGAGACAGGAGGGGTGTGTGCCTAACACTCCCAGCAGTGCCCTGAGACAGGAGGGGTGGGTGCAGAGTCCTCCCAGCAGTGCCCTGAGACAGGAGGGGTGTGTGCCTAACACTCCCAGCAGTGCCCTGAGACAGGAGGGGTGGGTGCTGAGTCCTCCCAGCAGTGCCCTGAGACAGGAGGTGTGCAACACATGTGTGTGAGGCTGGAAGTACCCACATGCATACTGCCTGCAAGGGAACATGTCCCCATGAACTCATGTCAACAGACTCCACACACAAGTACAGTGATCACCAAGGATGCCACGAATGTTGCAGGTGGAGACATGGCCCTGCATGCATGGCCAAAGTAGAAGGGCTCCGTCACACACACAGCTCATGTAGACACAGCTCTGCGCTAAACATTGGGAACACCCTGCAGGGAAGATATCAGGGTACACAGAGGGAGGAATACACCCTGGGACAATTGCACCATGCAGTAACTGCTGACATGAACAAAGAAAGTTAGCTAACACCTTGTGATGGCACACAGATCCCAGGGTCCCCCCAATGAGCAGCCCACTACTACATTTCCCACACACCCAACACATAAACACCACCCAAAACCATGTAGCAGCCCCACCAACACCAATACCAGCATAGCAGTAGTGTCAGAATGGAAAAAAAATTAAGCTTTATTCAGCATGATCACAGTGTCCGTGGATTGCAGGCAGTTAAATATTCACAAAGCCCATAGGGCAGTCAATAAGTCTCAGCTGGATGGGGGACACAGTGGGATGCGTGTCCCCTAGCTTGCCTGCACAGTTACATGCCGTCGTCTTCCACAGGGGTGAGGCCATCAGGGGGGGGGGAAGCACCAGGCACCGCAGGGACATCAGGGCAAAGGGGAGGCGTTGTGGGTGCAGGGATGGAGGACTCCACCACAGGGGGTGGGGCAGGGCCAAAGGCGTAGGCCAGGATGGCACTACACACCTTTGCAAGGTCCTCCAGGGAGTCCCCTGCACCCGAAGGATCCACCGGCCCCAAGGAGGGGGGGGGGGTCAGAGGGATGGGTCGCAGCACCACCGGGGGAGGGCGTAGACAGGGGGGGAGAATCAAGCACCCTGACCGGGGACCTCCTTGACCGCTTGCGGGGTGGTGTCACTGTGGGGCTCAGGGACAGAGCGGCCATGAAGGAGTCCTTGGGGGAGATGTGGCCAGGAGAGCTTAGGGGAGGGGATTTGGAGGGAGTGGACTGGGTGGAATGCGGACTCCCACTATGGCTGCGTGTCACACGTTTGCCCCCCGACCCAGTGGGTGTGCCTACCTCACCCTGTGTGTGCGTGTCAGGAGGAGTGCGGTGGACCTTCGCTGCTGGTTTGGTGCCTGTGTCTGTTGATGTGGGTGCATGCCGACGTCTGGGTGTACGTGGGACAGGCATGGGAGTGGGAAGTGTGGATGGGGCAGGGGTAGGTGGGGGGAGGTCGCGCTGCAGGAGACCCACTGCTGCAGTCAGTGTCGAGTCTATGGACCTCAGCAAGTTGCGTTGGTCAGCCTGCGATGAATGAATGCCCTCCAAGTATGCCTCGATGTTGTTGAGTGTCTGCCCGTGGGCATGGAGGACATTAAGGATCGCAGCCTGACCAACCTGCAGTTGCCGCTGGATGTCCACAGACTCAGCATTGGCGGCAGCAGTGGAGACAGGGGCAGGGGGTGCGGTGCCTGGCATGAAGGATACATGCGGTGACCGGGCACGCTGGGAAGGGACACGAGCAAGTGGGAGGCGGCTGATGGGAACTGAGGGGGCGGTGCGAGGTGTTGTTCCGCTGTCAGCTGCTGGTGCAGCCTCCGCCCACTCGGAGACATCCTCCTCGGACCTGTCAGCTTCGTAATCTGATGTGCCAGTCGACAGGTCCTCGGCCACACTCTCCTCCGCCTCTGTCCCACTCGATGTGCCAGCCCCGATGTCACGGCTGGCACTGGTGCTCGGTCCCTCCACCTGGTCCGTGTCCATGTCTCCCTCTGTGTCCCCCGACGATGCTGTGGGCAGGGTGGAGAGACAGAAATTAATCAGACACCTGTACACATCTGTCACATGAGTCCAATCTACATAGGTAACATTGCATAGCCTGAAAAGGAAGATCCCTAACATCTACTAAACAAGGTACCGATGTAGGGCATGAAACACACAGTTGGTTGAGCCACCATGCCACTGAAATACCATGGAGAGCATGAGACAATAGCTAAAGACAGGAAACGGAGTCTGACATAGCACCCAGTCCCTGGGGACAATCCAGCACTGCATCTGCACCACACAGCGTTGGCGAAAATACCGATGACCAGGGACCATATCCATGAACTTGAGACACATGCTGCATAGGTAATGCAGAAAACATGCACAACATGACTCGGTCACTGCACCTTGCGTGTGTGTCCAGACAAACATCACACACTGCCCAGACCCAGCAAGTAGAAATCTGGATTTGACATATAGGCTTTGCCCGCCCCAACCACCCCCTACACGAGGCAAATAGTTGAGACACAGGTGGCAGCAACATCTCATAGTCTGGGTGATAAACACAGGGGCAGGCAAAATGCAAGATTGGACGCCAAACAGCCAAGGTGCGCCTGTACAAATAATGAGGCACCAGTGCCCATCCTCAGATGAGTATAACAAGACACACAGGCACTAGCAACTGTGAGTATGAAGAAGGACATTCAGGTCAGGCTGCACAGTGGACACCTGTACAAAATAGCACGTCTATATACATGGTGCCTGGGGACAATGGCACAGAGCACAACCTACGCTGTAGACACTGAGAGTGTCCACGTTTATGATGACACATACAACACCGATGAAAAGGTGCCCCAGGGGACAGTAGTGGCCACGCAACTCCATGCTCCTGAATGGTAATGACTGCAACACACGCCACCATCCCTGCACTATGTGTATCGCACACTCATGCACATCATGTCACAGGCCACTACATAGGACATGCGCGCTGTAAGGCATGACACATGAGAGACCAACTCCCATGCCTGGAGTCGGCATCAGTGCCAACTGACATGGAACCCACATGCAGTGAACTTGACAGGGCACAGCCAAGGTCCCAAAACCTGTTACCCACCACCCCCACACATGATGCTACAGGCATAGTTCTCGTGGACAAAGCGCCAGCCTACATTACCTTGTGAAGGAGTGGCTACACACAGACCAGGGAACACTTTGCAAGGAGGGGAAGGGTGGCAGGGGCGCAGCGCTATACTGGGGCAAAATGGATCTGCACAGCACCTTTAAACCCTGGCAGTGAATTCATGCTACTGTGCCCTTACAAATGCCGGTGACACACAACACACACATGTACCTACCCCCTTCCGGCTGCTGCTTCGCCTGTAAGCGCCGATCCAAGTCTGGAAAGACCACCGGCAGCACACGCCTGTGGAGGTGGCTCAGACGGCGGCGCCCGCGGTTCTTGTGGCTCTCAGGTGAGTCCCCCAGCAGGACCCGTGCAATCCTCCGCGTCCAGCACCGGATATCCTGCCAGCGTTTCCTCACCTGGGACATGCTCCGCCTCCGACCATCCACACCCCTCACGGCACTGACCGCGGTCAGCCAGATCTGCTCCTTGGCAGTGGCGCCTACCTGTGAGGAAGTACAAGTGACACCACATCAATACACCAGCCACATGTCACAGAGAGACATTTTATAACAAATTAGCTGGTAACAACAAGGCATGTCATGCAGCCAACGCATTGCACCTTTGTCATAGGGACATGATCCTCTGGTGAGGGAAAAAGCAGTACGTGCCATAGTGGGTACACAGGTGGAATGATGGCAATGTCACAATCAATGATCAAGGCTCAGACTGTGCATCACACCCACCCCTCCTGTCTCAGGGCACTGCTGGGAGCACTCTGTACCCACCCCTCCTGTCTCAGGGCACTGCTGGGAGCACTCTGTACCCACCCCTCCTGTCTCAGGGCACTGCTGTTAGTGATAGGCACACACCCCTCCTGTCTCAGGGCACTGCTGTTAGTGATAGGCACACACCCCTCCTGTCTCAGGGCACTGCTGTTAGTGATAGGCACACACCCCTCCTGTCTCAGGGCACTGCTGGGAGCACTCTGTACCCACCCCTCCTGTCTCAGGGCACTGCTGGGAGCACTCTGTACCCACCCCTCCTGTCTCAGGGCACTGCTGGGAGCACTCTGTACCCACCCCTCCTGTCTCAGGGCACTGCTGGGAGACATCAGGCATCCCCCCCCCTGGGACCCCCCCAACAGTACATGGCATGTGTGTCACACCAGGACACAATGGCAGAAGTCACAGTCACAACATAGGGACAGTCTGTGCCACTGGCCTATGCACTCACCTGATACCCTGGTCGCCCATACAGCATGGGGTACTGTGGGAGGATCACATCCAGCAATGCCATGTTCTCCTCCAGGGTGAATGGCTGTGACCTCTCCACAGCCCTTGACATGGTTCCAGGGAATCAGTAGCAGCAGCTGGGTCGACGAATTCAAAGATGTGCAGGCAAGTACTCCCTCATGGGACCTGGCTGCCTTATATGTGCCTTTCTGCCCTGTCTCATGCACAGGAGTACAGAGTGATTGGTCACTCACATTTGCATCCTATGTTTCCACCAATCCCTTCAAACCTAGCAGTCTGTGTGTACTCCATCGGTTTCATTCTCCTGCATGATATCAGCTCCAAAAACACATTGCAACAAAGTATTTTTATTCCAACTGACTTCTGCTGTTCACCTTCCAGAAGAAATTCGAATTTTGAACTTGGTCTCCATGACAACCAGCATGCATGTAGGCCTTAATACTTGTCCCTCATGTGTCCCCTATGTAATTCTGAGCTCCACACACAGGTACGGTGCGTTCCAGGGCCCTAGGGCACCCCAAATGCATTGCAACGGCCCGTACACGCGTGACTACGTTCACTATCAGTATGTGTGGCCTCGCGTATGCGTATTCGTAGTGGTACGGGCCGTACACACGCCTGTACGCTCCCTATCACTACGAGTACGCATACGCGAGGCCACACATACTGATGGGGAGCGTACAGGCGTGTGTACGGCCCGTACCACTACGAGTACGCATACGCGAGGCCACACATACTGATAGGGAGCGTACACACGCCTGTGTACGCTCCCTATCAGTATGTGTGGCCTCGCGTATGCGTACTCATAGTGGTACGGGCCGTACACACGCCTGTACGCTCCCTATCACTACGAGTACGCATACGCGAGGCCACACATACTGATGGGGAGCGTACAGGCGTGTGTACGGCCCGTACCACTACGAGTATGCATACGCGAGGCCACACATACTGATGGGGAGCGTACAGGCGTGTGTACGGCCCGTACCACTACGAGTACGCATACGCGAGGCCACACATACTGATAGGGAGCGTACACACGCCTGTGTACGCTCCCTATCAGTATGTGTGGCCTCGCGTATGCGTACTCGTAGTGGTACGGGCCGTACACACGCCTGTACGCTCCCTATCAGTATGTGTGGTTCGCGTATGCGTACTCGTAGTGGTACGGGCCGTACACACGCCTGTACGCTCCCTATCAGTATGTGTGGTTCGCGTATGCGTACTCGTAGTGGTACGGGCCGTACACATGCCTGTACGCTCGCCATCACGATGGGTACACATACGGCTGCACTCCCATAGTGATATGGGAACGTACACAGGCCCTCTTTGCAGCAGTACAGCGGGATTCACACATCACAGTGGTGACAGGCGGCACACAGGTAGGGATAGGGCGGACATACTTGTCCATGGATGGACATACTTGTCCATTAATTGACATTGAGGCATCGTCTGTGCATCACTACATGTGTGGGGCACAGGTGTGAAAGGCCTGTGATGTGGAACATTACTCCTGAGTCGAGAAGGCACCAGATGTAGGATGAGATGTGTACAGATGTACTGTGTGATGGTGCGATGTGTGCCAGGCATGCCCTTGACTCCTTTGACATGTGTGCATGTCGTACTGCGCACTTGGGGTGAGCGTCACTGGCATGGCACGGACACCAACACACGGAAGTGTCCCCTGATGCCCGGTACAGGGGTTATGACACCTGACTTGTCACTACCCACGGTGCACAATGTGACTATGTCATGTATGTGTGGGGGCTTCACATCAGGTTGATGTGGGAGCACCCTCAAAAGCTGCAGCCGTTGCAGCAACAAACATGTGTCTGTGTGTAGATTGTCATTGCACACTGTTCCGCACCCCATGCCACATGTGGTATCGGATGTGAGGTGCACATGTATGCATGGGACACGGAGTAGCGTGACAAGGACATGTCAGCATCCTCACAAGGTATGTGTGGTGAGTCATGACATGTGCACCTTCATGGCAAGGTGTGTGGGCTGGCCTAGTGTAATGTCATGTGACCTGTGGCTCCAGTGTTCCGCTACCAATCTCTGCAATCGGCATCCTACTGCTGCTGATGTGTGGGCGTATGTCACTCCTGTGTTGCGTCTGGCTGTTCACTTGCACTGGGACACAGCTATTCCCATGGCGTGGCATGGGGAGGTTCTCAATCTCCGTGTGTAGCTGGGTCTTTGAAGGAGTGTCACCTTGCATCCATACGTGTCCTGGCCATGTAGCACATACCTGACTCCCTATGTAGCATGTGTGTATTGCCAGATTAACATGTGCTCAGTACACATGAGTTGTTGTCGTAGTGCACTCACTCTTCCTTGTCACTTCCAAATTACTGCAGAGCGCCGCCTCTTGCCCGAAGAATTCCAGACTTGGCTGCCATGCAGGAGAATGACAGCATCCGGCTCTACCGCTTCACCCAACCATCGATTCTGGAGTTGACGGCGAGACTGGCACCACACCTGCAACCGCAGCACAGGTATCCCACGGCACTGACACCCCAGCTGAAGGTAATGGCTGCCCTACATTTTCTTGCCACGGGTACCTTTCAAAATACCATAGCTCATGTTGGTGGCATGTCCCAGAGCACGTTCAGTGGTGTGCTGCATGATTTCTTAGAGGCCATGTTGATTCACCTGGATGACTTCATCAAGTTCCCAATCCCTGAACAGATGACTGAGGTCAAGCGTGGATTCTATGCCCTGGGAGGGATGCCCCATGTCATTGGGTCCATTGATGGGACACATGTAGGTTTGGTACCACCACACGCACGGGAGGTGGCGTACCGCAATCCGAAGCACTACCACTCCATCAATGCCCTTGTGGTGTGTCTGTCCAACATGGTGATTTCACATGTCTGTGCTCGTTTTCCAGGATCAGCACACGATGCCTACATCATGAGGCGTAGCGGGATGCCTGATATGATGATGCAGCTGCGCAACGAACGGGCATGTGTGTAACGCCCTGAACGTCTCAGGATCGTTTAACAGACACGACAATGAGGACGCAACCACTTGTGAAGGGTTAGTTCTTTTAATGAAGGCAAATAAAATACAAAGAACAAACAAAAGTTATAGTCACTGGAATCCTCCAGGCTAAGTACGTTACCAGCCCACAGCACGGATGGTCCTAACCGTCCTCTGCATATACGCCGATCCCGGCGTATGCCAACAGAGGGCAGAAATGAAATGGCCGACAATGCCAATCGGTAGGCTGTGAGGGGCACGAAGAGTGTTGGGGAGAATCGAGGAGTCAGGGAAACACCCAGCCGGGGTCTCTACCTGAAGGGAGCAGCCGCTCAACCTCTTCCTCAGACTGCACCGGGACGCGGAGTCACCTCCTGGTGATGCGTCACCGATACCCCAATCACAAGCAAGAAGACTGAACCGAGAGCAGCCGCTCGATCGATCCTGTGGACTTCCGAGTCTGTAACGCGGCAAACACCTCCTGGTGTGCGTTACAGCTGGCAGTCCCTGTGTCTCTGGTCGGGCTGGGAGTTACGACTCCAACCAGCAAAAGCGCCACTGCGCTTGGACTCAGCCGAGTCAAAAAGCGAAGCTCAATGGTTGACCGGTAGAGCTTCCGGGTCCTTCACAGGTGACGATGGGGCAAGACACGGCCCAGGGAGTAACGACTCGACCTACCTCCGTTCTTGCCTTACTGGAGCACCACTCCGGAACACTGCTCTACACGAAGCAGGTACGTCGGTGTAAACACAATATCCGACAGCCTTGTACCTCCCGGTTCCTCCCTTTATAGGGCGTGTTTTCCTTGAGTTATGTAACAGCTCTCCTGTTTACATAAGGGCGTGTTTCCCTTGAGTTATGTAACAGCTCTCCTGTTTACATAAGGGCGTGTTTCCCTTGAGTTATGTAACAGCTCTCCTGTTTACATAAGGGCGTGTTTCCCTTGAGTTATGTAACAGCTCTCCTGTTTACATAAGGGCGTGTTTCCCTTGAGTTATGTAACAGCTCTCCTGTTTACATAACCTCTCAACCGCTAAGCATCCTGGGAGATGTAGTCCGTTTTCACTGGTTACCGTTTTCCTCCCCTCGTATGACAGGAATTCTTGACAATGTGTTGTTGGTGGGTACAGTCTGTCTGTCCTGTATTCAGTATAGCCTACCAGCACGACCGCTTCACCACTTCTAACGATGACCATGTGCTTTCCATGTAGGGGACGCTGGCTATCCCAACATGCCTTGGCTGCTCACACCTCTCCGCAACCCCATCACGCCGGCCAGCTCCGCTACAACACCGCCCATGGCCGGACAAGGCGAGTGATAGAGAGGACGTTTGGCATGCTGAAGAGCCGATTCAGGAGCCTCCACAAGACCGGCGGCGCACTCCCATATGCCCCGGCAAAGGTCTGCAAGATCTTCATGGTCTGCTGCATGCTGCACAACATGGCAGTTGAAAGAGCTGTGCCACTCATCCTGAATCAACATGACGAGGACCATCCACCCGTGGAGGACGAAGGGCTTGGCAATGGGGCTAGTGATGTTGAGGATGTGGAGCCGCAAGAGGACATCCGGACTCGGCTCATACGCGACTTCTTTGCATAGTGGTGAGTACCAGTGTCTGAGTGTGCACGCATTGGTCCCCGTGTGGCATGCGTTGTGATGTGTGTCTCCACCTGCATGTATGGCACGTGAGTCAGAGGTGTGTGTGGGTGTGTCACTGGAGTGATGGTGCCAGTGATGGTTGTACTTCCGCAGTCATAATTGTGACCTAGCATGTTGTCATCTATACATGTGTCGAGTAAATGCCAATGCAAGTGGCTGTGCTTTTTGTGGCTGACTTCTTGTGTGTTTCTCTTCCCCAGGTACCTGCGCATGCCGTCTGCTGGTTGCATTGTTGTGGCACTGCTATTCCTCATGGACATGACATCGTGGGCTGACTCAGCGTTACAGGCACGGACACGTTTGGAAGTCTCCATGGGGTAAGGGATGCATCTGGGGTGTATTGGGTGTGGCAGTTGTTCACGATGTGTGCACACTGCCCCTGTCGGTGTTTGGTTCCTCTGCAGCCATGTCGCATCCCCATGGGACACGACATGCAGCTGTGTACACCTGAATAGATGGTCTGCCTGGTTGACAGTCATCAGTGATGGGATAGGGGATTGTGATGATGGCATCAATGTGTGTGACACTGCCCTCGGACACATTCGGTTAGCATTGGCTTGACATGGTGTGGGACTTCGACATCCGCGGATCTATGGTGTATGGCAGGCTCTCCGTGTGCAGCTGTGGGTATTTAGCTGTTAGCCGACGCTTGTGTGCCAGTTCCATGGTGAACACGCATGTGTGCTGCTGAAGGGGGGTGCCAGTGTTGGACCCACATGTTACTCCACATGATGTGTTCATGTGTACTTCGAGTTGCCTCTGCAATCCCGAATACATGACTAATAAAGGTGTCCCTATGCCTCCAAGGTGCCTCTTCTCAGTCAATGCTGGTGTGTTGCCATGGTGCATCCTGCTTGTCTGGCATGGTATTCCCTGATTGTGGCTATGTGTCAATGTGTCGAGTGGCAAGATGCAAGCTGTGTGTGTGGGCTGAGACTGTGTATTGGGCATGATGTCCATGACTGTGTCGGTATTGTGACATGTGCCATCCCCATGCATCCAACGTTGGCCAGGCCCCCATTCTCTGCATCCACCGGACTCAAGCTTGCAGGACATGTTTCTGCCTCCTGTCTACACATACCTGGGTGCCCCCCAGGACACTGGACTGGATCCCTGACCTCTGCGCATGACTGTTGCTGTACTCAATGTGTCTGTCAGCACGGTTGTTCGGTAACCCCCTCAGCTGGTTGGGCCCATCACGGGTGTGTATGGTGCTCCATGTCTGTCTTGCCTAATACACTGTGACCCATGTGTCCTGTGCCAGACTCAGGCCCCAGGGTGTGGGTGGTTGAAGACAAAAGATGACTCAGGCATGTTTTGACTTTACATGACACATGTTAGGTAATAATGCTACCAGCAGCCATCTACTCTTCATAGTGTGATTTATTATTGGGGGGGGGGGGGAGGGGGGGAAACAAAGTGAGTGTCTTTCCGGGTAGTTTGAATCCAAAGTTCAGTAGGGGAGTTGGTGTCCTTGCCATTGGATGTCCTCAGAGTCCATGCCACAGTCTTTGTCAACATTGGTCAGCCAGTGACCAGCAGGGCCATGTGGCAGAGAATGTCTCTTGATGCTGTGATGCTGTTGCTCCAGTGGGCCAGGTGCCAGGCCAGGTGTCCTGGGAGATGGTGATGTAGCGCCGACCCTCACGGTCCTTTCCATGGACGACCCGGCCTCCTGCGGGGAACCTCACCAGCAGGCCGTGACGACATCTGGGATGCTCCGTCGGATGTTTCCTCCTCCTCCTCCTGATCCCTCCCTGTGGGTGGTGATGTTCTCCGCCTTCTGGCACAGGGAGGGTCGGCCATGTTGTCGGACATCCGACGGAGTGTAGCGTGAATCCCCTGGAATGCCGTCACTTGCTCAGCCTGTCTGTCCTCCATCCTCCGTTGGTGTACCAGTAGACAGGCATGTAGCTCCGCATGTTGCTGGGCCTGCTGGGTCTTTATCTCATCGAGGCTCCCCTTGATCTCATTGAGGGTGGACACAACCTGGGCCATGCCCGTGGTGTCCTGCCGGTATGAGTCCAGGATGTTACGGACATGGGAAAATACCGGATCCCCAGCCAACTGGTCAGGCTCGTGCCTCCGCCGTCCTCCACTCCCACCACCCCTGCCCACTTGCGCCTGGCCTGCCCTTGCGGGCACATCGGGTCTCCGGGACCCCTGAGGGGTGGCATTGGTGTTGTCGCCTGCCTCCTCCTGGGTGCCCGGGACACCGTGTCCCTCCTGGCCAGCCTGGCTGCATTGTGGTGTTGGGGCAGGGATCCTGGGTGTCTCCTGGGATGTGGCAGGAGTGGGGGTGGTGGTTGGCACAGTTGTACCTGACGCAGGTGCTGCAGGAGGTTGGACACCAGAGGGGCCAGGTTGGTCGGGGTCGTCCACAGAGTGGTGAGAGTGGTCGCTGCCGGTGGGATCGGGCTCCTGCAGATCCGGGTCCTGTGAGTGTTCCCCCCCAGTGTTGGGGGGTGCACCACGACGTTGACCTGTGTGTAAGAGAGACAATGTTAATTTTGGTCCATGCAACATCCATGTTTCATCATTTCATAAGTTGGCACATTTCCTCTTGGAATTAGGATCTGTCTTGCATTCCACTCACAGTGCACTTGTGCATGGGTGTGTCCCTTGGGCACCACTTTGGCACCTTTAACTAAGTGTGGCACAGTCTTACTTGCTGCATCAAGTGTGACTGCAGTCAGCAGTGGGGTGGGCCGGTGTTGCGAGCCATGCATTGGCGCCTTCCGTGTAGCACTGTACATGTGCACATGGATTTGGTCCACACACTTATGTGATGCAGGTAGCTGTCATTGTGCTCGTGCACAGGTTGTGACATGGCCCTGTGTTTTGCCATGGTGAAGAGGGTGGGTTCTGGCACGGGCCACCCTTGGCTACATGCACGCAGTCTACCTGCTGACGAGCAGACATTCCCACACACCACACGGCTGATTTGCTCTCCCTGTGTCTCGCTCCCTCTCTGTCCCCCTCTCCCTCCCTCTCTGTCCCCCTCTCCCTCCCTCCCTGTCACCCTCTCCCTCCCTCTCTGTCCCCCTCTCCCTCCCTCTGTGTGTCAGCCTCCTCCCTCTGTCCGTCTCCCTGTGTCTCCCTCCCTCTCTGTCCCCCTCTCCCTCCCTCTCTGTCCCCCTCTCCCTCCCTCTCTGTCCCCCTCTCCCTCCCTCTGTGTGTCAGCCTCCTCCCTCTGTCCGTCTCCCTGTGTCTCCCTCCCTCTCTGTCCCCCTCTCCCTCCCTCTCTGTCCCCCTCTCCCTCCCTCTGTGTGTCACCCTCTGTCACCTCAGCCCAGCTTCCTGGGCACACACTGTTAGCAGATCTTTGAGTGGCCCTTGGCTTGTTGATGTGAGTTTGTTTCTGATCTCCAGGCACCCATTGGGTGTGATGTGTGTCTGTGCGCTGCTGCTGTGGTGGTGTGTGCTGCCACTCTTTCACAATGTTGGCTGTTCATTAGCTGCTGTCATGTGCAAAACAGTGCCTTCACCCCCATGTGTTGATGCAAGGCGTCCGCCATTTGCTGGCAAGTCATTCCTGTGTTGGGACACACTGTTTGTCTGGCTGTGACTTAGGCCATATGGGCAGAGTGCATAGTTGTCTGCTTCGGAGTCGCACTATGTGATTTTTGGGGTCCAGCCTCCCGCCATCCGGGTTACCGTGTCATGTGTTGTTGTCTTCTGTGACTTGCCATTGTCCAGCTGGGTGCATGGGGCATGGTGGCAGCAGTGGCATGTGCGTGCTCATGGAGTGTGGTTGAGTAATGCGATGGATTGTGGTGGTTGCGTGCCTGTTAGTGATTTTGGTTGTGGATGCCGTTCCCCCCATGTGAGGTGCGTTGTTTGTGTACTCACCCGGGTCTCGGAGTCCTTCTAATCCTTCGACTGCCTCCACCGGCAGTATGGCCATCACCCTCTCCTCCCAGGGATGGTACTGTACGGGTCTGCGGGAGGGCCCTCCTCCGGTGGCGTTGGCCTGGTCGTGTTCCTCCTGCCTCTTGGCTCTGACCTTCCTCCGCAGATCGTACCACCTGTTCTGGCATTCCTGCCTGGTCCTCCTGGTGTCCGCAACAGCATTCACAGCATCGACGATGGTCTGCCACATGGCTGTTTTTGCTGCCTGGCTGGTGTTTCTGACCAATGTTCCAAAGATCTGTGGCTCGACTCTGAGGATTTGATCAACAAGGACCTCCAACTCTCGGTTACTGAACTTTGGATTCTTGGTAGTGGGCATGGTGAGGGGTGTGGGTGGGGATGGTGGGGGGGCTGTGTGGATGTTGGGGGGGGGGTTTGGATGGTTGTGTGTGTGTGAATGTGATGAGGGGGTGTTTGTGAGGGTGGTTGTGGGAAGGTGTGCAAGTGTAAGGTGTGGTGTAGCTTGTTGTATGGTTCTGTGGTGTCTGGCAGCAGTGAGTCTGTTGCAAAGGCTCATGGTTTGTGTGTGTGGGCCCTTTTTATTGGTCCATGGGTGGGTGTGGTAGTGTTTGAAAATTGGGTGGGTGTGTTATAAGTAGTGGTGGTGTTTTGGCCCTCTGTTTGTCTTTGGCAGTTGCAGGTCAGTGAAGGTGTATTTGCAGTGTTTGTTGGCCATGTTTAGTGGCTTTGTGCCATTCGAATAGTGTCTTCTTGTGTTGTTTTGTTTTGTCCTGGTTGTGTACGTGCGTTTTGAGCGTGTCTACGGTGTGTAGATGGGCCATTTGGTTGTACGGTGCTGTCCTTGTGTGTGGGTTGGTACGACTCGTACATGCGGTTGTGCTGTTGGGCCCTGGGGTGCGCTCCGTACTTAGGAGGTTGTGTTGGGGGTAGGACCGGAACGTACTGTGGTGTACATAGACGGTGGTACGACACGTACTGGGGTGGGGGTACGACTGGAACGTACTGGGGTGTAGGTACACGGGGGGTATGACACGTACTGGGGTGGGGGTGGGGCTCGAACGTACTGGGGTGTACATAGACGGTGGTACGACACGTACTGGGGTGGGGGTACGACTGGAACGTACTGGGGTGTAGGTACACGGGGGTATGACACGTACTGGGGTGGGGGTTGGGCTCGAACGTACTGGGGTGTACATAGACGGTGGTACGACACGTACTGGGGTGGGGGTACGACTGGAACGTACTGGGGTGTAGGTACACGGGGGTATGACACGTACTGGGGTGGGGGTACGACTGGAACGTACTGGGGTGTAGGTACACGGGGGGTATGACACGTACTGGGGTGGGGGTGGGGCTCGAACGTACTGGGGTGTACATAGACGGTGGTACGACACGTACTGGGGTGGGGGTACGACTGGAACGTACTGGGGTGTAGGTACACGGGGGTATGACACGTACTGGGGTGGGGGTGGGGCTCGAACGTACTGGGGTGTACATAGACGGTGGTACGACACGTACTGGGGTGGGGGTACGACTGGAACGTACTGGGGTGTAGGTACACAGGGGTATGACACGTACTGGGGTGGGGGTACGACTGGAACGTACTGGGGTGTAGGTACACGGGGGTATGACACCTACTGGGGTGGGGGTACGACTGGAACGTACTGGGGTGTAGGTACACGGGGGTATGACACGTACTGGGGTGGGGGTGGGGCTCGAACGTACTGGGGTGTACATAGACGGTGGTACGACACGTACTGGGGTGGGGGTACGACTGGAACGTACTGGGGTGTAGGTACACGGGGGGTATGACACGTACTGGGGTGGGGGTGGGGCTCGAACGTACTGGGGTGTACATAGACGGTGGTACGACACGTACTGGGGTGGGGGTACGACTGGAACGTACTGGGGTGTAGGTACACGGGGGTATGACACGTACTGGGGTGGGGGTACGACTGGAACGTACTGGGGTGTAGGTACACGGGGGGTATGACACATACTGGGGTGGGGGTACGACTGGAACGTACTGGGGTGTAGGTACACGGGGGGTATGACACGTACTGGGGTGGGGGTGGGGCTCGAACGTACTGGGGTGTACATAGTCGGTGGTACGACACATACTGGGGTGGGGGTACGACTGGAACGTACTGGGGTGTAGGTACACGGGGGGTATGACACGTACTGGGGTGGGGGTGGGGCTCGAACGTACTGGGGTGTACATAGACGGTGGTACGACACGTACTGGGGTGGGGGTACGACTGGAACGTACTGGGGTGTAGGTACACGGGGGTATGACACGTACTGGGGTGGGGGTACGACTGGAACGTACTGGGGTGTACCTAGACGGGTGGGGGTATACATACACGGGGGTACGTGTCGGACGTACGGGGGCTGGGGGAGTGTTGGGCGCGTATGCGGGCACATGTCTCCCTGGTTGCTATAGGAGTTCGGTGCGGACGGTGTTTTTTCCATACGGTTGTAAGCTCGGACGCACGGGATGGATCGTGATTCCTCAGTCGGACTTGGCTTTTCACGTTTGTAAGGTAATTCGTCCGAGGACGTGTCGGACACATTTTCCAACCCGAGGACGTGTGGGGAATGATTCCCAGTGCGGTTCGTATGGACTTTTTACCATGCGAATCGTGATTGCCAGTTCGTACGGCACTTGTACGATTCGTACGGTAAAAAGACCCGATACGAGTCGTACGGGGACATTTTTTACCGGATCGTGATCGGCACCTTGGTCTTTCACCTGAAATTACCTTAAACTTTGTGATTTCATCCTCAAATTTTTCTGCAATTACGGGTTCTACATTGTCTTCAACATTTTGTTCTACTAATGTGTCAGTTTCTTCACTCTCTTGCTGAGGCCCAAAGTAACAAAACTTAATATCCTCACAGACCTGTTTCATATCTGAAACTGACCCACGTAAAAGAGCACTGTTCAACTCACTTAACTTTAGTGCTGGACTTTTTGCACAATACAACCTTCTCACTAACTTCCGCATTTGAGTATGATGTACTGCCAGCATTCTGAAATGGTGAAAAACACTTTCACAAACTTTCCTAGAAAGACAAGCCAGAGAATGACCTTGCAAACCAGTATGTTTTCTCACTCTGCAAGGGTCTAGTCCTTGCAACAGCTTAATATTTTGTTTTACACTTTTTTAGCTATCACTTCTTCTGCATTTCTTTCAACCATTTTCTCTTTCTCCATTGGACAACCATCACTAACCTCATAACCTCTACCACTGGTGTCAACTGCATACAATAATTTTTCACTCAGTGAATAACTCTCTTCATTAAAAAAAGGCTCTGAACTAGAACTGTTTTTCCATTCTCCCATTTTTTATTAATAACTCTTTTCCTCCTACTTTTGGCCTTCATTATATATATTGGTTTATCTAGTGATCAAATTCTGTTTAACACTAAAATAAACAGTTTCCTTTTTACTTCAAAAGCCTTTTCCACAATGCTTTCAATATGCTTCTTCTTTTTATAAAATAAAGCTCTCTTTTTATATTTCTTCACATCTGTCAGCCAATTATGCACTACTCTCTTGTAAAATATTTTTTTGCGTAATTCCTTATACTGATTTTGTCTTCTTTTACCATACTTTATCTCCTTTGACTGAACATTTGCTTTTTTACTCTTCCTCTTATTTTGAATGTTTTTCTTACTTGAAAAATTCTCAGAAGTTGCAGCATTATCTACATTCTGTTTGCTCCTACAAACATTTTTAATAAATTGCTTTGTGATCTTACCAGAAGATTTTTTCCTTTTAGCCACATTATCTTGTTCATTCAATACTTGTGGTTGATGTTTCTTCAAATAATCCTCCTGTTTCTGTTCTTTTCTTTTTCTTTTTTTTTCTGGCATAAGTTTTCTATTTTAACGTTGATAAATAGTATCTGTAAAAAAGAATCACAAATAAATGTATATTAATAACTTTCAAATTTACACTATTCCATTACTGTACAAACACATTTTATATAAAAACTGACTAAGAAACTATAGCCCTGAACCCCAAGTGTGACGATGGTTAAAACACTACATGCATAGTGCATACTACTTTGAAGGAGAAGGGGGTGTTGGGGGTGGGGTGTAATCAATTCAGTGAGGTATAAGGACTCTATATTGTCTTTAATAAATGTCGATTGTATAAAATATAAGCAGAGCAAGCTATCTGTTGAAATTGTAGGGCGGTGGGGGCCTTTCAAGGCTGTTCTTTGTAAGAATTTTTTTGTTTATGAATGATGAAAATAACTTGTTGTTCATTGAATATTTGTGGTCTAAATGACTATAAGAAAAGGCGTGTATTAGCCAGAATTGTTTATTCAAGTTCTTGGGACCTGCTTTTTTTACAAGAAACGCATATAGCATGGTCCAACAGGGCCTGGCTCGGCTCTTTAGGGCTCGAGCTGTTGGCCTGTACCTCACAGGCAGTTAATCAAAAGGGAGTTACAATTTTGGCTAAAAGGGGATTGTTGGAGGTCAAAAAATACAAAGTGGATAAATTTGGTAGGTGGGTTGTCATGGAGGTTGCAATTTCACAGCAAGTTATGACGTTGTGCTCAATATATGCACCAAATGAGGACGATCCAGATTTTTTTCAAGTAATTAATACAGAGCTATCTCACTATCCCCAGCCTATATTGATCTGTGGCGATCTAAATATACATATATATTCGCAGTTAAATATAAGGACAGTCAAATCTTATACGGGTAGGAAACCAAGAGCTTTTAGGAGTTTGCAGGCATTGGTTCAAGACCAAGGCCTCTATGATGTTTGGGAGGAGTTAAAATCTGGGCAAGATGGGTTTACATATTTCTCTGCCCCACACAAGAAGATGGCACGACTCGATCTTTTTTTGGTCTCAGATGTTATACTTGCAAGTGCTTCTATAAATGTACCCCCCAAGATAATTTCGGATCATAGTCCAGTAGTATTAGAGTTTGAATGTGCTGGGCTAAATGCCAAGGGGAGGAAGTGGACCTTTGATAGTAAGTTATTGATGAATCATGACTATTGTAGCTGGATGGAAAAATGGATCCCGGAGTTTATTCAGTTTAATAGTGGATCTGCTAGGACGGAGATTGTGTGGGACGCTCTTAAAGCTGGCATAAGAGGTGAGACAGTAAGGTTTGCTGCAAGGAAGCGGGAAAAGGACCGTCTGAAATCTCTAAATGATTTGGCGGCCCTTTCTATGTTAGAGCAAAAACTAGTTTTTGAGATTAGGTCTGATGGTAGGGTTAGGGAGGCTCAAGCGGAAGTGGCTGCTTTTCGTTCAACTATATACCAAGGGTATGCTGATGAAGCAGCCGCCAAATATCAAGTACATAGAAGGGAGTTTTATGAATATGGGGAAAAGGTTGGGAGTGTCCTGGCTAAAAGGCTACGACAAAAGGAGGTTTATTCTAGGATCCTAAAGATTAAGGATATAGATGGGAATGTATTAGAGACTCCCCCCCTGATTCATGATTCTTTTAAAAAGTATTATGAAAAACTATACACGGCAGAACCGGTCAGAGGAATACAACAATATTTAGAGGAAATAGGCTCTCCCGGATTAGAACAGGTAGAGAAAGATGAATTGGCAGAAAGGATCTCTTGGGAAGAGATAGAAATAGCTATGCTGTCATTAGCCTCAGGGAAGGCGATGGGGTCTGATTCAATCCCGTTAGAGTTTTATACCAAGTTCAGGAAGAGCCTAGCTGGGCTACTGACCTTGGTTGTCCAGGCTGCATTTAGGGGATCTCCTCAGGCCTCCTGGTCGGAAACAGTCATAATAATTTTTAGGAAGAAGGGAAAGGATCCCTGCGAGCACTCTTCATATCGCCCAATCTCCCTTATAAATGCCGACAACAAAATATACTCGAAATGTTTAGCAAGGAGAATGGGGGCGGTTATTACACCCTTAGTCTCATTGCGACAACATGGATTCATAGCTGGGAGAGGTACTACGGACCACGTTAGGCAACTTATTTCTGTTTTTGATTGGGCGCAGGCAACGGGGGCTCCCGCTGGGGTGGCCCTGTTGGATGCCGAAAAAGCATTCGACAGGGTCTCCTGGGAGTTTTTATGGGCAGTGATGAGATGGAAATCCTTTCCTAATGATTTTATACGAGCAATACAATCTATGTATTGTATGCCGAAGGCAATAATACGACTAGGGGGAGAAGAGTCACAGAGGTTTAGGGTTAGCAGGGGCACGCGGCAGGGGTGCCCCTGCTCCCCACTCCTATTCGCTCTGTATATAGACCCTCTTATAAATAGGCTGGAGGCTGACATTGAAATCTGCCCGGTTAAAGCGCATATGTATTCAGTAAAAGTCCTGGCATATGCGGATGATCTTGCGGTGCTCTCTGTGGATATGAATAAGGCTATGGAAAGAATTGTGGTTGCCACTAGTAACTTTGGTATAGTATCTGGCTATAAATTAAATCTGGACAAGACACAGGTGTTACATACGGAGGCGGGTTTACCATTAGGGATGGACGTAGCCACGGAGGCAACGTATCTAGGTGTACTCATTTCTAGTAAAATTCAAGATATACCAAAGATTAATGTCGAACCGCTGATTATATCATCAAATAACACTTTGAAGCAGCTAAACAGGCTCCATCTATTTATATATGGAAGGGGGAATGTTTTAAAAATGTCAATCTTCCCGAAATTTTTATATTTGTTTCGGGCGATCCCAATTATGTTACCTAATATTTTTTTTAAGAGAATAGAGCGAATGTGCTCACGGTTTCTCTGGGGGTATCGGCGCTCTAGAAGGGCGATGAAATGGTTATATCTGCCGGTAGAGCGGGGAGGTTTAGCTATTCCTAATTTTTATGTGTACTATTGTGCCACGATGCTCCAATTTATGGGTGTGTTGGTATCTGGGAATACTGAGGTACAGGAGGCTGCTTTTTCCCCATCTATTTATGAATGGTGTTTGGGGGAATCGGCACGAGGGTTGTTGGTAAAAGTCTTGGAGCCAAGTTATTACAAAAAGACTTGGTTTAAGATCATTCAGGCAGCATATGCAGTATGGAAGAGGCTCAGGAAACAGCTAGCTATCCCTACCATTACGTGGTACACACCTTTTGATTCGTATACTCTGCTCTCTACTGTATGTCATGATTCAGTTATGAGGAGGTGGTCACAGCAAGGTATAAGAGTGACAGGAGACCTATTAGAGATGGGGAATATCCACTCGTTTTTGACATTACAAGAGAAATTTGGGGTCAGTAGGTCTGACTTTTTTAAATATTTGCAACTTAGAAGTTTTTTACAGGCTGAAATGGCAAGGGGGAATTGTCAGGGGTCTCAGATCCGGTTATTGGAGTTGATAAAAGGGAAAACTAAAATAGGTCAAATATATAAAGAAATTATCTTGAAAGAGCCCGATGATATCCGTAAATGTGAAGCAATGTGGGAGGGAAAATTGTCATTGACCAATATCGATCTTCAGCTGGTATGGAGGACTGCCTATGCCATTTTGCTTTCTGGTAGCTTAAGAAGTCAAGCTTATATGGCTATGTTTAATCTATATTATACGCCAGCAAAGATTATAAAGTGGAAGGCTGGAAAGGGTACGAGATGTGCTAGATGTGGGCTATACGGGGCAGATTCAATACATATGTTTTTCTCCTGCCCTTCGCTCTGTCAACTTTTATTGGATATTGAATGCTTTATTTCAGGGTCTCTGGGCATACCGATTTCTCTGACTGCATATTTGGTTCTGTTTGGTATAGAACATGGTATGGACGCGGGGAGGAAACTGGTACCGAACAGAGGCCTAAAGTTCATCTGTATGTCAGTTCTGAGGCTATGTATAACATCTCAGTGGCTTGATCCTGAACCCCCGTCATTCGTTAACTGGAGGGCTAAGCTTATCTCATTGTATAATTTGGAAACCGCTCTTTATAAATTAAAAGGTAGGGCAAGGAAGACATTGGGGGCTGCAATTTGGGAGCCGATTGCTAATTGGGTATAGTAATATACTTTAATGATCAGTACCAGATTCATGTCTGTAAATTATGGATTATTTATGTTACATATGGCTGTTTGTTTGTATATGCCCATGATATAAGGCTTCTTTCTGTATGTTATGAATTTTGTTTAAGTTTTTTGACCTCACTGAATTGTATAAAAAAATAAAAAAAAATAAAAAAAAAAAAAAGAAACTATAGCCCTGAACCACAAGTGTGACGATGGTTAAAACACTACATGCATAGTGCATACTACTTTGAAGCAGTTCATGCCCTAAAGCCTACCTCACTAAAAGACTACATGCTAACTGACTGAATGATTACAGTACTATAAGGAGACACACTGGGTGAGTAACAGGGTGTTTTCTCGAAGTGTATGAATACTAACTGGGGAATTGAAGGTGTGAAAGACAACTGTGTAGCTGATTAGAGGACTGAATGCATACTGGATAGGCATTTAAAGCAGTCCATGTGCTAAGGCCTGGCTCACTGCATGAGTACTTGGGTACTGACTGAATGATTAGACTACAGCAAGGAGAGTGCCTGGGTGAATTTATAAGTGGTAGGCTTTTGGCGCAGGGAATGGATTAGTACTTGGTACTGAATGGGTCACTAGAGGAGTGCAAAGGGAGTGATAGGATGCTTGCTGGACGGTATGGATACTGACTAGGGAATTGAAAGTCTGAAAGACAAGTGTCTAGGTGGTTAGAAGACTGCATGCATAGTGGATAGGGATTTGAAGAAGTCCATGTGCTAAGGCCTGGCTCAGTGCATGAATACTTAGGCAGTGACTGAATCATTAGAGTACTGGAAAGAGAGTGTCTTGGTGAATTTATAAGTGTTTGGGTTTTGGCACAGTGAATGGATTAGTACATGGTGCCGAATGGGTCACTAGAGGACTGCAAAGGGAGTGACAGGGTGTTTCCTGGAAGTGTGTGGATACTGACTAGGGAATTGAAGTTGTAAAAGACAAGTGTATCATCAGACTACTTCTAGGACAGTACCTGGGTAAAACTTTTAAATTTTCAGTTCTGCCACAGTGAAGAGAATAGTACATGGTACTGCACCTTAGTGTCAAACCCTGACTCATTTTATCAATGCATAAGCAAAGACTAGCTTCTAATGCTACTAAAACTTGACAACATGACCGGTTTTAAAAGAGTTATCTGTCAGAAAATACACAATGTTATCCAATCCTTCTCTCACAGTGGTTCCCAAATGCACACAGACTCACTGTGTGATTCTAGACAACAACCACTATCCCTAGAAGTTTACCAAAACTCATTTACTACTGTGGAAGTGGTAAGGGAACTGCACACAATCTACATATTTCAGGACTGCACTTTTGTGTCAAAGCTTGACTCATTTAATCACAGCATAAGCAAAGACTGCCTTCTAATGCTACTAAAACTTGACAACATAAAATGTTTTAAAACAGTTATCTGTCAGCAAATACACGATGTTACCAAACACTTCTCTCACAGTGGTTCCCAAATACAAACAGACTCACAATGTGATTCTAGACAAACAACACTATCCCTAGGAGTTTACCAAAACTCATTCACTACTATGGAAGTGGTAAGGGAACTGCACTTAATGTACATATTTCAAGACTGCACTTTTGTGTCAATGCCTGACTCATTTAATCAACGCATAAGCAAAGACTGGTTTCTAATAATACTGAAACTTGACAACATGACACGTTTTAAAAGAGTTATCTGTCAGAAAATACACAATGTTACCAAATGCTTCTCTCACAGTTGTTTCATAATGCACACAGACTCACAGTGTGATTCTAGACAAGCACCACTATCCCTAGGAGTTTACCAAAACTCATTCACTACAGTAGAAGTGGTAAGGGAACTGCACACAATCTACATATTTCAGGACTGCACTTTTGTGTCAAAGCCTCACTCATTTAATCAACGCATAAGTAAAGACTGGATTCTAATGCTACTAAAACTTCACAACATGACAGGTTTTAAAACAGTTATCTGTCACCAAATACACAATGTTACCAAATGCTTCTCTTACAGTGGTTCCCAAATGCACACAGACTCACAGTGTGATTCTAGACAACAGCCACTATCCCTAGGAGTTTACCAAAACGTATTTACTACTATGGAAGTGGTAAGGGGAATGCACACAATGTGCACATTTCAAGAGTGCACTTTTGTGTCAAAGCCTGACTCATTTAATCAACGCATAAGCAAAGACTGGCTTCTAATGCTACTAAAACTTGACAACATGACAGGTTTTAAAAGAGTTATCTGTCAGCAAATACACGATGTTACCAAATGCATCTCTCACAGTGGTTCCCAAATGCACACAGACTCTCTGTGTGATTCTAGACAAACAACACTATCCCTTGCACTATACCAAAACACATTTCTTCATCTACAAGGAGTACTACATTTTAGTGCAGAAACATAACTCATTTCACAAATTCATAAACAATGACTGGTTTCTAATTCTACCAAAATATAAAAACTGCATAGTTATCTGTCTACAAACACATGAAAAAACAAATGCTTATCACAAAATGGTTTCTACATGCACACACACTGTCAATAAGATTGTAGAGAAAAAAAGTACTCCCTACACTTTAGAAGAAGAAATACATTAGTCTGATTAAAATAAAAATAGTCTACATACATCCCCTCACAATTAAATAACTCACCTTTCAAGATGTTTTGTAGATTAAGAAGTATATCAGTCACACACCAGATATCAGTCACACACCAGATTTTCTTATACAGAATCTCTGCACTGTGCACCTGTCAGTAGAACCAAAGAATGGCAAAGTTTCCCTCTCATTTTCCACACATATACATGTAAACATCAAATCACATTCCTTCCCACATAAATTCAAAAGCAAACACACATTTCTATTGGTTAAACATTTCAACACTTTCCAAATGACATAAACTACAACCCTTCCCCCAATCTGCCTTCTGCCCGTAACCATAGAAACATGTCATGGAACACTGTACTGATCACACAGGTCACAAGTTCAGCACACACAATGTTGCTAATCAAGACAGCAAGTTTGCTTGACTTCTCAACATATCAGCTTATCATATAAAATGTTCCTTACAATCAGTTTTTGTTAACCAATAAGAATCATGCGTTTAAAAAACAGAAATATACACCCTACCTTTCAGTGAAGAAGGTTGTCAAACAACCAATGATTTCTTGTCTTTTTTCAAAATTGCATCTTAGCCACCATTTTAGAAACATCTTACTTTCCAAACTGCCATTTAATTTACAGAGACCATCTGAGTGCATCCAGACCTCCTTACAAGATGCTTACAGTATGGATTGTGGGACACAGCTACATTTTCTGGAGCCAAAGGTATGCAGAAAACAAAGGCATTCACAAAGACCTAGGTTTGCCAAATGTAGACATTAAATGGATTGGACAGAGAGGGTTAAAGTGGCACCAATTGATGCCATTGGTGAAATCCTTCATGCAAATCCATCACCCTGACCTCATAATAGTGCACTGTGGTGGCAATGACCTAGGCACTTTGACTGATGTAGGTCTGGAAATGCTTATGAAGGACACCTTTGCAGAACTGATTTCACTTTTCCCTAAAACGGCCTTTGTGTATTCTAACATATGCCAAAGGCAGAAATGGAACTGGTCCGATAATTGTTGTCCACAGATTGAGAAAGCTAGGAAACATGTGAATAAATCTGTTTCTGCTTTTCTCCGAGACTACAGAATGGGGTCCATTTACAAAAACAATCTGCGCTTTCATATGCAAGAGATGTATAGGAGAGATGGAGTACACTTTACTGATGAAGGAAACAGAGTCTTTCTCAACAACTTTAGACTCTGTATAGGTACTTACTTATAAGTATCAAAAACTCTCAATGAACACAACGGCTCTTTTTAGAGCCACTCAAGAACAAAACACTTAAGCTTAATCTTTATCTCCCAACAATTTCATATTTTTTTTCCTTGGATCCGCGAACCCACCGCGAGAGAATCCGTGCATCCAACGCGATAGAATGCGCGCACTGTGTGCGCATTTTGCCTTTTTTGTTTTTTTTAAAAAGGGGGGGTCCTTCTGGGACCCCCTAAGCACCTCTAGAGGGACAGAGTATTTCCACTCTGCCCCCTTTATATATTTTACACACTTATTCCCCTTGCTTCTTCAGCCTCGCTTCTACCGAGGCAGAAAATGTCCACCAACAGTTCCTGGTTTTGAATGTAGACAGACACTCGACAGCCAATTAGCATTCAGCGCGCGATCACAAGGGTGCGCGCTCGGTTCGGGGAGGGTGCGCTCACAGTGCGGGTAGGGTCCGCGGATCCTCCCCGGCCATAGATATTTATGTACTTTTAACTCTAATTTTCTCAGGAACTACTGAACGGATTCACACCATTTATGCAAAAGGCACGAGTCTGAACTGAGGACTACCTCTTTGCCAAATTTGGTGTCATTCCGTTCAGTGGTTCGGGCTGTAGCTGCGACAACAGATCCTATAGGAAATTGCATAGGGAAAACGCGTTTTGAGACCCCCCTTTTTTCTTGCCCCCGCTTGACGAATCACCACGAAACTTTCAGGGTAGGAGCGGAGCGGAGCTGGCCAAAAGTTTGGAAAATTTCGCGAGGATTCATCAACCGGCGCCAGGGAATAGAATGTTGCGGATTTCCTATGGAAAATATGTCCTAACTATAACTATCTACTGACGACCGCCAGTAGATAATATATATATGTGTTGGTGTGTGTGCACTCCATACCTTTATACATTATGTAAGTTCATATGCATATGGAAGGCACAATAGTGACAGCTTTCCAGGAGAAGTTGTGGATTTATTATTAATTAAAAAACAGGTGCAACTATGTTCCAAATGTAGGTTTAAACTAGGCCTGGGCTAAAAATCCGTTCCGCTCGCCGAAATTGCAATAATTTGACATTTTCGCGTTCCGCGGAGAGCGCGAAAATGTAAAAATATCCGCAATCCGCATTTTACCGGAAACTTTTTGCTTGCTCGCACTGTAAAATAATACATTCTTGCGTGCGCGCGATCGCCTTAGCTGCATCCCCGCGTTCGCCGACAAGTTTTCCCGATCCGGTCGCGTTCTCCACCAGATGTTGGATTGTTGGTAGCCATTTGCGCTGTCTTGCGACAGTTCGCGCACGCAGTAACATCATTCGTCGCGTGATCACGTCTTTCTTCTCGCGATCATGCACCGCGAGACAAGTGAAAACAAGATGGCCGCGCCCGCGATCAACCGCATGGGTAAGTTGGAGAGCCGCGACCACGCAGAACATACCGCGAACGGGCGGGAAAAAAACTTCCGCATCTTCGCGATATTTCCGCGTGTTTGCGGAGATTTTTAACATTTTCGCGATAATTTGCGAAAGTGAATTTCGCAAATTCCGCCCACCCCTAGTTTAAACCTCCAAATATGTAGTCAGAAATGTATATGAGACGAATGTGATATAATTATGCTTGCAAAACAGATCTGATATCATGGCGAAGAAGATAGAAATGTTATTGACATCCTTTGAGGGCAACAATAGTAAGTCACTTTTGGACTCAGCTCTCTAATAGTTGGTAGAGGTTGACTGACCTGGCTCATACCTATTTCAAATGCAAAATACATGCATTCAGACAGAGCAGAGGCTAGCGTTTTCATCTGAGTGCTACCTTTTGGTTCAGGTGTAGGGGTGGGCGGAATTTGCGAAATCCACTTTCGCAAATTATTGCGAAAATGTTTAAAATTATCGCAAACAAGCGGAAATATCGCGAAGATGCAGAAGTTTTTTTCCCGCATGCTCGCGAGATTTTCTGCATGGTTGCGGGTCGCCAACTTACCCATCTGGTTGCTCGCGGGCGCGGCCATCTTGTTTTGAGTTGTCTCGCGGTGCATGATCGCAAGAAGAAAGACGTGATCACGCGACGCATGACGTCACTGCGGGCGCGAACTGTCGCGAGACAGCGCAAATGGCTAAAAACAATACAACATCTCATGGAGAACGCGACCGGATCAAGAAAACTTGTCGGCGAATGCAGGGATTCAGGTAAGGCGATCGCACGAGCGCGAGAATGTATTATTTTACAGCGCGAGCAAGAAACAAATTATCGCCAAGCTGCGGAAAGCGGAAATTTTGACATTTTCGCGCTCTCCGCAGAACGCGAAAATGTCAAATTATCGCAATTTCCGCGAACGGAACGAAATTTTAGCCCAGGCCTATTCATGTGCACATCAAAGATATTAAGAGCCTGGTAGACTAACTTTTTCCTGAAAGTTGGAACTCCACTTTTATGTTTTTTATATTTTTGGAGACTGGATTATTAGTAGTGGTAAATATGCATCTAGCACTGGCACTAAGGCCACTAACACAGTCTAGGGCTCAGAATAGGTCTCAGAAAATTATTCCCATTCTCAACCCTTGGTAGTTTGGCTGCGAGCAGGCAGGCTTAACTTCAGAGACAGGTATGTAAAGCATATAAAAACAAAAAAACAGAAAATAATTAAGACCCAACACACAATAAAAATACAACTCTAATTTATAAAAATAGGAATTATTTTTATCTTTAAAATGACACCAAAACGAAAAACATCCAATCCAGGGAACCGGAGAGATGTATTTTCAAAGATTTAGCACTATATAGCACATAGAAGCCTATAGCGCCTATTGGGACATCTGGTCACACTAGACCGACACAAAATCAAAGTTTCAGGCTGACCACAATGAAGCTCTCCAAGGCTACCCCTCGCGGTAGGCCTTGGTCCAATTTTTTGCCTTCTGACTTAGAAACTTTCATGGAGCTTTTTCTGCTGGGGTCCCTCGATGCTCTCCACCAGTCTGGGTTTAGTGAGGGTTCACTGGCTTGCCTTGGAACGGGCTTCTGGTCAAACTATGGAAGTTGGACCTCCAGAGGTTTCCAGCGGGATGAACCAGGGATCCAGGCCAGCTTGTGGTTGAAGGTGGGTGGCTCGACTCTTGCGGTTGGAGCCGGTCAACTCCTTTACATTTGATCTTAGAAACATTTGTGGAGCATTTTCCCCTGGGGTTCCTTGATGCTCGTTTTCGATGAGGGTTCACCAGCTTGGCTTTGGATTAGCTCCTGGTCAAACTCTGGAAGTCAATTCTCCAGAGCTATTCAGCGGGATGAACCTGGAGGTTGAGGGTCGCTGGCTTGGCTGCCAAGTCGAGTCGGTCCACTTATTGAGCTTTTTTCCAAAGTTGCCCCAAACTTCTCCAAACTTCTGGAACTTCTTACTGAAGCTCCTTTTGGGGTCCCACAGTGTCCAAACACAATCCAAGGGTCTTGAATCTCCTATGTATACCCTGAAAGTGTGGGACTTCAGTTCCAAAAATCCACTTGGACAAAACCCTTACAAATCCACTGGATGCACTTCAGGCTGGGGATTCTTGGTGATGGTGGTCCAGGTGAGCTCTATTAAACCTGTAGCTTGAAGGGAGTCCACTCTTTAATCCTCTGAAGCAAGTTAGGCCCACAGGGCTATAGTTCCAGATTGTGCAGCATGCTTTCAGTCAGAGTGCAGGGCCTGGTTGCTGAAAATCAAACTTCCATCGTGGACCCTTCTTCTTCTCTTGTTTTAAGCAGCATATCTGAGAGTCTCTGCCCCTCTCAGATACTTATTCAGTGTTCTCTGGAGACAAACAGGTGGGCACTCTTATCCACTGAGGTACAAGAAACAACCCAGACCATGACCATTTCCTCCAAATTGTGGAACCATGGTGCCTCAGAAAGCACTATTCTTCAAAAATGCAATATATCTGAAGTCTCAGCAGAGAAGCAAGAGCTAGCTAAACCAACCTCCAGGCTAGCTCATTTCCATAGCTCCTCTCCCTACCTACATCTGCAAATGCCTTCCTTAAGTCTACCATCTGGCTGGGATCAGAGAGGAAGGGGATAGATGAACATGACTGTCTCTGGCTGTCCCCTTCTACCTTTGAAGCGGGTGCTTTACAACCATCCCTGCTCTAGCATTCCTGTGGAGCAGGGTCCTCTTACGAGAGATAGCCTTTCTCCCTGGTTGCCATGTACCACTTTGTCAAAGAAGCCTGGCTAATCCACTTAGCTCTGACCAATCAGGGCAGAATACTGGAAGGCTGAATTTGGCTTACAGACAAAAAAGTCTTATATCTCTTTTTCTGTACATTTTAGGATATATTCAACAACAGCATATTGTTGGATTCATCAATGCAATTTTATTAAGTCCTTGAATTTTATTTTTCAGTTGTCCCTTGCAGTAGTTATGAGTTCATAAACTATTGCAATGTTAACCTATGTGGCTGGGGATCTACAATGGGGAAAACACCAGGGCCTATGAAACTGCTTCTGGCTACCTGACCACCCAAGCCCCCCCACCTCTGGAATGTCTAGGGGAAACTTTAGCGGTTCTGAATAGACAAAAATATTGTAGATCCTCAATCCACAGTGCTCCTAGCATAAAGGTCGATTTTGGGACGCACTTTTCTACAATGGGGGTAAGTGAAGTTTGCAATTTCTCTATGCCCAGGGATATATAACCACAGAACTCTGCCCTATTTGTCACTTACTTGCCTTAAAAGTCAGGCCTGCCTGCTGCCTGGCCTGAAGCACTTCCCTCAGTTGGCTTAAGTGGTCCCCCCAAGGTAGAACTGCATACAGCTATCTCATCTAGATAAGCCGTGCTGAACTGCTTCAACCCAGACAAGACCCTGTTAACCAACCTCTGAAAGGAGGCAGGTGGTTCACTGACAGAATATTGATGTAAAAAATATAGAAGTAAAAAATATAGATGAAAAAATATAGAATGCAAAAATATCAACTCCCTATGCTTCAACAGTTAAGTACAAAAGTATCGAAAAATAAATATCTATGTAAAAAGTATAGTTGTGCAAAATATCGACTTATATATATATATATATAAAGTAAAATAAAATAATAAGTATTAAATAGTAAGTATTAAATATGTTAAATATTACAATTAATATAACACATAAAGTAGATTTATTATAAATCTTAACAAATATAACAAATATAACTATTAATTTTAACCATTTATGTTATAATTTAAAAACTCTTCAAAGTTAAATTTCCCACTCCAGACAGTGCAACAGTAGGGAAAGTGTTGGATAGCCGAGGGGTAAAAACTACTATTCCCATTCCAGTGAGTGCAACAGTAGAGAAAGTGTTGGATAGCGGAGGGGTAAAACATTACTATTCCCAGTCCAGTGAGTGCAGCAGTAGGGAAAGTGTTGGATAGTGGCAGGATAAAATGTACTATTCCCACTCCAATCAGTACAACAGTAGGGAAACTGTTGAATAGCAGAGGGGTAAAAATTACTAATCCCACACCAGTCAGTGCAACAATAGGGAAAGTGTTCGAAAGAGGAGTGGTAAAAGTTACTATTCCCACTCTATTGAGTGCAACAGTAGGGAAGTGTTGGATAGCGTAGGGGTAAAACATACTATTCCCACTCCAGCGAGTGAAACAGTGGGGAAAGTGTTGGATAGTGAAGGGGTAAAAATTACTATTGCCACACCAGTTAGTGCAACAGTAGAGAAATTGTTGGATTGCACAGGGGTAAAAATTACTATTCCCACTCCAATATTTGTAACAGTAGGGAATGTGTTCGATAGCGGAGGGGCAAAATTTACTATTCCCACTCCAGTGAGTGCAACAGCAGGAAAGGTGTTGGATAACTGAGGGGTAAAAATTACTATTCACATTCCAGTGAGTGCAACAGTGGGGAAAATGTTGGATAGCAGAGGGGTAAAAATTACTGGTCCTACTCCAGTGAGTGCAACAGTGTTGGATAGTGAAGGGGTAAAATGTACTATTCCCTCTCCGCTCAGTGCAACAGTAGGGAAAGTGTTGGATAGGGAAGGGGTAAAAACTACTATTCCTACTCCAGTAATCGCAACAGTAGGGAAAGTGTTGGATAGTGGGGGGTAAAAATTACTGTTCCCACTCCAGTGAGTGTGACAGTAGGCAAAGTGTTGGATAGTAGAGTGGTAAAAATTACTATTCCCACTCCAGTGAGTGCAACAGTAGGGAAAGTGTTGAATTGCAGAGAGGTAACAATTAATATTCACACTCCAGTCAGTTCAAAATTAAAAACAAACAAAATATTAACAACGACAAAAATATGTAAATCCAAAATACAGTAAAAAATATATAAATATGTTAAAAATGTGAATACAAATATATTTAATATTAAAAATGTTCAAACACATTAAAATGTTGGATACATATGACAAATACCTACCAATAATATATTAAATAAAAAATAATTTTCAAACAAATAAATATTTTTAATTAGAAATTATTTAGAAATAAAAACATTGTTACATAACTTTACTTGTTTAATTTCCTACCCTATAACACCACACAATTCACAACCCACATCTACATTTAAAAAAAATGTACTTCCTTAATTAAAATAATCAAATACCAATTAAAGAGATATTAATTAAAAAACTAAATAAAATTCATAAAAATTAATTAACTTGCCACACTTTACCCCTATAATCTCCACAACTCATAGCTAACATTAAACTGTTAAAAAATAAATTACACAGTGAAACTTATTTTCAATTACAAAAAATAGTATTTAACAACTAATTATAAAGTATTTAAAATTAATTTACTTCCCACACTGTATCCCTTTAAAGTAAAACCTACACACAAAAAAATAAGCAAAAACCCTAATTAAATATCAATTAATTAATTAGTATCAATGATCAACTTATTTATAATTAATTAAACATAAATTACTTCGCACCCTTCAACCCTACAAACCCTACAACCCGCACCAAATGAACTACACAATTTCCATATTTAATTTTCAATCAATCAACATAAATTAACTACTAATTATTAATCCATCAAAAATTACTTCCCACCCTTTACCCAGATAAACCCCACAAACCGCACCTAAAAAGAATTACATAATTATCACAATTAATTGCCAATGAATTTATTAATATTAAGTAATAACCATTTAATAATTAATTACAAATACATTACTTCCAACAATTTACACTATAAAAACTCAGTTAAATAATAATTATTAAATAAAAAATAATCATTCATTTATTATAATTATATTATTTCCCACACTATTCCCCTGCAAACACACGACCCGCTTTGGACCTAAAAAAGCTAAATTTACTTTAAATAAAATTGATAACTACAAACAATTAACACATATATTAAAAAACATAAACAACACTTATACAAAAAAACATACATCACATACATTTAAAATATTAACTAGATAACACTAAATAAAAAATAGTTTTTTTAAACAACTAACTTTTTTGCAAACAATATTAATAACGTTTATATTTTTGAAAACTATATTTCTTACCTTTTATTCGATATTCCTGACCATGAGATTCTTGCTGTGGATAGTTCTGTGTGACTATATTTCCCATTCGATATTTGTGTAAGTCGACATTTCCAACTCGATATTCTCTCTGAATACCGCTACACCTGTGAGGGCAATCTGCCAGTAGACTAAAGTCAAATCAAAAGTACTCAGACACTTAGCAGCCCCTAACCTGTCAATGAGCTCATCAGCACTAGGTATGGGGTGAACATCAGCCTTAGTGACTGCATTAAGTCCTCTGTAGTCCACACAGAACCTTAACTCCTTTGGTACCCCCTGGGGATTAGGTTTGTGCACCAGCACCACTGGACTGGCCCACAGACTACCAGACGGTTCAGTTACCCCCAACTCCAACATCTTAGCTACCTCAGCCTTGATGCTGGCTTGGACATGGTCTGACCACCTGGACAGTTTATCTTTGACAGGTGGGCTGTCACCAGTGTCAATGTAGTGCACACACTATTCAGTGATGCCTAGGGATAAAGAGAACAGGCCAGCAAACTGTTCCAGCACCTGCTTGAAGTCTCTGTGCTGCTAGTCAGTAACTTTAGAAGAGAGTATAACCCCCCTCCACAGACCCATCTTGCATATTATTGGAGAGGAGGTCGGGCACTGGCTCAATCTCTTCCTCCACTCCCTCATCAGTGACCAGTAACATGGTCATATCTTCCCTGTCATTATGGGGTTTCAATCTGTTCACATGCAGGACCCTATGAGGGTTCCTGAGGGGACCAAGGTCGACCAGAGAGGTAACCTCGCCCTTCTTTTCAAGGATTGGATAGGGCTCACTCCACTTGTCATGGAGGGCCCTGGGAGCCACCGGCTCCAACACCCACACCAACTGTCCTGGAGTATACTCAGGCATAGGAGTCTTCTGATCATACCAGTGTTTCATGAACCACTGGCTAGCCTCCAGTTTTCAGCTTACCTTGTACACGTACTCTGCCATTCTAGATCTTAGCCTAGCACATAGTCAATCACATTGTATTTGGCTTCTTTAAGAGGCTACTCCAAAGACTCTCTTACCAGGCACAATGGTCCTCTCACAGGGTACCCAAACAACAACTCAAAGGGACTGAAAACAACCCCTTTCCATGAGACCTCCCTGTATACAAACACTAGGCATGGGAGGAGAACATCCCATCTCCTCCTGAGTTTCTCAGACAACCCATTGATTATGCCCTTCAGGGTGATGTTGAACCTCTCCACCAGACAATTTGTCTGGGGGTGATATGGGGTGGTGAACTTGTAGCTGACACCACATTCATCCCACATCGCAGTCAGATAACTGGACAGACTTTTTGTGCCTGTATCTGACACAAAGTCTTTCAGAAAACCCACTGTGATGAACATACCAAGCGGTTCCCTTGCCACTGCAGGAGTATCTATGATTTTAAGAGTTATTGCCTCAGGGTACTTGGTGGCATGGTCCACTACAACCAAGATATGCCTATTCTCTGATGCAGTAGGTTGGTCCAGGGGACCAGCAATGTCCATCCCCACCCTTTCAAATGGAACCGCAACCACTGGCAGTGGTATCACAGGATCCTTTGTCTTGCCCCCTGCCTTGCCACTGGCCTGACAGGTGACACAAAACTCCTTTACCTTTTCAGACATATGTGGCCAGTAGAAATGGTTCACCAATCGGTTCCATATCTTTGTTAGTCCCAAATGTCCTGCCAAGGGGATATGATGACTTCTGGGGCACCACCAACCTCCTAGTGGCCCCATCCCTGAGGTTTCTAGCCTCAGTATAAAGGAGTCCATCTTCCCAGTAGATTCTGTGAAATACACTGTCATCCACCTCGTCTTGCTTAGAGGCAATTCGCATCAAGCTCTCAAAGGTGGGACAGTCTCATTGTCCCTTACCAAACTCCTCCCTGGAGGGTCCACCTGCTCCTGTCAGTTCTGCCCAATCTGATAGCTCTGGCCCCTACCTCAGATGCCAGATCCTCCCCATCAGGGACAGATTCCTTCTGCACCTCTGGAGTTACCTGGGCTGGCTCACCAGGCCCAGTGCCCTTGTCCTTGGATGCTAGGCCCTTTGTGCCAGAATCCAAGTGGCTAGCCTTTCCCTTCTGAATAGTCTTTGACCTAGTCACCACATTTACCCATGAAGACCCCTCTCCACCTCTGACCACTCAGATGCTTCAAGATCAGTGCCCAATAAACACTGGACTGGGAGCACAGGAGACACAGCTACCTTTATAGAACCTGTTACACCTCCCCATTCCAAATCCACCATACCCATAGGATGGAGTTTGGTACTGCTGTTGGCATAGGTCACCTTGTGAAGCTCACCAGGTACCAACCTCTCCTGATGCACCAGCTTGTCCAGGACCATAGCTACACTAGCCCCTTTGTGTCTGATAGCCTCCACCTCAGTTCCATTAACTTTAGGCCTCTGCCTGTACTTATTCATGTTTGGAGGTAAGGCAGACAGGGTTGTGATATTCAACCCACCTAGGGTCACTAAGGTTGCTTCTACCACCTGTCTACCTCTCTCTGGGGTACTCTGCACTCCCACACTTACACTGGCAATCCCTGGGGATGGCCCCTTAGTGGACGGCTTCTTAATGCAGACAGCATGTCCCTTTTTGTGCCCTGACTGGTTACAGCACTTACCCACCTTTGAGGGATCAAAGAAACTACCATTGTTTCCCTTGTATCCCCTCTCTTTGAGTGTGGGTTGGCCGGGAGACTCCCCTCCTTGTTCTAGTTTTTGTAGGTCTTTGGAGGACTCATTATATTTTTGACCTCTTTTCCCTGGACTTCCCCCTGAGGAGGGTCCTGCCCTCCTTTCTTCTGGCCCCCCCCCCAGTGCTGATTGAAATCCTGGGTTCTCACCCACTCATCAGCTGCATTGACAAGGTCTCCAGGACTAGACAGCTTTGAGTCCACTTGGTACTGGTGTAACTTCTCTTCAGCACAATGAGTCAAAATGTGTTCACTCAAAAATCATTTATACAATCACTCATATGTGTCTACTTTGTTACCGGCAATGCAGCCTTCTAGGGCCTATAAAACTGATTTTATAAGGACTCTGCTTCTAGCTACATGACCCCCCCCCACCCCTGGGACACCTAGGGGAGACTTTAGGGGTCCTGAATATACAAAGATAATGTAGATCCTCACTCCACAGTGCTCCTAGCACAAAAGTGGATTTTGGGAAGCACTTTAGTTCAATGGGAGAAGTGACACATGTAACTTCTCTATCCCCAGGGAATATAACACTCCTTTTATAAGGGTCCTCTTATAAGGGTCCTCCTTATAGGTCAAATCACAAAAAGGAGCTAAAGGGGCAGAGAACAGGTCATCCCCCACTCAGAAGTCTGTATACAATAAAGGACCTGTTCCCACAGTGAGCATTAGATTCATGTATCCATTGTAGTTGTCATATAATTTTAGACAAACTGTAGAGCAAGTGTTTCAATGTCATCAATGCTACTTCAAGGTATGGCTCACTATTCAAAGAAAAGTAGGGTTATTCAAACGAGATAAGGAAAAGACTGTCTTTTTATCCAACAATAGTAATGTCTAAAACCACCCCCATGTGAAAAAAGTGTAGGAAAGGAGTGATGGCGCCTCACGGTAGCAACACCATAGAGGATAAAGCAGGAAGGTACTCGCCTGCTACCTCAAGATCTCATCATCAGCTGCCACCACTCCGTAGAAAGGAAATGTGTGTGGGAAGGTGTAGACAAGAGACTGGGTAGTAGCCCAAAATGCAAAAACTGCTAGGGTGTGTATAACAAAGAGAAGAAAAGTTGTGTAGAGAACCGTGCACCGTAATGAACCCCACAGTGTATGTACACAGATTTGAGTTGGTTCACACTAGCTTTCTACTTTTTATTCTATGCTGTGTGACCACTCATATATAAAATGCCGACATGTTTCATTGCCATTTGGAAAAACTCACGGCAACTTCTTCAGGGCGTGGGGTATTGTCATTTCACCCTTTAGCCTTGCTTGATCAGTTAAAAGCAGTTCTGTTGGAAAAAAGACAGACAAACAACACATATCCAAAATATTTGGCTTCTGGTTCAAAGGCGCCCATTACTGTATGTACACCTTTCCCAACTGAGTATCCCCCAAAATGTTTACCGGGATGTTGCCCATCGTGGGCATACCTTTACCCTCGGGCTTCTGTGTGTATAACAGCGGTCGCTTGTTCAGGGCTCATCCCCTCGACTCCTACCATGAGTCTGTAAACACACAGTGAAAGACATGAATTAGAAAAATCGAATTACAAGTTTTCTAGAGGAAACAGATACCGATTTCCCTCCATTCCCTGTGAGATAAATAGCTGTGTCTCTTAATCTATATCCTTCCCTGTATTGCTGTTGTGTAACTCTTCAAGTATAACTCCTGCTTAGCGGGGGTTAGCGGGGGTTGATCTTGTATCAAAGGAGGTGCTCCTTTTAAATTCTGCCCGCTATGTGGGGTGTTATCCCTCCTATGTCTCGCTCATGGTACGCTTTTTAGTACCTAATGCGTGGCTCATACTAAGTGTATCTGCTGGTATTTAGTGGGGCCAAGCTCTTAATAAAAAATTACTAGACAGTTGCTTTACGTGACGGGTCTGTGCGTACCCTTTTTAAAAAAAAACCCTCGGCCGAGCCAGGTTTACTAGTGCAGGTGTCCCTTCACCTGTGGTCTGTACTACTTTTTAAGAAACCCCCTCTGTTTTAAAAGGAAAAGCAAATAATCGGACTCACCGATATTATGTCCGTGTCTGGCATTCGCTCAGCACTGCAACAACGCAGCCGCTGTCAGCCGTGACTAAAAGCGTGATCTCCCGGATCACGTGGCGACGCTATGTCGGTCCCGCCCATTTCAGGTCGTACTTGTTGGCTGGGCCGACAGAACGCGCCATCTTAGAATGGTAATGTATACCTCTACAGGCAATCAACTTCTCAGTATGGGAGCGTCCGTGCACCTGGGGGTCCCGTTTATAACTGTTGATTTAACTCATAGATGAAGAATACAGGCGTATCATCACCCAGGAGTTCCGTTTGTAACTATTGGCTTGATTCATAGATAAAGTATCACGTCAAGTGTAGTCTGAATAATGACTATATCTTACAATACTGCAGTGAACGGTGTCAATAATGCCGGGTGAATGACTCCATCGAGTGGAATAAGGTTTATACATAATCCATGTACCATTCATTCATTCATTGCTCTTCCTTCCTTCCCCCTGATGGTCAGTATGAGTCCAGCCATAAGGGTCAGTGTATGAATATTGCAAAAGGAGGGCGCGATATGGGAGTGCTTTACCTTAAGAGAAACCAGGACCACATAGTGAGAAACCTAGGGGCACCCGGCATTATTGACACCGTTCACTGCAGTATTGTAAGATATAGTCATTATTCAGACTACACTTGACGTTATACTTTATCTATGAATCAAGCCAATAGTTACAAACGGAACTCCTGGGGGATGATACGCCTGTATTCTTCATCTATGAGTTAAATCAACAGTTATAAACGGGACCCCCAGGTGCACGGACGCTCCCATACTGAGAAGTTGATTGCCTGTAGAGGTATACATTACCATTCTAAGATGGCGCGTTCTGTCGGCCCAGCCAACAAGTACGACCTGAAATGGGCGGGACCGACATAGCGTCGCCACGTGATCCGGGAGATCACGCTTTTAGTCACGGCTGACAGCGGCTGCGTTGTTGCAGTGCTGAGCGAATGCCAGACACGGACATAATATCGGTGAGTCCGATTATTTGCTTTTCCTTTTAAAACAGAGGGGGTTTCTTAAAAAGTAGTACAGACCACAGGTGAAGGGACACCTGCACTAGTAAACCTGGCTCGGCCGAGGGTTTTTTTTTAAAAAGGGTACGCACAGACCCGTCACGTAAAGCAACTGTCTAGTAATTTTTTATTAAGAGCTTGGCCCCACTAAATACCAGCAGATACACTTAGTATGAGCCACGCATTAGGTACTAAAAAGCGTACCATGAGCGAGACATAGGAGGGATAACACCCCACATAGCGGGCAGAATTTAAAAGGAGCACCTCCTTTGATACAAGATCAACCCCCGCTAACCCCCGCTAAGCAGGAGTTATACTTGAAGAGTTACACAACAGCAATACAGGGAAGGATATAGATTAAGAGACACAGCTATTTATCTCACAGGGAATGGAGGGAAATCGATATCTGTTTCCTCTAGAAAACTTGTAATTCGATTTTTCTAATTCATGTCTTTCACTGTGTGTTTACAGACTCATGGTAGGAGTCGAGGGGATGAGCCCTGAACAAGCGACCGCTGTTATACACACATAAGCCCGAGGGTAAAGGTATGCCCACGATGGGCAACATCCCGGTAAACATTTTGGGGGATACTCAGTTGGGAAAGGTGTACATACAGTAATGGGCGCCTTTGAACCAGAAGCCAAATATTTTGGATATGTGTTGTTTGTCTGTCTTTTTTCCAACAGAACTGCTTTTAACTGATCAAGCAAGGCTAAAGGGTGAAATGACAATACCCCACGCCCTGAAGAAGTTGCCGTGAGTTTTTCCAAATGGCAATGAAACATGTCGGCATTTTATATATGAGTGGTCACACAGCATAGAATAAAAAGTAGAAAGCTAGTGTGAACCAACTCAAATCTGTGTACATACACTGTGGGGTTCATTACGGTGCACGGTTCTCTGCACAACTTTTCTTCTCTTTGTTATACACACCCTAGCAGTTTTTGCGTTTTGGGCTACTACCCAGTCTCTTGTCTACACCTTCCCACACACATTTCCTTTCTACGGAGTGGTCGCAGCTGATGATGAGATCTTGAGGTAGCAGGCGAGTACCTTCCTGCTTTATCCTCTATGGTGTTGCTACCGTGAGGCGCCATCACTCCTTTCCTACACTTTTTTCACATGGGGGTGGTTTTAGACATTACTATTGTTGGATAAAAAGACAGTCTTTTCCTTATCTCGTTTGAATAACCCTACTTTTCTTTGAATAGTGAGCCATACCTTGAAGTAGCATTGATGACATTGAAACACTTGCTCTACAGTTTGTCTAAAATTATATGACAACTACAATGGATACATGAATCTAATGCTCACTGTGGGAACAGGTCCTCCTTATAGGTACCTGACCCCCCTCTCCCCTGGGACACCTAAGGGAGAACCTGTGGGTACCTAATACGCCAAAATATTGTAGTTTATAAATTAAGTGCCCCTAACACCAAAGTCGAGTTTGGGCACAATTTACATTTTTAAAGCAGGTATGCAACACAGGGTTGCTTTGAAAATGACCTCAGGCTCTCAGCAGTGCACACATGCAAGTACAACAAAGGCTGCTGGCCTCTAAACCGACAAGCCCTATTGTATAATAGAGTTTTATATAACGTGACCTTGACCCAAGAAATCGGGTATCAGAGCGCTTTACATTAGCACCAGTTTCAAAACAGATGGACACATTCATTTTTGTTGTGCACGGGGAGATTATGTGATTTGCCCAGAATCACAGGATGTTGAGCGTTGTTACTGAGACTCGAACTCGAGGTAGACTGCTCTAACCATAAGGCCACATCCTCTCCCACTTAAAGGTAGTTTTAATACCCCTGCCCTTTTATGTACTAGGGACTTATAAAGGAGGTAATGCCAATCACAGGGCTACCCTAACCTAAAGTGCACCCTCGTGTATGTGTTTTCACTGTATTCTAAGTGTGTTCAGCATAGCACTGTCATTGGGCCTGGTTAGGCAGAGCCCAGGGACAATCAGAGTCAGCTACCACCAGTACCACTCAGCAAAAAATAGGGGCGCCCTTGACACAAGATGACTTTGCAACACATATATTTCCAGCTTTCTGGGACTCATAAAAACTCTCTGTAGTAATGTGAACTTTAAATGCACTTAACTCTACACAAGTCCGAGTTTTTTTATTGTGCTTCTCCTCATCCATGCTTACTGCATTAGATTGTCCACAGAGCAAAGACTACGCAAGAGTGTTGTAGATATGCATTTTGGCACACATACCTTTTTCAGAGGACATGAATACTCAAGTGAGTTGAAATTGTCATTGGTAAGGATGTTACTTTGGAGGTTTCCCCTGCTTTCGAAATTGACATCCAATATAAGCACAACTGTTGTCATTCACAGTTTGCAGCTTACATTACACTGGCGGATTTCTCACAGTTCTAAGGTTTCAGCTGCTCCCATGTCGTGATTTTATTAGGGAGTTCATGGAAATCCTGGTATTTCCCACTATTTCCCAAAGCAATGTTTATAGATTGAGTTATCATAATGTATATTATTGCAATATTAATGAATTCTGAAATCAATATGAGGTTTTACATTTGCAATGACAGCTGAGCTATATTACATTTGTGTGCAATTTAGTAAGTAATGGAAAGACATGCAGATAATTGTATGATCTGTTTCGGTATCACTCTCGCTTTATTAGGTAAATAAGGTGATGAATTAACGTATCAAGGTATAGATTGAAATAATTAGGTATTTACATAATTTGCATGGATAGATATTGCTGACTAATTACGAAGACTAATGGAGGGGATATTCATCGTGCCAGATTTGATTTAAATTGATAGTTGGATCTCTATTTACTAAATTTTTTGAATGTTTAGCCTTAGAGTTCCCAGGCTCCAGGATTATTTCAAATAACAGGGTTCTCTGATATTGTTATATATTTTTTCTTCTGATAATGAAAATATTTTATATTCACTTTATTTCCTTGTGATTCGTTTCTACAAATGTTTTAATTTCTTCCTGAAGTGCCAATGATATGAGGTCATAAAAGCACCGGATCTTGCAAGTCTCATTTTAGGGAGTTGTACTCACAATCTAACCGAGGTCTCACTGAGTATGCTGTGCGCAGGGACCCTCAAAGCAGCGTTCAGAAATGATAATGATATTTTTACACAAAGCAGGCACAGTATGAGATAGTTATCTTTTAAGAATGTTGCCTATTTACCCTGTTTATTTGTTTTCTCCTCATCTCCAGATGATTTACTTGCAGCTATGGAAGGGTCCCATAGAAGTTTGTTACACATGATGATTTTTCGTATAGGTATATCATTCAGTGTGTTAATTGTTTTTCACTCATTGCAATGTTCAAAGGAACTCGATTAGAACAATGGTTCTGGGAAGTTGTGTCTTCCACTCTGTTGCACCCCTGCAATTCCTGAATGGGACCCAGAGACCCAATAATATAATCTGTGTTTTTTTGGGAAGCTGTGTCTTCCTGTGTTGCACTTCTCGTCCTCCTAGGTTCACCCCCTAACTTAAGCAAGACTTGCCCCAAAATTGATACTCCCTTTTGAATCTGGAAGCCCTAATCTTCTTCTAACTGCCCCTGGTCTTACATACCCACAAACGCCCCTTCTGAATCTCACCTCTCTCCCTCCCCACCACATCCAGCTTCTTAGATCTAAAATAATGGACACCTACTCACGGAACCTACCCATACCTCCTACTGCCTTGAAATAGCATCTTGTAGGTTGTATTAACTCCTGAAGTCCATTAGTTGCTTGCCATTCCACACTAACAAAAAACAGAACAGTGTTGCTAAACCTTATCCTGCTAAATCCTTTAAATAGCACTGATACATCGTAAATATTGTTAGTGAATGGCAGCACTCAGAATGTCTTCATGGTGCTGGCCTTGCCTAAAGTTTCCAAGAGCTCATTTATGCTTTCTTCTCTGAAGAGATTAAACTTGCTGAAACAACTTCCATTTTGTGTGTGAACTCGCATTGCTGGCACACCTGCCTCTAGAAAAGAAATAATGATCTGCTTGAATCCTCTTCCTTTTTTTGATGATTCAATCAGAATGTCAGAGAAGATCATCGGGCCCCCTTTATTCTCTATGGAAATGCTTTAAACTTTTGCCTCATACTCTCTTGTGAACGTCCTCTCCTTTATTTTCTTATTCTGGAAATTTGCAGAGATTATAAATGGTCATGACAGTTGTTTTGGAGTAGGAGAAGTTACTCTATGACTTCGGGTGACAGTCCGATAACTCCAGCCGCAGCCGCTGCACGTAGGAGTGGTGGGGCGGTGAGGCCGGCTGGGGGGGATTTTGAGAGATGACCACCAGAGAAAATACATTTTTATTTAATTTTCCCTTGTGTTCGTCTCTCAAAATACCCCCCAGCAGGCCCCACCACTCTTACCTGCAGCTGCCACGACTTGCAAAACTCTCATAAAGAGGAAGGACATGTTCTTTATCCAGGTTTTCGAGAAATTGAGTATATGCAATCCAATCTCTTTATATATAGGTACACAAAGTACATGCAGGTACATCTACCCGGCATATTTGTAGTCGTCTTGCTTCTGTTTTACAACCTCTGTTTGCTTGGCTAATGTGGAATGCTGAGTTTGAACTTCGACCTGAAAATCCTTTGTAGCTGATTTACATTTTTCCAAATCTGAATAACAATGAATGCAGAACTCCAATTTTACATCCATCTGATCTATACTTTATCAAGTTAGAGGTTGATTTGTGGGTAGTTTGTCTTGAATCATTCTTCCCAAAATGAAACACAGTGACATTCTACTTGCTCATTGGACTGCTCTTGAGGAGCTGTATCTAATGATTGAGTGTCTTCTTTTCTAATGAAAAACTAATTCTGCACTCCTCTATCCCCAACTATAGGCTGTAACTAGAGTAGGAGTTGAAAGTTCTTTTTTGATGCCTGAGCTTGACTATTAACTTCCAAAAATGCCCACAGTGTCCTTGTCTATCTTTTGTTTGTCATCCACAGCACCCCGGTCAGATTCCTTGAGAAGGCCTGTTATCTGAGGATGGCCTAAGTAAGTCAGTTCTTGGTTAATAACGTTCTTCTTGTCATCTAAATTTTCCTTAAGCATTTATTTCAGCTCCTAGGAAGAAATATAAACATTGGACGAAGTTACATTATGCTACTTCAATGGTTGATATGTTATCTACTTTGCCTGAACTAGCTCCACTCTTGGCCTCTTTCTCTCTCTATTGAATAATCTTAACTGGCTCATCTTGATTTTTTGCTCTAACCAAGTTAGTGCATGCCCCTCTTGGCTGTGAGCAGTATGATGCTCATTGTCCTTACAGACTTGTCTCAGCGTAAGTCTTGACCAAATCAAAATCTAGGGAACAGCTAAGAATGGCATCAACAACAGTCTTGAGGAAAGGAGACATCTCGCAGGCATGATCACGGATGGGCATACCATATAGCCTTGCTAACATCTGCAGTAAGGTAGACTTGGATATTAGAAGAGATACTGGTACAATGCAACATATCTGCTTTATTTGTGATTTCTAACATCAATTAACTTGCACCAAGATGACAAGATAGAATTTGTTGCTGTGTTCATGCTAAAGATTTACCACTTGACTGCATCTCATGAGGGTGTTGTGTTTCTCTTGAGGATCCAGGAGCAAGGCACAAGAAAATCCTCAAGGTAAGTCTTTGTTTATCTTAGTTGCTGGCTCTTGGTGAGGTTTGTCTCTCCAGCAGGATCACAGACCTAAAACTGATGCATACAATATTGAAACATAAAACTATCGGAATATACCTATTTTTTAAACTAAAATATTGACTTCCTACTCTTAATAAAATCAAAAATATTGAAAACAAATATTATTCTTTAAAAACTAATGGGGTCATTACGATGGCGGTGAACTCGTCACCAGCAGCCTGCCAGTGGTGGATTCACCGCCATCGCAAAGCACTTGTCCGCCTACCAGATTACGGTGGCGGGTGGTGTGCATGGCGGATGGAAAGTCCATATGCCACGGGACTGAACCAGGCAATTCTTCGATTACCTGGCGGTCCCACCCTACATTTTTACAAAATGGTCGAGGTGCCTAGCAGCCACTGTCCACCATATTATGATGTTGCATCCCCACCAGCCTGTGTATGGTGGTTCAACCGCCATTGACAGGCTGGTGGGGATGTTCTTTAGTGGCCCGTTGTGGGCCCCCCTCATGCCAGGGGACTTCAGTTTTGCACTGGGGGCACCAATGGTACCCCCAAACATTCCCGGCACCAGGTGGCAGGCACCATGTGGTGCCTGGCACGTAGTGCATGGAAACTCAAACAGTGGATTTCGAACATTGCACCGGGTGCTGCAGCCAGCAGCACCCGCTGCAATGTTAGAGATACACGATGCGAGTGCTACGGTGGCAGTCGCATCGTAATCTCATGTGTGGGACCATCGCCTTACAGACGGCTGGTCCCAAGCCCCGGCATCTAAATGAGCCCCTAAATTTCTACATATCTCGAAAATACAAATATCAGAAACAAAAATATTGTCACCTTTAAATACACTTATAATTTGTCAAAAATATTGCTTTACAATATATCAACTATAATGATATCATTATCATTAATAGATATTTTAAAAAAACGTTTTCCATAAATCAATTATTTAAAAAAAAACTAAAACATTGTATACACATGTTTAAAATTAGAAATGAATATATTACATCACTGAAATATTTACAATTCACCCCAATAAAATATGTAACGAAAACCATAACAATATAAATCAAAAAATCTTTGCATTAACTACAAGCATGCAGGCAACAACCTAAATATAACAGAAAAATATATATGTATATAATGTACTGGCGGTCGCCAGTAGGTAGTTATAGTTAGAACCTAGTTCCCATAGGAAAAGCATTTTGATTTGCTAATACCTTTGGCTTCGTTTGACGAATGCTCGCAAAATTCTCCAAAAAAAGGTCTTTCCAGGTCAGCTGGTATCCTGAAAGTTTGGCGGTGATTCGTCAAGCTGGGGCTGAGAAAAAAGGGGTCCCAAAAAATGTTTCCTCCTTGTTATTGCGATAGGAAATTTTATTACAGGCCACAGCCTGAACTGCCGAACGGAATTACACCAAATTAGGCAAAAAGGTAGTGGTTGATTCAGAAAGCGACTTTTTTTTATATGGTGGAAATCCGTTCAGTAGTTGCTGAGAAATTCAAAAAATAAAAGTTTTGATATTTGGGACAGCGGTGGGTTTGCACACCCTCCTGACCATGCGCTTCACTGTGATTGGCTGCCACGACCACAAGCTTCACTGTACAGTAGCGAAATTGTGTGTGACCAGACCGCTCACCGCAGCTGTGAGGTACTGCACGCTGTGTGCTGTGTGCTGCGTGAAGCGTGGAGCGTCAGCCGTATCGGCCGCGACAGACCTGGAGTCCCGGAGTCCCGGAGTCCACAGAAAAAACCTTCGGAAGTCCACGGGATCGGACGAGCAGACGCGGAGCTGCAAACAACGGGCGAGAGTGAGTGAGTGAGGTGAGAGCTTGGCGGCGAGACGGAGGCAGGGGGGGGTCGACACCTTTCGCTCTGTTCCCTAGAGAGTACAGCCTCCTGGACGGAGCTTCACCCTCTGCCCCCGGTCCCCCACTCACGTCACTGCCTCAAAAATAACGCTCAACTGCGGCCCCGATCACCTGGCCTTCCTGCTGCCCCCCTGTCCGCCAGTCTAGCACCCCTCTGCTCGTGACAATCTGCAGCTCCTCCCCAAGCGTCGCCCAGGGGGGGGTCTTAATGCCTTGCCTTGCCTTGCCTGCTTGTCTGCTTGCCTGCCCTCAGGAGTGGGTTCAACCGGCTGAGCTCAGCGGCAGTGGCAGGCGGCGGTTTGCTGAGCTGCTGGGTCAGCGTGCTGAAGGCGGAGGGGAGTCTCGGGCGCCCAATCCCCCCCAGTATCCAGAGGCAGCGCATGCATATAGGAGCCAGGGGCTAGGAGCCAGGAACTGAGAATTGGAGTTACCCAGGTGGAAAATCCTTGCCCCGGTCCTGAACTTGATCTCGGTCTGCCCCGGTTCGGACGTGCTCTGCCCTGGACTGTACGGGGGGCCTCATATAAGCGACACAAGGATCCTGGTGGCAGAAATACTGAGAGTACAGACCTTAATTGTACGCCCACTGTAACTCCCTACTGAGAGGGGTCTCCCAGGACAAACTAAGACTAAACTAGGGACCGTTAGCAACAGGGGCCAGGGTGCCACCAAAAAAAAATAAAAAAAATTCCCCCGATCCCGTCTGTTTCTCCGCCAAAGAGTAAACCCATCTAAACAAGAACAAAAAATCTACTGCCCTCCTCTAAAAGCAGAGGAAGGAGAGGAAGGAAGGAGAAAAAAAAAGAGGAAGGAAAAGATACAAATGCAGAAAAAAGACATAAGGAAAAAGGGAAACGAGAAAGGCGCACTCCAGAAGAACTCCAGAAGAACACCAAGTGAGAAGTGAAGGAAAGAAGGAACGGAAGGAAGGAGGGAGATCAAAGCTATGCAATGAGATCTGGGAATACATGGAGTTATATGTCACCCGCCGATCGCCTGAGGAGAACAAGGAAAGGGAAAAAAAACAAAAGGGTGACTTAATGAAGGTTGGCGGTGAGGGAGTTGGGACTTCAGAAGGGAGGAGGAACGTAGTAGACGGGGAATTCCCCTTGATATCACCCCTGTCTACAAGCCCCATAAGCTCCCCAAACTCCAAGAGAAAAGGAGACATAAGCGCACTTCCTGTGACCAAACCCAACCGTCAGCCCAAAATCTACACGAAATTCTCCTTTATTAAAGATCCCGGATCCATTCTCGGTTTTAAAAGCTCCAGCATGAGCGACTTACCAACTCCATTGCAACCAAGCAAGGTAAGCATTGATGCTTCCCTGCAACAATCATCAAGGGATGAATCAGGTGATGATGCAACCTTTACAAGCAAAGAGCGGAATAGCGCTGCCGAAAATAATGTCGCTAGGAGAGAAGATTCGAGCAAGGGCACTGGAAGGAGAGGCTCTGGGACTCTAAACACGCAGGCCATGGTACATGGCTGCCGCCAGAAGAACTCACCGGCAAACCAGAACACCACACTACAAGGGGGAGATCCAAAAACCGAGGGAAAAATAGAGCGGCGGACCATGAAGTGACCAAAACTCAAAACCTCAGTACAACGACAAAAAACTTGAAGAAGCCCCTGAGTGGATATCACACAAACACAGACAAGGATTCCTCTGACGCTGAATTCTTTGATCTCTGTGGAACCGCAGAGTGCGACCAAAACGAAAACAGAGCACTAAAAAGTGATGAAGGAACGGAGGGCATTACGATAACTCCATCTTGGCATCACCCTCAAAAGTGCGAAGGAAACACTAAAGATAAGAACAACGGCAACATGTTTAATGGCGATTACTCGCACCACGAATTCCCACCAACGCAAATAGAATCAGCTGCCCATCAGCGCACAACAACAACAGAGGAGTCTTTGCTAGAGCCACCAGAAGTAAAGAGACAGAAGAGTCCAGGAACAATCAGAAAACAAACAGAAAATGTAGCCTCGAAGCACCCAAATCTCTCACCCAACCAAGATGACAACGGATGGGGAGAGAAAACAACTAATACAGACGTCCTCCGGCTTGAGGAAAAAGTAGTACGAAGAAAACAAAAAGACACCAAGTCAGCCCCCTCGCGCCCACGTCACTCAATTAGTACACCGGCAAAATCAATATTGATCAGTGGCCCAGAAACCTCATATCTTACCCCTGAGGAATGGGAAGAGCTTGTAGTTTCATACTCGGTCCCTAAGCTGGAGGACCCGTCAAGAGGAGGCAGTCTCTCTAATATGGGAACCTCCAGAAGGGAAACAATCGAAGCAAAAGAAGACATTTGGTCCTCACTCTTACACACAATGCAACTATCTGTAAATGCCATCCAATACCAGTCAGACAAAATGGACCTACAACTCTCCGTCCTTAACTCACTGTCAATATTTGTATCTAATATTGACGGCAAGTTAGCTGAACTAAACAACCTTGTCAAAAGGGCTCAAACCGAGACCCAATTTACACAACTTAACTGTTCCTGCACAACAATAGTAGACAAACTGGCAACACTCCCAACGGCTATGGACCATCTTCTCTCAGATATTAGGCTGGTTGTAAAAAACAACTGCCCAGATACTCTGGTAAATACGGGAGCAGAAGTGCGTATCCCCCCGTCATTGGAACCCCAGCATCTAACAAATGAAAGCAAAAAACTGCCCCACGATTCCGATCCATGCATGGACAAGAAAAACAAAGCGCCGAACGGAAGTCACCAAAACCAGGGAGTTCAACCTCCCTTAACCCTAACACCTTTGCCGCCAGGAAGAAACCCACAAAGAGAACCTGCTGCGGAGGTCACTCTATCTGGGAAGCATGGGAGGAAGCAGAAAAGAAAAGGTAGAAACCAAAAAAAGAATAAAATCGCATTAGTCTGGGGAAAGAGCAACAACAGCACGAAAACATCACCACTCGCACTGCAAGTCACCCAGATCAAAATGGAAGAAGAATCGGAAGAGGAACACAACCCCCAAGAAAGGGGTATCATGGATGGAGAAAAAAAACACGAAGGAAAAGAACCTCCAGAAAGACACCCCTTAAGAAAACCCCTTCTGACAGAGAAAGCAACGAAAACAAACTGCCGACGGGGTACCCAAAGCACCCGAACCACAACAAAAACACCTAACCCCACAGGATAAGCAACAACGGAAAAGAAGAGAAATACAAAAATGAGTGCCCTCACACAAGCTGGAGGAAAGGATGAAATCGACGGCTCGGGGAATTATCCAATCCCCCATCATAACAACCCACTTGAAGCGGAAGAGGTAATAGGCAGCTCCACGTTAGTCTTCTACCCGGAGTACAAATCAAGGGGCACAACCGATATCTTAAATAGGGGAAATATTCTCCGCCTACTTAAAACCATTGATAGCTTAAAAGACATCCGCTCCAGTGACTTGGAGTCAGTCGAGTTTATAGAAACATTAGAAACTCCGGGGGTAGAAGCAACAAAAACAATATGGGCAACGGCCACATTTCCCGAAAGATTGATAAAAGAAGAAATAAAGTTCAACTCATGGGGCATAAAACTCTGTCAACTCCCTAAACCAAAATACCCGGACCCCCTGATTCTTGACAGCTTACAAAACAATACTAACGAACATCCCTTGACGATCTCAGTACTCCGAGGAGCTCGGAGCAAAACTCCAGAGAACTTAATTCATCAAGACCACCCCAAAAAAAAAACCTTCACTAACAGCCCAACTTTGCAAAATTGGAGCTGGCTTCCCAAATCACTTAACGTTAAAAACCATTGACATAATAATGCAATAGAGAGGAATGAACACGACAAACTCAATTTGTGTTCTTGGAACATTAACGGCATAGGTGACAAATTTCTGGATGATAAACTAACAACATACCTGAACAAATTTGATATTATTATATTACAAGAAACATGGACAGACTCGCCCCCGACCATTCCGGGATATAATCTAAACTTCCTGTCTGCCATGCAGAGTTCATCGTTCGGCCATAAGAAGGGAGGCCTTGCAATATACTGCTCGCTCAAGACCTTCTTTGCAGCAGTACCCCTGGCATACAATTTATCTCCCCCTAATGCAATACTGACTTTGCTTCTGACAATCCGTGAACAAAAAAATGAAAACATACTCCTAACTAATCTCTATTTACACCCTAAGGAGAAAAACAAGGGAGCACAGCAACTGAGGGAAGAACTAACAAAGCTACTGGAAACTGAAAAATCTAAAAACCTTATCGTCAGTGGGGACTTTAATTTAAACATGCTCAATAACCCAGCTGCAGTCCCTACAGTAAGTGAGGACACCTTTGCATGGGAACCATGTGAACAAGATAACACCTCTAGCGGCAGCAGATCAAAAATAGCAGAAAAACTGCTGGAAAAATTAGAAGAGCTGGGGTTACGTGCCCTCAACAGCAGATTTCCAGGAGACCGCCCACAAGTGGCCACATTCCATAACTCGAAGGTCAGTTCTACAATAGACTTCTCATTCCTCTCTCGGAACATGTACCAAATGGTGAGTGATTACCGAATTGGCACGATGGATCATAGTGACCATCTCCCCCAGGAAATCACCATTGGGATCCCAGCGAAATTAAAACCATTGGCCGTTAATACAATTGGGTCAGAATACACCCTTAATGACAGAAGAATAAAATGTAAAACCATAAATCCGCAAATACTTCAAATGCAAGCAAAACAAGCATTTGAAGAAGCACAAATAGCATGTACAGATCCAATCGAGAGGTGGGTGCGGTTCACGAAAACACTATGCGGAAGAGCCGGAATAGACAAAAATGCTCGGAAAAAATGCGAGATAAATATACCAAGAAATAAGAACGATTACAACTTTAGTAACAACATTCAGGTCAAAACCCTAAAACGTAAGATCAACCACCTCCTACGTAAAGTGAGGACGGTACCTACTGCATGCCACGAGCTAAAACTGCAAAAAGAACTTCGCAGGAAACTAATCTGGCGACTAAGAAAAGAAGCAGAAGAAACCTTTTGGGGAAAGCTCCTCTAAGACGCCAAAACAAATAACAATGTACAATTTTGGCAAAAGATCAATTCCAAGATTGGTGAGCGAAACAACGGGATTGAATCTTGCCCTACAGAAGAAGCTTGGGCAAACTTTCTCGGCAAACACCTAAACGAAGACCAGGAAGGGTGAAAAGGACCACTCACCCCTAAAAAGGACACAGAAGAATGGGCACACTTACACAATGATGCCACTGCACAAACCGAAGGAACTGTGATAAATAACTTACAGATCCGTAAAAGAATCTCTAAAGGGAGACGCGAAGGTGCACCAGGTCCCAACGGTATTCCCCCTATGGTTTTCAAAGAAGACCCCGAATACTGGGCTAAGGTCCTTATACCAACATTTGATAAAATCCTGCAGACATCAACAATTCCAGAGTCCTGGAGAGGGGCAATAATCTCCCCAATCTTTAAAAAAGGTGACAGGAACAATTCAGGAAGTTACCGCCTCATAGCCCTGCTCAACAACGAGGCAAAATATTACGCAGGCCTTTTACTTGAGGGTGGGTGACACAAAAGCAATTCCATTCAACCAAACTGGCTTTTGTAAAAGTATGGGCACGACCACAAACATACTTTCTTTATCACTTCTGATTGACCACGCACTCATCACAAAACAACCACTATTTTTGTGTTTCATCGATTACAGCTCCGCGTTCGATCATGTAAACAGGAACATTCTCTGGCAAAAACTAAAGCAAATGAGAATCCCCCAATTGTTACTGAACCAACTAATCCTTATGCATAGTAACACCTGGGTACAGGTCAAATTAGGCGAAGGAGACTTTCTGTCTAAAAAAATTCCCACAAGCATTGGAGTGAAATAAGGATGTGTCCTAGCACCGATGTTATTTAATCTCTTTTTGGCCGAATTATCAAACTTGCTTAACAATAGCAACTCCCCTGCGCCAAAACTGGGAGGGACACAGATGTCAAATTTACTCTATGCGGACGATCTGGTGCTAATTAGTCAGACCCCCATAGGTCTACAGCGACTATTAATCATAACATCTCAGTATTCTATTACAAACAAACTCAAAATCAACTACGAAAAAACCAAAGTCATGTGTATTACTAAACAAACAAGGAAAATAACAAACAATTGGTTTAAAGATTCAATAAAACTGGATATTACTACCAAATACAGATATTTGGGGGTCATCATAGACGCCAAGGGAAGCTTTAATCCTCAATGTGAGGAAATAAAAAAGAGAGGTCTAATGACAGCAGTATCCCTAAGAAACCTCAAAAATAAGATCACTGGACCAACCCTCTCTCCTCTACTAAAGGTGATACAGGCAAAACTGATACCATCTATCACCTACGGCAGTGAAGCTATGAGAGGAAGGGATGCAGAGGTTTTAGATGGAACAGTAACTAAAGCAATGCGTATGATCTTCAGCTTACCAAGGTATACATTACCAGCGCAAATCAGGCTTGAATTTGGTCTCACCAGGGAAGTTCTGGCTCGTAAATACCTAAAAACCTGGAACAAAATTTCCAAGGGAGAAGAAAACACACTAAACACTCTTCTATGGAAGGAGCTGCAAGACAGGGTGAATTGTCCAGCAAGGCTTTTTTTTGGAGGACGCCTTAGAATCACTGGGGCTGCACCAACTATGGAATCTACGAGGACCAGTGGCGGGCTTCAAAAAAGTGGTAAACAATACCGTTAAAAAGGAATCACTTTTGCAGGACAAGACTCAACTGGCGGAGCGAGCGCATGGCTGGTTTACCATACAAACATACACCAGCCTTAGACCACAAAAATACTTGCAATCCTGCTTCACCAAAAGAATAAAAGAAAAGTTTTTAAAATTTCGTTTAGGGTTACTGCCGTCGGCAAACCACATAACACCATGGCTACGCCCAACCCTGCCAGCAAAGTGTCGCCTTTGCGGAAATGGTGCAGAAAATATCTTACATCTCATCACCAACAGCAAGGACCTGCTACAAGACCACCAAACAATTCTAAAGCCAATCTTTAACGAAAAACGATTAAGAACTTGCAGGCAAGCTGTTTTGGCATGTTTTTCGGGCGACAATGTCCAATTGAGTTGTCGTCTTGTAAAATTCCTGGAAATTGCAGAATTCAGATTCAAAATGGAAGCACATCAAGAAAATTTTTAATCTGGTTTTACAACATACCTAAGCCCGCTAATCTCTAAGAAGGGAGTAGGCACAAGCTTGAAGATAAAAGGAAAATACACAAAAGGAAACCAGCTCTACACCCGATCCCTTAGTGGGAAAACAAAACTTGATCACTAAGGACCACTACGGAGCAGTGAGACTACCAAATCAGCTTAGAACATGATAATGTGTGGAGAACACGCCCTCGCAATACCGTCATTATGGACCGATACAACATAACCCGAACTTTGACAGTGGAATACCAATCAGGTCAAGCTTGAAAAGAGTACAGGATACGCAAGAATTGTTCTAGCTCGGCACTCCTTGTACTCCCCCAGGGCGAGAACTGATTTTAGGACTCTTAAATTTTGAACGCAGTTTTTAAACACACAGCTATCCTTATTTTATGATGAGCACTAAAGACATATTAACTTTTTTCTCTTTTTTTTGTTTGTTTGTTTTTAAACGATCTTTTTGTAATGGTTTTAATTAACTGTACAATAAAATGTCTATCCATTTCCTTTCTATCCACAAGCTTCACTGTGATTGGCTGTCAACACTCCAAACCAGGAAGTGTTGGCAGCCATCTTGTGACTCGGTAGAACCGAGTCACAAGAAAACAGTCGGAAAACATTAAAAAAAGAAGAAAAGGGGGCAGGGTAGAAACACCATGACCCACTAGTCCTGCTCAGGGGGTCCCACAAGGACCCCCAGGCCCAATAATAATAATTATTTTTTTTAAACGTCCGAATGCGTGCTGGGTGCGCGAATCCGGATAAAATCTTTTTTTGAAAAAATGAAGCGGGGGCTTCCCCACTTAATTTAAATGAGTCCCCGTGTGGGCCAGGTTCTGGGGGTAATCTGAAAATTATATTACGGGGGCCTGCAGGGCCTTTGCTGCCCCAGGGACAGCCACGTCCCCGTGGCTACCTAAATTAGGTGTGGGAGGGCACATGACCCTTCTGGAGACCCGGGGACCACCACCTCCCCAGGACCTGTTTTGTAATTGTTGACTTGGTGACCGCAGTGTAGGCCAGAGGCAGCAGTCAGCAAGGGCCTACAACTACGTGGTGTTGACTTGTGGTGCACTGAGTTAGTGGCAACAGTGGCGCCCAGCGTGTGCGCAGCCAGCGATGATATGTAGTTCGGGCGGGCCGCACTGGGAGCAATGTCTTTTGCCTAATTAATTCTGCGTCAATAAGGCCACGTGGCGGTGACTTGTGGTGCACTGAGTTAGTGGCATCAGAAGCATTCAGCGTGTGTGCAGCCAGCAATGATGCGTGGCACGGGCAGGCCGCACTGGGAGCAATGTCTGTTGCCTACTGGACTGTGTCATCTGCAATCACGACTCAATCTGAATTGTGAGCCCTGCTAACCACAGTGTAGGCTGGAGGCAACAGTCAGCAAGGGCCCACAGCCACGTGGCGTTGACTTGAGCTGCACAGAGTTAGTGGCACCTGAAACACTCAGCGTGTGCGCAGCCAGTGATGATGGGTCGTGCGGGCAGGCCATAGTGGATGCAATGTCTGTTGCCTACTGGGCTCTGAAATTAATAAATCAAGATTGAATTTGAATTATGAGCTCTGCTGACCGCAGTGTAGGCATATAAAACAAAAGATGATATATGTATGGAATTCAATGTCGAAATATTTAGGTTTCAGGGACGGTATAGTTAGTTTCCTATTGGACTCTGAAATTAATTGATCAAGACTCAATTTTAACTGTGAGCTCTGATGAACGCAGGGTCGGCCGGAGGCAGCGGTCAGCAAGGACCCACAGCCACCTGGCGTTGATTTGAGCTGTACAGAGTTAGTGGTACCTGAAGCACTCAGCGTGTGCGCAGTCAGCGATGATGCGTGGTCCGGGCAGGCCACACTGGATGCGTGCGTCATCTGCAATCGCAACTCGATCTGAATTGTGAGCCCTGCTAACCACTGTGTACATTGAAGGCAGCAGTCTATACAGACATAACTCTGCGATGCTGTGCCGCTGGGTTCGCAGGGGGCCTGTGTTGAGGAGGCCAGCGGTCACGGTGGCGGCTTCGTGGCAGGGTGAGGGCCGCCGCTCTGACAGATGCGTTGGCCTTCCCAAAAGTGAACCACGCCCAGAGCCCTGGCCTATTTATTCACACTCCTACGCTGGAGAGGCATACATTGGAGCAGCCCACTCCGGTTTCGGTTCCGCTTACAGGGGGGATGACACAGCTACATGACTGAGATCTTCCCCACTGCCTGAGGTAGCATGGTTGCATCCACTGTCCATAACAGTACAAGCACCCGCAGTATATGTACACATGGAGAGGTCTGTGCTCTGCATACTGGGGTCTATCCAGCACATTACCACTACACTTGGCATTGTGTGCATTGTTATTGATGGGTGACTTGCCTCCTTCACACATACTTCGTTCCCACATCTCCCAACATTTAGCTATTGTGTGGCTGAGGGGGCCATGCTGTTTTGGGAAGGTCCGCTCTTCTATTCTGCGCTGCCTCAGTGGTAGTGGTCCGAAGGGGAGGTCCTGGGGGTGGTGGTGGTGGGTGTTGTGGCCTTTTTGGGTGTCGGAGCCGCATGGTCAGTAGCTCGATGACGTGTTGGTCTTCAGATGTGGTACTGGGCTGGGCTCCCTTTCATACTGTAGGTAGTCGTCCTGCTTTACACCAGTAAAAGGCAGACATTAAATTCCTACTGCTAACGTGGTTTATCGCCTGTTTTTGGATAGCATCGCAGATTTCGCTGGTTGTTGAAAATATCGGGAAGTGGTGTTTTCATGGTTTTTTTTTGCACGGTAACGCCTATTCTGCATATCATTAGCGTTAGTTTTCGCTCTCATTGGTGGCAAAGTTTGTTTGAGGAAGCTATCGCTGGAAAACTGGCGATATCGGCAGTTTTTACCAGTTTGAGAATGGGATGATAATTCCTTTGATGCTGTAAAGTGCCGATAACTCAGCGATAAGTTCTTGAGAATACACCCCATTGTTAAAAAAAAAAAAATCATCCTGATTCGTGCATTCAGCTGCTTAAAAAAAAAAGAATAGTAATAATTTCTTGGCCCTGGGGCTTTTTGTGGGATTCCCTGAGTAGGCCCTGGGGGGTCAGGGTGTTTGTACCCCTCCACTATTCTTGTTTTTTAATCTTTTTTCTTGTGATTCGCATGTAGCTACAACAAAGTCCTAATAAACACCAGGGCTCGTTTTAGAGTCACCATATAACCCAACAGTTGGGACTTATCGCCGAGTTATCGGCAGTTTAGCGCAGCAAAATTGGCGAAAGAATTATCGCCCCATTCTCAGGTTGGTGCACACTGCCACATTGCCCACAGGCTGACGGTACCAACACAGCAGACAATCAACATCGTTAAGCAGACAAAGCTGCTGGTGATGCTGCACCTGTTGGCCTCTGGTATCTTCCAACTAACAACTGCAAGAGTTGGAGGAGTCTCACAGCCAGCCCGATTAAACTTCCTCACACAACTTGGATGCATGTCTACAAAAGCAACTTAGGGCCCCTTCATCCGCACCACCCGCTCGTCCCAATTCATAGTATTCATGCACAACCAACCCCAACCCTAGCCGTTGCTTGACGCCTCTGTGCTCCAGATCCAAGATTGTAGTCACTTAAATGGGGGTGCGCCAGGTCATGAAGTCTAGTAGTCAACAGTAGTGGAAAAACAGTACTTTATTAGAAAAACAGAAATTAACAACACAAAAACATCGAACAACGAGTGACATTGCCAACGGAGAACATCAACTTGTGGATCGAAATAACTGTAGATCGTCCTGGAAATCCCAAAAGTCCGTATTCAGAAAACTGTTGGATAAATGAAGATAATGGTCAAGCGTTAGTATGGTCACAAACTTAATATTGTACAATGTATTGAACTTGGTCAAAGTGGATTGCTGACAGGTATGATCAATCCTGCATAAAAAGACCGTAACAGAAGTTTGTGTGGTCATAACCTTCGTAGGAAAGAAAAGGACTGTTACAGCTACACGAACTTCTGGTACGGTCTCATTATGCAGGATTTATCACATCTGTAAGCATCAGGGTTCGTTTCAGCTTGATACACATGCATGTTCACTTCACCTAAACTGCGCAGAAACAACTGGAGGCCAAGCAATGGAACCACTCCATAGCAGCCTTCCTGCATGTGTTGGGGCAACTGACTGCACACATGTACTATTTGTGCCCCCTGCTGACACTGTACCTAATCACCGCAACAGAAAGCACACACATTCCAACAATGTGCAGGCAAAACTGGACTACCGGGGCCTGTACACTAATGTTGTTGCAAAATTCTTAGGCAGTGTGCATGATTCTTACATCTTTTACAAGCAACCCAGCCCTGGCCCCCAGACCAGTCTGCCGCCCAGCGATGACTGTTCGACCCTATGCACCTAGACCTCAATGCTCACCTGCCGCCACCGGAGTGACTCCAAGAGGGCCGACCAAGTGCCAGAACAACCTCCTCAGCCATCGCTGGATTCTGCAGCACAGGCCCCAGAGCATCCTGCTGCACCGTGCAGAGGAGTCATGTCTGTACAGCCAGCTGCCTTTGGCGTACACGCTGTCCAGCTGAGCTCACAATTCAAATCGGGTCTTGATTGCCAGGATATCTTATCAAGGCCATGCATCATCATAATCTGCATACCCGCTCAGCTCTGGTGGCACTAACTCAGTGCAGCTCAAGTCATTGACAAGTGGCAGGAGGCCTGTGTCGGCCAAAATGCCTCAGCTGCCACCAACTCTGTGCACCTCAAATCATCGTCACGTGGCAGGAGGCCAGTGTCCGGCAAAGTGCTTCGGCTGCTACCATCTCTGTGCACCTCAACTGATCACGACATTGCGGGAGGCCCGTGTTGGTCAAAGTGCCTCGGCTGCCACCAACATAATAAGCACATGGATACACGGAGATAGAGAGTGGAAATGGCATCGAGCACTTGTGCCCAGCTCTTTTTATTGGCTGGGTCACATGTCCTGTGACGCCTGTGCTGCATGGGTGTGGTGTGGGTGTAACGCAGCCATGAGGGAGTGGCTGTGGCCTGCTGAGAACTAGACCTGTGATCAGCAGATCACTGCAGGGAAAACCTGGGACATGTAGCGTTGTAGTTCCCCTCCTGTAAGCGTAAGTGGAGTGGGCTGGCTGAAACGCGCATCCTTCACGACTTTACCAATATGGCGGTTTAAATCCGCACACCCAGCGAGATAGGTACACAATGGGTGCGCAACTCCACTTTTTCTCAACAAAAAAAAATATATATATTAATATTTAAGAAAACAGAAGACGTTATATTATTTTAATAACAAACAAAAAAAATACAACAGCTATTTTTTGGGGTATTAAAGTTACAAAATATCACTATTTTTTTCACAATTACTGAAAAACCATTGCTATAATGAACATTATAATTCAAAATTAGCATTTAGAAAACCTTTGAAATTCACTGAAAAAACCATAGGTTTCAGGCACATTATAGTTAGAAATTAGCATTTAAAAAGCCTTAGAAATTCACTGAAAAAACACAGGTTTCAGGAACGTTATAGTTAGTTGGACATTTCACTCAAACAAAACCAGAGAAATTCCCCCATTATAGTTAGTTCAGCTAACTATAACTCGCGCCCCCGCAATACACTGCTGAGGACGTCACATATGAATTGCGTACAAAACAAGGGCCCCCTGTAATTACTAGTGGTTCCTAGGACAGGGAAATAGTTCTGAGAAAATTGTATAGCTCCTAGGCAAAACAACACCTGGCGAAAATCAGGTAATAAACATGAGAACAAGGACTCGGTGTACTACAGACTTATGTTTAAAAACAATGCATTTTATTCTTTATCATCAATAAAAACTAAAAATTCCTTTTTTTGTAAACATTACAACAGAAGACAGATGACAAAACAAAGACATAATTATTCAGAAGAACATGCGTCTCTTATATCACAAATTTCTAGGTAGTGAAAAGAAGACATATAAATGTTACATAAACAAACAATACAAGGTGGCTGAATCTAAGTAGATAGGGGATGTAAGTCTCTACGCACGTTTCGGCGTCACGAAGACGCCTTCTTCAGGAGAAGCCACTTTAATTTCTGTACAATAAACATACAAGAGGTCATGTAACATGACTAAACAACACATGTAACACATTATCCATGTAACATGACATGGCACAAACTAACTCATATTTAAGTACACCGAGTCCAAAGGTATAAAATAATGCGCAAAGTACATCAAAAAGGATTAGAGGTGCTGCACAATAACATAAGATCTAGAAGAAAAATCCATAGATCAGAAAAAATGAAAAATGAAAAAAAGAATGAAAGAAAAAAGAAAAAGTGACCAGCGAAGGATGGAAAGTATATAACCCAAGAGTGAAATAGATGGTTTATCCAAAAAAGAAGAAAAAAGAAGTGACCCAAAGTATTCAACTCACCAATAAAGAAAGGGGAAAAGTGTGTGAAATAAACACTAAACGCTTACCTAAAAACAATAAAATGTGAAAAGCCATTACGAATATGGTCCACAATGGTAAAAGAAGACTAGAACACTGGAGAGGGATATGAGAATAAAAAGAAATACCTGAATTATATATTCACAATATAATCAACCTAGCGACATTTTATGATTGAAATATGTAAATAGAAATACCTATCCTAGGTTTTATGTGGCCCAGACAAGAATATATTCAGGGGTCCAACAAAGGGTATAGAGCAATATCCCTTATGTAGTTCTAGAAAAATGATATACGGATAATGAGATTGAAGTAAACACGTCAAATACAACGAGCAGGGGTAAAGACTAGTTTAAGTGTAAATACTTATATACCTGAAATAGGTAAATTGTCGGAAATGGGGATCATGACTCACAACATCAAGACGCTTGAACCCAAGACGTCTACATAAATAAAGTCATAAGTGAAATACCGAAGCTAAGTTGGATAACATCCAATCAAGAGAAAGGCAGCAATGGAATCTAAAACTGAAAACATATGGACAGTAGTTTCGTTAGCATTGGCTTCTTATGTGCACCAGGAAATTTATCAAAGTAACATATCAATATGGAATACCTGTTGTGTAGGGATATATCACATATATGGATTGATACGTATAGAGGCGGTGAAGTGTTCAAAGGTGAAGATATACGCGTGATGCTAATGGTACACTTCTGCCCAGCCTGATACCTGTTAAAGATAACCAAGGATTTAAACTAAACACTGAATAGGGCCCTTGTGTAACAAATGTCTATTCAATGAAGAGATAACTATATATTACAGCGTATCCTTTATACATGCGAACAGAGCCAAAACTTGGTTGATCCCAGGCAAGAATATACTAGATTATAAATGTAGCAATGGGGAATATATGTTCCCGTGCCTACATACTAACTGTCTAGTAAAGGTCGAAATCAGCGTGATATTTCTTTTTTTTAAATTAGTAAAATGGCTGGAAAACAATCTGGGATGCAGAGCAAACCGCTGAAGAATGCACGGTTCACATCATAAAGAGAAATGAATGGCAGCGTGCTAACTCAATGAAACCTATACTAATATCGCACGGGTTGTAATGCAATACTCACACGTCAAGGGGTACAGCCGACTTCTATGCTGCCTCTAAAAGATGCGATCGAAAACAGAGAAGGCCAGTGCAGCGTTTATATATTGGTGCACCGGCCCGCGCCATTACCGATTGAATGTGGATGTCTGGGTCACATGATGTCAAGTACCAAGAACGTAGTCCGTGAAGAGGACATCACATATTACATCATTCATGACATGGTCAGTGACAACACTGATGACATTACTGATGCATCTCAATGACACCACAGATGACATCACTGATGACATCATCCACGTGAAAATCTGATCCACCTCCTCACACTCTAATATAACCTGTGATATACCAATGTAAAATACAGACTACCATTTTCGAAACCATCGACACATCAATACCAGTTACTACATACGTACTCACTGATTCCTAGGTCTTCAAACATATCCACTCATTCACCCATACAATCACTCATACATGCAGTCACTCATCAATAGAACACTATCATATGCACTCATAAACTTATACAGACACTCACACACCACTACTCATCCAGAGTTACTCTCAGACCTAATCAGTCATGCAAAGAATCAATCACACTTCCATTTACTGACCTATACACCACATCACTTATTCAAACAGAAACAAATGCATACTTACTCTCTTCTACAATCACTGATACAAGTACACACTCATCCATACAGCCACTCTCACAATCACTGACTCTCACGTATAGTCATTTATATACTTCAACTTTCACATACACTGACTTTTACATATGGAGTTACTTGGATATGTACCATTGAGACATCCATTCACTTACCAACACACCCATACACACACTTACCCACCCATACAGCTGTTTCCACATGTACTCTTGAACCCATACACACAGTGAATCAACCACTCAAACATCTATGCACAGCCTTACACTCCTCCCACCCACCCACACATACACCCAGGCACCCATACAAATACTAAGGCAACCAATCGATAACCCTTATAGACACTCATGTAGCACCTGACCAACCCATGCAGCAGCTTATACAACAACAGACAGACTGATACAGACATTCACGCAGTTTAGTCACTAAACCATGCATTTAGTAAGACACGTTTAATCACTCACTTAAACAGTCAGTCACGCACCTACTAAATCCTCCATTCAGACACTTATACACCCACTCATTCTTCAATACATCTTGGCATATGTATAATACATATTTAAACTTTAAAGAGAAACGCAGTCTTTGGATGATGTCATCAGTGATTTCAGCAGTGATATCATTTGAGATGTCATCAGTGAACGCCCCTGAAACGTATGGTTTTTTTCAGTGAATTTCTAAGGTTTTTTTAAATGCTAATTCCTAACTATAATGTGCCTGGGCTGCTAATATGACTGGAGCCACTGTGCGGGACATTGACTTTTCAGTATTTATGTTTTGTTTTTAAACATCACTCACGCAATGGCATGCGACCCACTTGGGATTAAAAATTAAACTACCAGTCCCAGAAATCCTAGCGAACAGCTTACCTGAGTTTCATCAGCTTTAAATTGAAGGGGATGTGCTGGTATTTCCCGTCATGCCATTTCGAGAGCTAAGTGCCCAGGAAGAAGGGCGGATGGCCCGAAACGCGTCGGCACCGTGCTGAGGTGGTTGGTGTCTCGCTGTGGGTGCCGGTGAAGTCGGCTGTTTTCCAATCTGGAGTGCATTCCAAGAAAACGGCAACTCTTTGATCATTTATGTGTGGTCCGGCCTGGGCCACGAGTATGCACCACCACAGGAGCCTTGTGGGTCCGTAGCTGCGTATCGGCGTGTCAGGAATGCGGAGCAGGTTGGGGCTGCTAATATGACTGGCGCCACTGTGCGGGACGTTGACTTTTCAGTATTTATGTTTTGTTTTTAAACATCACTCACGCAATGGCATGCGACCCACTTGGGATTAAAAATTAAACTACCAGTCCCAGAAATCCTAGCGAACAGCTTACCTGAGTTTCATCAGCTTTAAATTGAAGGGGATGTGCTGGTATTTCCCGTCATGCCATTTCGAGAGCTAAGTGCCCAGGAAGAAGGGCGGATGGCCCGAAACGCGTCGGCACCGTGCTGAGGTGGTTGGTGTCTCGCTGTGGGGGCTGGTGAAGTTGGCTGTTTTCCAATCTGGAGTGCATCTCAAGAAAACGGCAACTCTTTGATCATTTATGTGTGGTCCGGCCTGGGCCACGAGTATGCACCACCACAGGAGCCTTGTGGGTCCGTATCTGCGTATCGGTGTGGCAGGAATGCGGAGCAGGTTGGGGCTGCTAATATGACTGGCGCCACTGTGCGGGACATTGACTTTTCAGTATTTATGTTTTGTTTTTAAACATCACTCATGCAATGGCATGCGACCCACTTGGGATTAAAAATTAAACTACCAGTCCCAGAAATCCTAGCGAACAGCTTACCTGAGTTTCATCAGCTTTAAATTGAAGGGGATGTGCTGGTATTTCCCGTCATGCCATTTCGAGAGCTAAGTGCCCAGGAAGAAGGGCGGATGGCCCGAAACGCGTCGGCACCGTGCTGAGGTGGTTGGTGTCTCGCTGTGGGTGCCGGTGAAGTCGGCTGTTTTCCAATCTGGAATGCATCTCAAGAAAACGGCAACTCTTTGATCATATATATAAATAAATTATATATATATATATATATATATATATATATATATATATATATATATATATATATATATATATATATATATATATATATATATATCACTGAAAAAACCATAGGTTTCAAGGGCGTTATAGTTAGCTGGACTTTTCACTCGTACAATACCATTGAAATTCCCCCGTTATAGTTAGTTCAGCTAACTATAACTCGCGCGCCCGCAAGGCACTGCTGATGATGTCACATATTACATCACTCATGACATGGTCAGTGACATCACTCATGACATCACTGATGACATCTCAAATGACATCACTGATGACATCACTGATGACATCATCCAGTGAATGTGTGTTTTTCTGAAAATTACATATGTTTTATATATGTATATCTCAAGGTCGATGGAAGAATAAATGGGTATATAAGTGTCTAAATGGATGATTTGTTATTGAAAAATTGATTGTATAACTGACTGATTAAGTGTATCTTAGTGAATACATGGCTTAGTGAGTAATGTTTAAATATGTAAATATCTGTATCAGTCTCTCACTTTGTGTATAAGTGGCTGCATGGGTTGGTGAGTAGCTACATGAGTGTCTATATAGGTTATTAGTTGTTTTTTTGAGTATCAGTATGAGTGTCTGAGTGTCTGTATGGTTCGGTGGGGGTATTACGTAGGGCATAGGTGCATGAATGAGTGACTCACTGTTTGTATGTGTTGAAGACAGCATGTGTGCAGGACTGTATGGGTGGATGAGTGTGCGCATGGGTGTGTTAGTGAGTGAATGACTGTCTCAATAGTGTCTTTATGAGTAACTACATATGTTTTAAACTAGTATATGTGACTATTGGTGTATATAAGTGAGTATATGTGAGAGTGAGAGATTGAAAGAGTTCCTGTATGAATAAGTATGTGTTTCTATAAGTGAGTGTTTATAAGACTAAGTATGTGTAAGTTTCTGTAGAAGTAAGTGTGGTGGTGTGTGTATGACTGTATATGCAAGTAAATGGATGTTTGATTCTTTATTAGCATGAGTGACTATGTGTGTGAGTAACTCTATGGATGAGTGGCGATGTGTAACAGGATGTATAGGTGTATGAGTACATATAATGAGTGAGTACATGTATGAGTGACTGTATAGGACTGTTGGTGAATGAGTGGATGTGTATGTGGATCTTAGAATTACTGACTAGGTTGTTGTAACTGGTATTGGTATGTCCATTGTTTTGAAAATGTTAGTTTCTATTTTTGAATGTGTGTATCAAAGGTTATATTAGGGGGAGAGGAGGTCTGCCACTCTATCACAAGGATGATGTCATGAGTGATGTCATCCGAGATGTCATCAGTGATGTCATGAGTGATGTCACTGACCATGTCATGAGTGATGTAATATGTGACGTCATCCGCAGTGCATTGCGGGTGCGCGTGTTATAGTTAGCTGAACTAACTATAACGGGGGAATTTCAATGGTTTTGTACGAGTGAAAAGTCCAGCTAACTATAACGCCCCTGAAACCTATGTTTTTTTCAGTGAATTTCTAAGGTTTTTTAAATGCTAATTCCTAACTATAACGTGCCTGAAACCTATGGGTTTTTTTAGTGAATTTCAAAGGTTTTTTAAATGCTAATTTCTAACTATGCCTACAGGGATAGGACATGTGAAGAAAGAAGAAAAAGCGCACAGAAAGAAGAAAAAGAAATGCAGAAAGAAGCAACAGAAGTCCTCAAAGACAAAGAAAAGTGCAGGAAGAAGGATAACATGCAGAAAGAACAAGCAGAAGAGCAGAAAGAAGCCTTGTTGCAAAATCATCCTGTACCCACAACTTTTACAGATGGATACTGGTGGTTACAGAGTCTGACTAACCAGTCCTAGAGCCAGTGCTATGTTAAAAGACACTCAGAATACAGTGAAAACACCTACATACACTAGGGAACACTATCTGTTGGGGTCCCCCTGTGATTATCATGACCTCCTCTGTAAGCCCTTAGTAAATAATAGGGCAGGGGATTAAAACTACCTCTTAAAACGTGCCACGGTGCGTGTTTGCACACGTCACCTCAGGCCCCGTCCCCTCCCTTCCCCACTGTGTAAACACACCCTGTGGCCGTTTTAAGTTGGGAGATTAAGTTCCCTTGAATCCTGAGGGTCCCTAGGGTCCAACTAGACCACTAGGTACCTCCAGTAAGCGTCACAGAGCTGTGTTGCAGAGAGATGTAAAAAGGGGCACAGCCTAGACCACCTCTCTGCAACGCCGCGCAGTGGCGCTTACTGGAAGCACCTGGTGGGCTAGTTGGCCCCCGGGGTCCCTCAGGATTGAAGGGGAATTATTTCCCCAACTTAAAACGCACCACAGGGCTTGTTTGCACACGTTAACTCAGGCCCCGTCCCCACCCTTCACCACTGTGTAAACACGCGCTGTGGCCGTTTTTAGTTGGGAGATTACGTTCATTTGAATCCTGAGGGTCCCTAGGGTGCAACTAGCCCACTAGGTACCTCCAGTAAGCGCCACAGAGCTGTGTTGCAGAGAGGTGTAAAAAGTGGCACGGCCTGGACCACCTCTCTGCAACGCAGCTCAGTAGTGCTTACTGGAAGCACCTGGTGGGCTAGTTAGCCCCCAGGGGCCCTCAGGATTGAAGGGGAATTATTTCCCCAACTTACAACGCGCCATAGGGCGTGTTTGCACACGTCACCTCAGGCCCCGTCCCCTTCCTTCCCCACTGTGTAAACACAACCTGTGGCTGTTTTTTAAGTTAGGAGATTAAGTTCCCTTGAATCCTAAGGGTCCCTAGGGTCAAACTAGCCCACTAGGTACCTCCAGTAAAGGCCACAGAGCTGCGTTGCATAGAGGTGTAAAAAGGAGCGTGGCCTCAGAACACCTGTGTGCAACGCAGCTCCCTGGCGCATACTGGAGATACCTGTTGGGCTAGTTGGCCCTCAGGGACACTCAGTATTGAAGGGGAATTAATTCCCCATCTTACAATTGGCCAGGGTGCGCGTTTGCAGAGTGCTGCAAGGAGGGGCCGTGGCCTCTGGCGCGATGCCGGTCTTTTATTTATTTTATTTTTTTAAGAAAGAGGGCTGTGTGGCCCCCCTTCTTTTTCTAATTTATTGGCCCCGGGGACCCCAACCCCCGGGTCATGGCCTTTTTTTTTTATTATTCTTTAGGAGGGGGGCTGCGTTGCCCTCCTCTTCAGGCCACTTATAGCCTTGGGGACCCCATAACCCGGGGCCGGCCTTTGCTTTTTATTATTTAAAAAAATATATATTTATAGAAACACCTAGGACATCCTGGACAAACCGTATGTACCTATCACCTTGACGATTTGCGTGATATTCATTAAAAGGCGACTATGCATACAATGAATCCACGTGGAATGTATTTACACCGCTAGTGAAGCTCTGACGTGTCTGACGCCCTACCGTTTCTAATCCCGGCACCCCCACCGGTGGGTACACTCCAAGTAGACACCCTTGTCGTTTATTTATGCAAACATGAGTAGCTATTGATGGGCACATTTAATACACACGCACACCAAGCCATTCAAAGGGGTTTGACAAAAATTCGACCAAACTATGTAAGAAACCCCCTCACGGTTCATAAAACACACATCCACTGCTGGATGTGTAATACTTTTTATTTTAATCTCTGGAAAGGAGATGAACCTCACTTGAGAGTCACAACATGCTGCAGGCTGAGCCCAATGCTGTGTTACACCCACCAGTACCCGCCAAGTGCCACACACCTCTGTGTTGTATTCCACGAGCTAGTGCGTATGCTATGACACTCTCTAGCCCATGTGCACTGTAACACCACCCTGTGAATATGTCATGCCACACTTGCCTTCGCATGGGTTATATTGCCCCATCTAACGTGCCTTCCTCGATGCCTATGTTATAACGCACAGCGTTATGCCATACATATTACAATCTGGGACCCATATCTTTGTCACAGTGCATATGCAACGTTACACTCCCCAGCACGTATTTTATATTACAACTTTAGCGACTAATTAGGTTACACAACACTGCCCTGTGCATATTACACTCCAAGGCGCATATCGCATAGCACGCGCTAGTGCCTGTGCTATCTCACGCTCTCCAATGAATCTGTCATGGCGCACAATGTATTGCATATTATATTTCACGCCCCGGTTCATCTTATGTCACACTTTTTGGTGCATAGTTTATATCATATACTATATCTAGTTTTCATTTTCAATCATGCTCTCAGGACTATGTTCTATATAACACTGCGTCCACCTACCCTTTTCACGGGCATTACATTTTGCGATGGGGTGGAGGGTCAGGGGGTGTTTCTGCCAAGTGAGCCCGGAGTCACAGTCACAAACGTCCTCTTCTTCCTGAATAAAAGTGAGATTATGCTGCATACTTGTTCATATTTTAAGTAGTTCGCACATACACACATTTTAAAAACAATAAAGTTCCTAATACCCACCTTCTCTGAACAGCTGGCTTGCTGCCCCATCCACCTCCTCCCTATCCTCTGTTGCTTGAATCCATGGACTAGCCTCCTCCCTCCTGCCATGCATGGTCTGATTTGCTGTCACTGCCCTCCATTTAGCATGATGTACCAATCCACTCCTCCTGCCCTCCATTGCCCAATTCTATGGCCCATCATTGACCTCCTGCTTAGCCTCTGTGCTTAGCTTGCTGCCCCTATTCTCCTCCCCCCTGCCCTCCGATGTCTTTGTGCATGCCCCTGCTCCATCCTTTTTGCCCACCATGTTCCATGGACCTGCCACTCCTATCTACTCTGAGTGTTCTGTTGAGCTGCCACTCCCCTCCCACCTGCCTATCATTGTCAGATGACTGTAACCTGTCCCTGCCACCTCCACCCTGCCTGTCCACATGCCATGCCCCTATCTCCTTCCTCCTGTCCTCCATGGTCCATTTTACTGCCACACCCTTCTGCCCTCCCTGATCTGTTGTGCTGCAACTGCTCCTCCTACCTGCCCCGCATGGTCTGTTGTGAGGCCCCTTCCCCTGAACTTGCTTGACTGTGCCCAGATCCTGACCCTCCCTTCTATCCTCCATGGTCCTTTGTGCATGCCCCTGCACCCTCCTTCTTGCCCATCATAGCCTATGTGCTGCCACTAACCCTCCCGCTTGCCATGCATGGTCTTCTGTGCTGCCATGGCCCCTCCCACCTTCCCTGTGTGGTCAGCTAGATGACCCTGACCCCCTCCCACCTTCCCTCCATGGTCTGTGTGTATGCCATCATAGTCTCATTGTTGCTCTCCATGGTGTGTCTTGTTTCTAGTGCCCATCCTGCCTGACCTCTATGGTCATCTTGCTGCTCCTGCCCTGCCCCCTTGCCCCCAGCCCTCTGGTTCCATGTGCAGACCCCTATTCCCTCCCTCCTGGCTTGTCTGTTCCATTGTAATGCCCCTGATCCGTCCGTCCTGCCCTTTATGGTCTGTTATGCTGCAGCTTTCTCTCCTGTCTGTCCATTATGGTCAGCTAGCTACCATTGCCTCTTTCCCCTCTGTTCTCTGTTGTCCATGTGCATGGTCCTGTCCCCTCCCTATTGCTTTCTATGGTTTGTTGTGCTGCACTTCAGTCCCGTATGCCCTGTGTGGTGTATTGTGCTGCTGCAAACCCTAATGCCTGCCCTGTAGGGTCAGTTTGGTGCACCTCTCCATGTCCCTCCTGTCCTCTGTTATCCGAATCCATGTCCCTACCCCAATTCCTCCTGCCTACCATGATCCAATATACCATACTTGTGAACATTTTAACTTGGTAAGAGGGAGATTTTGAAAAAAAACTGGGGTATTGATTTTCCCCTTTGAGTCACATTGAAAAAGAGGAGATTGTAGACAGGAGACAGATCAAATAAAGCCCATTTGAGCTTAAAAACATTGGATGTTTCCTGGCTGAAACGGGTCTGTTGGCATGTATGGTTGCACTACCACTGCCTCTTCCTTCTGCCCACAATGGTCTATTATATTGCCATGCCTCTCTTGCCAGTCCTGTATTGTTGGTTTGTTGCCCCTGCCCCCCTTTCCACTGCCCTCCATAGTCATGTTGTGCTGTCACTGCCCTTCCTGCCTGCCCAGTGTGATCAAATTGTTGCCTCTGCACTCTCCTACCTGCCTTCAATTTTCAGGGTCCATACCCCTGGCCTCTGCCTCTCAACAGTATCCCAATGAACAACTAGATTGCTAACATTCTATGTTTATTACAAAAGTGTGGAACGGCTGAAGTCATCTTGATATAATAAAAACTGTAATACCTAAAGCATTTCCTTTGGAAATTACATATATAAGAGGGTCTTATTTGCATCAAAATTATGGTTAGTGCTCTAAAAAACTAAAATGAGGACATATTTTCTGAGTTTTCAAATAGCGACAAAGAACTTTTAAATTATTTGTAATCTTTATGTTTTTTTATCCAGTTGACCACTTGATTAAATGTTGCACTTAGGGGAGAGGATGTGGTGTTACTTCCAGAGCTGCAGACTTTGCAACTGGGGAACCAGGTTGGAGTTTCTGCTTCAGCTCAACATTCTGTGATTCTGGTCAAATCGCTTAATCTCCCCATATCTACAACCAAAATGAATTTGATCTTGTGTAATGTAACCAATGCTCATGTAAAGCTCTCCAATACCTGACAAGTCTGCACTATATAAAACTGCAAATACACAAAAAATAAGTGTTTTGCACACTTCTGTCATTGGGCTACATGTGGGCTACATCTGGGTGATATTTGTGCTGCGTTTGGGCTCTTTTGTCGCTGGTGGCTATCTTGGGAGATTTATTTTTTATGAAGTTTCCTAATTTCCTCATTTACTGCAGTCTCCTCAGTAGGAAATGCTTTCAGTTTTTGACTTTCATTCCATCAAGAAGGTATTCAGATATGTCACTCATTTGCCATAAATTCTGAATGTTAGCACTCTAGTTGCTCATTAGATCACTGTAGTAAAGCTACTGCTCACCAAGGAAGTCTGCTGCTGGTATTAAAAGTGCATGTTTCAGTCTGCATATCAGAATTTTCTAATGAAATAGAAGAGGATTTGAGAAGTCACTCAAAATGTGCCCTAATTTTTCTTTCTTCAGCACTAATCATACTTTCTATGGCAAAATGAACCCCCTCATTTTGTTCCTTTTTAAATTAAATGTTTTAAGAGTTACCACTTTGTTCCAATCAAGATGGCTTCAGGTGTGCCATACTTTTATCATAAGTAGGACTGTTAGCGCTCTAGTTGTTCTTTAGAACAGTCTGGGACATTCTGTCATTGGGCTATACTTGGGCTACATCTGGGTGATATTTGGACTACATTGGGGCTCTTTTGTCTCTGGTGGCCATTTTGGGAGACTTATTTGTTATGAAGTTTCCTAATTTCCTCATTTACTACAGTCTCCTCAGTAGGAAATACTTTCAGTTTTTTACTTTGATTCCATCAAGAAGGCATTCAGATGTGTCACACATTTGCCATAAATTCAGAATGTTACTACTCTAGTTGCTTATTAGATCACTGTAGTAAAGCTACTGCTCACCAGGGAAGTATGCTGCTGGTATTGAAAGTGCATGTTTCAGTCTGCATGTCAGAATTTTTTAATGAAATAGAAGAGGATTTGAGAATTCACTCGAAATGTGCCCTAATTTTTCTTTCTGCAGCACTAATCATACTTTCTATGGCAAAATGAACCCCCTCATTTTGTTCCTTTTTAAATTAAATGTTTTAAGATTTACCACTTTGTTCCAAACAAGATGGCTTCAGGTGTGCAAAATGTTTGTCATAAGTAGGACTGTTAGCGCTCTAGTTGTTCTTTAGAACACTCTGGGAAGCTGCAGTAGAACACAGAGGAATCAACTGACAGTCTCTGCCCTTGTTGGATGTACATGTTTTACTGAGAATGTCAGACTTGATTCTCACATGACTGAGAAAGATAATGTGAATTTCCAGAAAATATGCTCTCAGTTTAGCTTATAGATCACCTTCCAAACCTCTGTGGGAAAAGCATGAGAAAATAGTTTTCTTTCAAACATGATTCATGATATCCCAGCAGAAGGCTTTTTCACATGGTAAAATCACCTTAGAACACACCACAATTCCTAAAATGAGTTTGGTACCATCGACAAATGATTTATAATGTAACTAAAGTCTTAAAACCTTCTATTAACTGCAATGCTTTTTAATGAGGTGCTATCATGTATATTGGTCCCAAGATGGATGCCAACACTTCTTGGATGAAGTACTGACAGCCAATCAGATCTCACGATGAGATGTGTGGTTAGGCTCCGCCCAGATATATCTATTTATTTAACTCTAATTATCTCAGGAACTACTGAACGGATACACACCATTTAAGCAAAAGGCATGTGTCTGAACTGAGGACTACCTCTTTGCCAAATTTGGTGTAATTCCATTCAGCAGGTCGGGCTGTAGCTGCGTCAACAGGTCCTATGGGAAAATGCACGGGGAAAATGCGTTTTGGGACCCCCCTTTTTTCTCGGCCCCCGCTTGACAAATCACCATGAAAATTTCAGGATAGGAGCGGATCGGAGATGGCCAAAAGTTTGGAAAATTTCGCGAAGATTCGTCAATCGGCGCCAACGTTATTCCAAATAGAATGTTGCGGATTTCCTATAGAAAATAGGTCCTAACTATAACTACCTACTGGCGACTGCCAGTAGGTAATATATATATATATATATATATATATATATTCACTGAAAAAAACCATAGGTTTCAGGGGCGTTATAGGTAGGAATTGGCATTTAAAAAACCTTTGAAATTCACAGAAAAAACCATAGGTTTCAGGCGTGTTATAGTTAGCTGGACATTTCCCTCATACAAAACCCTAGAAATTCCCCTGTTATAGTTAGTTCAGCTAACTATAACTCGCGCCCCCGCAATGCACTGCTGATGACGTCACATATTACATCACTCATGACATGGTCAGTGACATCACACATGACATCACTGATGACATCTCAAATGACATCACTGATGACATCACTGATGACATCATCCATGTGATAAACTAGTACATTTTCTCACACCCTAATATAACATTTGATACACCGACTCAAAATTTCAAACGCCATTTTGACAACCATAGATACTCCAATACCAATGACTACTCACCCACTCATTGACTTTTAGGTCTACATACATGTCCACTCACTCACCTCTACAGTCACTCATATTTACAGTCACTCTGTGCATTTATACACCTATATAGACACTCACACACTGCCAATCATCCATTGAGGTACTGACACATCTAGTCAGTCATGCAAATAATTAATCACAGTCCAATTTACTCACCTATACAGTTAAACACACTCAAGTTCACTTACTCATAAAAATACTAACAAATTCTGTGTCTTCCTGCAGAAAAAACAAACAGCACATGACACAGATATCCTCGCACTATGGCGCATACAGCCACTCCCGCAATCACTCTCACATATAGATAGTTATATACTCTTACACACATATACATTGCGTTTCACATATGTAGTTACTGACACATGTACAACTGAGATATACATTCGAACACTAACACACCCATATGTACACTAACCCAACCATACAGTCCATCACAGATGCACCCTTAAAACCATGCACCCACTGAATCACCCACTCACACATCTATGCATAGAGTCAAACACCCTACCCACACAAACCTTCAGGCACCCATACAGATACTCAGACAACCAATCAATAACCCATATAGACACTCATATAGCTATTCAGAAAACCATGCAGCCACTTATACACCAACACACAGACACATACAGACATTCACACAGTTTAGTCACTAGTCTGCAGTAAGATACATTTAATGACTCACTTATAGAGTCATTTACGCAGCTAGAAAATCGTCCATTCACAAAATTATAGACACAATAGCACTAGGAAGAGGAAGAAGCAGAAAGTGTGGGGAGGGGGGAGATGGTCAGAATGGCACACATGCACAATTAAGTATAACACACATATAGACTAACAATGGCCAAAATGAAACACACCAACAAGGAGCACGAGTCACACAACCCGCCAACATCACACCACTGAACGAGCATAGAAGTGAAAACCACGCTGCATTCATACAGGATGTGTACAAAGGCCAGTCGTTGGTGTTGTGGGATGTCTGTGACCGTGGTCATCATGGATGAGATGCCCAGCACATGGCACATGGGCGAGTTCACTGTCTGTTACGTTCCCAAACAGCTGCTCCTCCCTCACACGAGCCCCCACACTTATGTATGGTGCGCTGTTGTATCTCGTGCACTCGTACGGCACACCATTGTAATGCCTATTCGCGCTTGTCATGCTGCATTCCAACTACACCATCACAGTTCCGTTTGGAGGTGGTGCATGCCACTTTACAACATCAACTGCTGCGGCCCTTGTGGCAGGCCACACTAGAACACAGAGACACACTTACCGCACTTTCTGTACACGGACATGTCCGAGACACCCCGTTCCCCTTGCCGAATAGGCACACCCCTGCGCTGACCTGTGTACCCCGGACCAACACACGCCGGTTGTACATGCAGGAGGATGCGTGCGTAGCTACATGTCCAGGCTCACTGCCAAAGCTGAGGTGACAGCACACTGTGATATTGCAGGGCTCGGGCCTATCATGCTAACACAATTACCACAGGGACACACTTGCTCAGTTTGGGGGGCATTGGCGGTCCTGAAGTTGTTGCGATGAGTCTTGTGGCCCTCATGGGTATCCCTCTATCATGCTCGTTGACTCTATGGCACCTGTGGGTGTTCTGGTGTGGCTCTTGGCTGTATTTCCTTTCATGGTGCAGGTAGTTGTCCTGCTTAACACCAGCAGAAAGCAGGTGTAAAATCCCTGGTGCTAACGTGTCTTATCGCCGGAATTTGTTTCGCATTTCAATTGGTGTGAAAGTTGTGATGTGATTTTTTTCGTGTGCAGAACAATATACGAACTGAGCAGTGTATCTCGTCAAGATCCAGCACCTGATGCACTATTCCCAATCAATATAAATACAATGAGATTTCTTAATAGATTTTGTGTGTACACTGTAAGTGCAGCCAATACCTCAGTGCAATTCAATACAGGATTTTAGTGTTTAGAATAAATCGGAAAGGTGCACCTCGTGTCTTTTTGCACGGGAACAGCTACTCTCAATTTCATTATCAGCACTTTAATGGAAGTAAAGTTGAGATAAATCTAACACACTATTCAGAAGTTGGTGCAAACTGCAGATATCACCAGTATTCCAGCGATAAGTGCCCCAAAATTTAACACCATGGTGGACTCCATCAAATAACAGTAATAACAACAAGAAAGAGTGACACAGCAGTTAAGAGAACAACCAAAAACTTTAATTTTTTTTCAAACTTTATTTTTTATAATAATAAATATATAAACGATAAACTATTTTCAAACTTTCTTTTTTTATTAACATATATATGAACAATAAACTAATGAACAAAAGGTAACAACAATAATACAAAACAACAAGGCGGAACACTCCTGTGGGAATCATGGATGTCGACGACAGAGCTGGAAAATCAGAAAGATTGTTAAAAAAACAACAACATGGTATTCTCAACAAAATACCACAAGAAAAAAATCACAGATATATAAAATGCATACAGCTAACAAAATTTTATAAGTTTAACTTCCAAAAACTGTAAATATTGCCGCTTTAAAATATTTACCGAATCTGAGGAATTTTTTTTGCAGAAGGCACCACGCGCACAACGTTTTTCTTCAGTGGTGAGGATGTTTTTAACTTTTCCCAAGGGGCAAACAAAGACCTGGAAGTGTATGGATACTGACTAGGGAATTGAAGGTGTAAAAGACAAGTGTATAGTATGTTAGAACACTACATGCATACTGCATAGACATTTGAAGCAATCTATTTGGTACTTAGAAACTGACTAAATAATCAGACTACTTCTAGGACAGTGCTTAGGTAAAACTTTTAAGTTTTCAGTTCTGCCACAGTGAACAGAATAGTACATGGTACTGCACCTTAGTGTCAAACCCTGACTCATTTTATCAATGCATAAGGAAAGACTAGCTTTTAATTCTACTAAAACTTGACAACATGAGAGGTTTTAAATTAGTTATATGTCAGCAAATACACGATGTTACCAAATGCTTCTCTCAAAGTGGTTCCCAAATGCACACAGACTCACAGTGTGATTCTAGACAACAACCACTCTACCTAGGAGTTTACCAAAAATCATTCACTTCTGTGGAAGTGGTAAGGGAACTGCACACAATCTTCATATTTCAGGACTGCACGTTTATGTCAAAGCCTAACTCATATAATCAAAGCATAAGCAAAGACTGGCTTCTAATGCTACTAAAACTTCACAACATGACCGGTTTTAAAACAGTTATCTGTCAGAAAATACACGACATTACCAAATGCTTCTCTCACAATCCTTACCCAAATGCACACAGACTCACAGTGTGATTTTAGACAAGCAACACTATCCTAGGAGTTTACCAAAACTCATTCACGAGTCTTGAAGAGTTAATGGTACTGCACACAATCTACATATTTAAGTACACCACATCAGTGTCAAAGCATGACTCATTTAATCAAGGCATAAGCAAAAACTGGATTCTAATGCTACTAAAACTTCACAACATGACAGGTTTTAAAACAGTTATCTTTCAGCAAATACATGATGTTACCAAATGCTTCTCTCACAGTGATCCCAAATACACACTAACTCACAGTGTGATTCTAGACAAGCCCCACTATCCCTATGAGTTTACCAAAACTCATTCACTACAGTGCAAGTGGTAAGGGAACTGCACACAATCTACATATTTCACAACTGCAATTTATAATGAAAGCATAAGCCATAACTGTCTTCTAATGCTACTAAAACTTGACAACATGACATGTTTTAAAACAGTTATCTGTCAGCAAATACACAATGTTACCAAACACTTCTCTCACAGTGGTTCCCAAATGCACACAGACTCACAGTGTGATTCTAGACAAATAACACTATCCCTAGCAGATTACCAAAACTCATTCACTACAGTGGAAGTGGTAAGGGAACTGCACACAATCTACATATTTCACGACTGCAGTTTAGTGTCAATGCCTGTTTTAAAACAGTTATCTGTCAGGAAATACACGATGTTACTAAATGCTTCTCTCACAGTGGTTCCCAAATGCACACAGACTCACAGTGTGATTCTAGACAATCAACACTATCCTAGAAGTTTACCAAAACTCATTCACTAGTCTAGAAGAGTTAATGGTACTGAACACAATCTATATATTTAAGTACAGCACATCAGTGACAAGCACCACTATCCCTAGGAGATTACCAAAACTCATTCACTACAGTGCAAGTGGTAAGGGAACTCCACCCAAATATTTCACAACTGCAATTTACTGTCAATGCCTGACTCATTTAATGAAAGCATAAGCCATAACTGTCTTCTAATGCTACTAAAACTTGACAACATGACCGGTTTTAAAACAGTTCTCTGTCAGCAAATGCACGATGTTACCAAATGCTTCTCTCAGAATCCTTACCCAAATGCACACAGACTCACAGTGTGATTTTAGACAAGCAACACTATCCTAGGAGTTTACCAAAACTCATTCACTAGTCTGGAAGAGTTAATGGTACTGCACACAATCTACATATTTAAGTACAGCACATCAGTGTCAAAGCATGACTCATTTAATCAACGCATAAGCAAAGATTGGATTCTAATGCTACTAAAACTTCACAACATGACAGGTTTTAAAACGGTTATCTGTCAGTAAATACATGATTTCACCAAATGCTTCTCTCACACTGATCCCAAATACACACTAACTCACAGTGTGATTATATATATTATCTACTAGCGGTGAATTTCAAAGGTTTTTTAAATGCGAATTCCTATCTATAACTTATCTCTGAAGATATCATGTTTAATGATTTTGATTGGATTTCTATATTTTTCAAATTCAATGTGTCAATTTAATTAATTATCTTTCTTTTAAAATACTTTTTTATCACCATTTTTTTAACTTATTTTTTCAATTAATTCTTGTAAAAACTTAAAAAATATTTGTTTTTATTGGGTTTTTCAAACATATTTTTTTATATTTTTCAAAATATTTTTTTAACTATATGTTCAAAACTGTATTTTATATATTTTTTCAATGTTTTTGGATCCGCGGACCCTATGCACACCGCTCTTGATCCCTACGCGATAGCATCCGCGCATGGTATGCGTCGGGTACGTGGTTAATGCGCGAGTCCAATGCGACTGGTACGCGACTCCCAGCCTACACGCGACACGTTCTATGTACGTAACGCAACGTTTACGCGCTTCCGCGATGCGTCATCTGCGTCTATGACATGGTAGGTGCGCGGATCCCGCGAAGTATTTAACATTTAAAAAAACATATGTATGTATTTCATGTGAATATTAATTGAAGACAAACTCTAAACTAGTCTTAAAACCAAAATATTTTTACATCTAATCCTATAATTTTTTTTTAACTCAATTTCGCGGATGCGCGCTGGGTGCGTGCTGCGTACGCGCATGGCACGCGGTTTCCATGTGACCTGCAAAAAAAGAGATTTGATTGGTTCATTTCACTTCCTCTTCTAACTATTGAAAGACCCCACCCATTTCAATCATTCTTCTTTGACCTTCTTTAGAGCACCATCTCTTAGGAGAGAAGAAGATTTTTTAGACTAAGTTTGCACTTAGCTCTAACTTTTTTCAACCAAAAATGGCTTCAGGGCAGCAAGCATCACCTGCATCACCTCATACTTCTGAGGATGAATTTTTGCCGGAGGCACCACCCAAAGAACGTTTTTCTTCAGTGGTGCGGACATTTTTTACTTTTCCCGAGGGGCAGAATAAGACCAATGCCACCTTGGTCACGTGCAAGATTTTCAAAAGAGTCCTGTCGCGAGGGGATCCTATCAAGAAATACTCTTGCGGCACGGCAAGTATGATGAAGCACATGAGGACCCTTCATCCAAACAATCTTGCACGAGAAGAGTGCCGACGGATGAGAAACACTCCTGCTCCTGCGCCATCCACCTCATCGCAGCCGAGCACATCAAGAGTGCACCCATCAGGCCAAACCTTGGACATCCGTCCTCAATTTCAATTTTTAAAAGTGCACTAAGTGCAATGCAACTTTGTGCTATGGTGAGCAGTCGATCGATCTGATCTGCCGCCGCCAAGAAAGTCACATTTGCTAGTTGTTTTTTTTTTTTTTTTATTGTTCCCTGAATTTCATTGTTTGGTTTCTCTTGTTTTTTTTTGTGGTTTTTGTTTGCAGAAAAACCAAAAAAAATTAAAACTTGTTCACAATACCCCCAAAAAATTATAAAGAAGAAAGAGGAAGAAAAAAAGTTCTTGTAAGAACTAACTTTCCTGGTTTAAAAAAAGAGCTAAATTTCTTTGTTAGTGTTAGTTTAGATGAATGTATGTGTAGTACGTAATTGACTGAATGAATGCATTAGTAGCATATGGTGAATGTATAAGTGCAGAAGTATGAGGAAGTACTGCAGCATCACACAGTAACCTCTTTAACTGCAGTGTGCTGTAGTACTTCCGAAGAACAGGGATGCAACATATGTACATAAATATGTTGCAAATCTATGCTTCTGTCTGCACGGCTGCTTAAACTGCAGCCATGTGGTGACACAGGCACCCTTGCACCGTAGTGCAACGATATCTGTGTCATGTGCTGTTTGTTTTTCTACAGGAAGACACACCTTCCTGCACAAAAACAATGAGAAAATGCATTTTTCTCCTTCAATGTATGCTGAACATTTCAGCATGCATTGAAGATATAAAAATGTGGAGAAATGAAAACAATTCTCCTTGTTGTGCTTTCCTACACCAATTTTAGAATGGTGCACCATTCACACACATATCGAGATTTATGATTTCTGATAAATCTAGACATGTGCCTTGTTCTATGAGTATTCAGTGCAATCATGCACAACAACACTTATAGAACACCCTTTCAACGCAAAGTGGTCTGCATGATGAGGTTGTATTTACATGGAGTATAAAAAGTGCATAGAGTGCGTTTTCCTCTCTTTGTAAATATGAAACAGTATCTTACACAATAACTATGTTACAAAAAGTGACATATTTCAGTTTTTAAAATTCCTTGCGAATGAAAAAAAGGTAAGCACAGAGTTTTGTCTGCAAAGATGTTCAAAGAAGAATGATTGAAATAATTGTGGTCCTTCAATAGCTAAAATAGGAAATAATATGAACCCCTCAAATCTCTTTTTTTGCAGGCCACATGATATCTGATTATGGTCAGATTTCAAAACTACATAGGTATAAACAGAGTGTTTTTAGAAACATGTTTCCACTTTGTGGCTTCTTGCAGACCTCCTCATTCTGCATATTGAGACTTAGTTAAACTTACCTTCACAGTAATAGGAATAAAAAATGGTACACATTTTTTTCACATTTTCATTCAAATCTAAATTCTTAAAAATTGCTTATTTTAAAATTTGGATCTGTGAAAGAAAAGAAAAAGAAATTATATCATGTAATAATACATTTTTTACAACACAACATAATTTCCACAAAGTAATTTGTTTGCCTTTTTCGCTGTTCTCAGAATATATTGTTCTAGAAATAGTGATTTCAATCGTACTCATCACTTAACAGCGGGCAAAAAAAAAACAATCAGAAAGATTGTTAAAAAAACAACAACATACTATTGTCAGTAAAATACCAGAAAATACAAATAGCCCCCCTCCCCCTAATAATTTACAAACATTTTGCCCCCGGGATTTGGCCCACCCGGGAGCTAATTATTAACGAAGCGCAGAAGCCCGCGCTTTGTTTTTTTTTCTTTTTTTGTCCGGATCCGCGCACCCTGCGTGCATTTCGCCGAGTATTTCTACCCTGCCCCCTGTTTTAAACACTTATTCCCCTTACTTCTTCAGCCTCGCTTCTACCGAGGCACAAAATGGCTGCCAACAGTTCCTGGTTTCGAATGTAGACAGACACTTGACAGCCAATTAGCATTCAGCGTGTGATCGGGAGGGTGCGCGCTCGGTTTGGGAGGGTGCGCATAGGGTGCGCTTAAGGTGCACGGATCCTCCGAGGCCATAGATATATCTATCTTTTTTAGTCTAATTTTCTCAGGAACTACTGAACAGATTTACACCATTTATGCAAAAGGCATGAGTCTGAACTGAGGACTACCTCTTTGCCAAATTTGGTGTCATTCCATTCAGCAGTTCGGGCTGTAGCTGCGGCAACAGGTCCTATGGGAAAATGCATGGGGAAAACGCGTTTTTTCTCGGCCCGGCTTAACGAATCACCACAAAACTTTCAGGATAGGAGCGGACCGGAGCTGGCCAAAAGTTTGGAAAATTTCGCAAAGATTCATCAACCGGCACCAGACTTATTGGGAATAGAATGTTGCGGATTTCCTATGGAAAATAGGTCCCAACTAGAACTACCTACTGGCGACCGCCAGTAGGTAATATATATACATACATATATACATATATATATATCTTCACAAACGGTGTCTCGCTGTTGCGTGGCAAAATGTGAGTGCACTTCCGGGTCTTTTATTTCAAACATTCATTTTATTGGTAGGCAGCTGGCACTGACAGACGTGTTTCAGCACGTCGCCTTCTTCAATGTCAGTTTTCATCATTCACATGATTCAATTTAAATCCTTCAGACAGTGTTATTGTGCAAACACATTCATCAACATAAAAGATGGCAATGTAAGTCTCACCAAATGATTGCAAATCATGGCGGTCATATTGGAGTGATTACAAGGCAGTTCATTACAATATAAATCACCCGCAACTACATGATTACTAATATATCGGGGACTGAGAAATCAGGGGGATTATATCAAATCATACCATACCAACATTAATGGGAGCCAACAATAGGAAAAATAAAGTTACCAATCAATCGAACATATATGTCATGGTTCACCCTTGCTAATGGGAAAAGATGGTTTAATAAAGAATGTACTAGGGCACATTCTGCCCTCCTAAAATCATTAAAGCAGAGCCCCAGAAATAGGGAGCTAATTAGGGGGCTAAGGAAATCGTACAAACAAGCCACTCAGATAAGAAAAAATCAGATCAAAGACGAGGCTTGGGACAAACTTTTGTCCCCGGAGGTCCTGAGGGATAGTGGAAAATTTTGGCAAACTATTAATGATCCTTACTTCTCCAGTGAGGATAATTCATGTCTTGATTGTAATATCCAAGATGAGCAATGGACTGCCCACTTTGAGAAAATATATGGCAGTCAGGGGGCCGAGAGTCCACAGGAATATATCTCTAACTCGGAATTACCGTCAGTAGTGGTCTTCCAGGAAAGCGAAGTATTTAAAGCAATAACGGAGACCATGATTAATAAGGCACCAGGCCCAGACGGGGTCCCGGCGGACCTGTATAAAAGTTATCCTAGATTCTGGGCAAAAATACTGACTAACATCTTTAATGCCTCAGGCTCAAATATATTGCCAGTATCTTGGTCAAAATCCATTATCATCCCGGTATTTAAAAAAGGCCAAAGAGATGATGCAGCCTGTTATAGGCCCATCTCCTTGATAGACTCTACTGTGAAGATCTTAGGCAGAGTAATATTAGCCAGACTGACAGATCATTTTGAGGTAAGGGGGATTCTTTCTAATGTACAATATGGATTTAGAGCAAAAAGGAGCACATTAAATCAAAGTCTTAACTTACAGCTCCTTATCAGTAAGTATACTGTTGCTAAAAAGGGTTCCCTCTACCTGGGATTCATGGACCTATCATCAGCTTTTGATCTAGTCAATAGGACTAAGCTGTGGCAAATTTTAATTGATATGGGGATCGACCGAGTTTTAGTTAAATTTCTCGCCGACCTCCACTGTGGTTTGATCGCCTCTATACGAGTTACCCAAGATGGAAGATGCACAAGGTACTTTAAATCAGAAAGAGGAGTGAGGCAGGGGTGCATTTTGGCCCCCCTGCTTTTTACATTATATATTAACACCTTAGAACCTGCCCTGAAGGGAGCCACATTAGATGTCCCGAGAGTAGGAGACACTACTATTCCAGTTCTCCTTTATGCTGACGACGCGGTTCTACTGGCACGCACAGGAATTGGGCTAAATAAATTATTAATGAAGTTTGATACATTTATGGATTCACTTGATCTAAAGATAAACGCCAAGAAATCCCATGTAATGATAGTAGGGGAACAAAGAAACAAGAAAAACACAATGACTTTTTTTGTGGCAAAGATGAGGTTAGTAGGGTCCCTGTTTTTACATATTTGGGTCTCTTATTTGATGAGAAGGGGTCCTGGGGCCCACAGATGAAACTTAAAAGAAATGTATTTGCCAGATCCACTTCAGCCCTTATGGGTTTTTCAAAACGCCTAGGTGCCAGACCCATGGAAGCTATCTTAAAAGTTTACAAGGCATAATGCCTTGCAATAGCCACCTATGGTTCTGAGATCTGGGGGTATGTCACTGAGAACCAGCAGATCCAAGTGGTGGAAAATACATTTCTAAGAACCCTATTATCCGTGCCACAGTCTACCCCCACTTTTTCAATACACGTGGAGACGGGGCTGGATTATGTTTTAGACAAAGTGAAAATGGCCCCGATAATATGTTGACTCAAGACCTGGCTCAATGATGAGATATCCTTGAACCATATGATCTTAAAAGATTGTCTGGCTCTAGATATGGCCAGTAAAATCCCGTGGCTAGCATACATTGAATTAACTCTCAAAATACTCGGCCGGCCAGAGATTTTTTCGGCCCCAGAAACAATTAAGAAAGCAGACCTGGATTTGATAAAATCTGCCATGGTAAACTTTCAACTTGCAGAAAGAGAAGAATTGGAGTTGAAAAAACCTTTAGTTAGACTACACTTTGGGTTAGTGAGTTTACCTGGTCTGGAACCCTACCTGAAGCTGTTAACACGCCCGTTTCATCGTTTTCTGTTAATCAGATTTCGATTTAACTTAATTCATCTTTCTTTGGGAGATTTCCCAAAATGGGGAGTCCCGGATAAAACTGAGCTCTGCAAGTGTGACAATCTTTCGTCACAAGATACTTTACATTTTGTTATGTTCTGCAGATTTTACTCAGATATCAGGAAAAGGTACCTTGTACCGTTGCTTAAGGAACTAGGGTTTGCTCAGGTTAGACCAGCACTTGTATATTTACAATTACTGAGTAATGTCCGAACAATTTTCCATGTTGCTAGTTTCTTAGTTGCTGCTATTCGTATTAATAAGAAGATGAAAAAAAAAAGCTGGCCCAGGACTTGTTGTACTCTGATCTGGTATGACGCTGTGGTTTTTATTCCGATTTTATTAGATGGTTATGATTTTTAATCTGATTTTTAATCTAATATTTATTAATGATTTTAACTGTATGGAATTCTTAGTGTATACCCCAGTATGAATTTGTGGGGAATGTGTCTTAGGTCCCTGTTTTTGCCTTATATAATGTCAATTAACTGAATTTTTGGTGCTATATCTGTTTCCACTTTTAACCTGTTTTTTGATGTAATCTTCTGTATTTGTCTCTTTTTGTGATATTAATATTACCGAATAAAAGTATATGACTGACTGACTGGGTAATGTCCGTGAATCACAATACAATCATTTCAAGATAACCAATGTCAGTCATAAATGCTTTATTTGACAAATTGTCATAAAAGCAGAATCCAATACATAATGAATGACCAATTATATAAAACTGTTAAAACAGGTAATTATCCCTCAAGTATAAAATCCATAATAATGTAAAAACAACAATGATAAAATTCATATACTCCTCTCATAGACATATACCTGTATACAAATAATAAAGAATGCAGCATACAATATGCATTCGTTATAGTGCCACAATCGCTTGTGATCTTCAATGTGTACATATGTGCAAAGATTAAAAAATACAATATGCAATATACATAAGTTATAATGCCGCAATCGCTTTAGATCTTATAATCCATGCCCAACCTAAAAATTTAGCTATGGCTATAAGAAGTGGTAACCATGTTTCGGAACAAATTAGTCTAAGTGCAACCTCACATTTTCGAGTGCCCAAGGCTCAATAGATAGGGGCCAACCATGTTCGCCGCAGAACTGTATAGACAGGACACACAAATAACAAATGGGCCATAGACTCTGAAATTGCATGGCAAATGGGGCAGGAAGTGTCATCTGCTGTCCCCCAAATTGCAGTGAAAGACTTAACAGGTAATGTGCCCCCTCTCAGTTGAAACAAAAGCTTTCTATCATGAGGCTTTGTGATAGTATCCCAGTAAGCTTCTAGCTTTAGTGTTGGTTTAGCCATAAGGAATTGGCCCATCAATGTCGAGGGATCGCTATTCCTGAAAGTGTTGGCATCCACCCATCCCCAGTATCTTTCCTTCAATTGTACTTTCGATGGGAACCGGATGTTCTCAGGATTCTCCCAAAGGGCAACCAAACCAATATTTACTAGTATAGATCTAACATTCTGTAACCATTTGATTTTCTTGTAACGGTCAGCTCTTATTAGATCTTTAAGGCCCTCAACATAGGGTGACAATTCAGGGGTTGTCCAAATTCTCCGCCAGTACAGCAAGGGGCGTAGTCTGGCACTGTCAGCCAATGCCTTCCTACCTAGGTCACAAAGTAATGGCTGTACTGGGGTACTTTGTGGGAGGTTAGTGATTTTTCGTAGGAAGCTATTTTCAGCTACAGTCAGTTTAGAGAGATTTTTAAAACCCCAGAGCTCTGCTCCATATAGAACTGCGCTAACAACTTTCATATTGTAGATGGTCAGGACTGGACTGACTGGTTTTGTAAAGAATGCATTGAACTCGGCTAGTAGAGTTCCAGCCAACTGTCGATGTTTCAGTGTGGCCATGTCCAGTTGATTACCCCATCTCATGTCACCCTGTATGATGACCCCTAGGTATGTAAAATCTTTTACCTGCTCCAACGGACACTTATTCAGCAGCATCGCTCCTCTAGAGGATCTATGGGGGTTAAATGTCATATATTTTGTTTTATAGACATTTATCTCTAGACCCCGCAGATGGCAAAATTCCTTGAAAAGCGTTAAGGCTCGCTGTAAGCTGCTCGGTGTTTTTGCAATTAGCAGCGTATCATCGGCGAACATAAGAATTGGAATTTTTACACCTGCCAATTTAGGAACGTCCGTTGGGATATCTTCTAAGAATTTTACGACCCCATTAATTAAGATAGAAAACAAAGTTGCGGCCATCATACAGCCTTGTCTTACCCCTCTTTCCACTCTGAATGGGAGGGGGGGGTAACCTGGCCCTGGCTTCCCCACCTGATTTTTGCAGAGGTGTCCTCATGGAGTCTGGCTATGAGAGATCATAATTCATGGGGCATCTTCAGATCTTGCAATGCTCTCCACAATCTATTGTGGGAAACAAGGTCAAAAGCTGACTTTAAATCTACAAAGGCAGTATCCAAGCTGCCTTTTTCCAAAACCACAGTTTTCGAGTAGAGTAAAGTGAAAGGTTTGGTCAATGTTGCTTGCACATGACCGAAAACCTGACTGGAAAGATGATAGGATATCCTGCTCACTAATCCAATCCTGGATTTTGTTTAGCACAAGGCGTCCCATGATTTTTTGTGATGAATCAATTAAACTTATGGTCCTGTAGTTCCCAGGCAATGACTTATCCCCCTTTTTGAATATTGGAATTATCTCAGCTCCTTTCCATGACTCTGGTACCGACATGCCTTTAGCAATTTCATTCATTAAAATCAGGATGTATCTGTTCCATTTAGTTTTATTGGAAAGGAATATATCAGCTGGGATTCCATCAAGGCCTAACGCTTTGCCTCCCAACAGGGTACCCAAAGCAATATCGACATTAACTTCATTAAAAGCCGATCCTTTATAGTAGGTATATGAAAGCTCAGACATTTCCCTATCATCTACGCCACCAGCATATTGGGATTGGAAATGCATTACCCATTGATCTTGACTTACATGGTTTATCGGCGCTAAAGGACGACCCTCTCTGCCCTATTTCACTACATCCCATTTGAGATCCTGCCATCAATTGTCTTCCCAGCATTTCTTTGCCAGGTCCTGGAATTTCTTATATTTCTGCCTGGCAGAGCGGACCTTAAGCATGTCAACTTCCTTGATAGCTTTCCCCAAGGAACTACGGGCCTCCTTACATTCCTTATTAAACCATTTACTTCCCTTCTTATGGTGAGTACCTTTATTTTGAATGGTTTTATAGAAATAGGTACGAAGATGTTTAAATAACTCCGCATGAAATCCGATAACCATTTCTGATGGTGCCATGTTAGCCAGAAGATCTTCCAGATCTATTATTGCTTTGTCTACATCTAATGAGATCCTATCTAGGACTTCAGGCTTTGCTAGTAAATTTACCCATTTCAATCGCCTCGTGTTATTTGTAGGAACTACGTCTAGAGTTATCAGTTCCCTGCAAGAATGGAAAGCATCTTTTTCTACCACTATCTCAAAAACTGCAGATAATGGATTATGATCACTCTTGATCCGCTCGACTACCTTCATGTCCTTTAATGCATGCCAAAACTGGCAATTAATTAATACGTAATCAATGCAGCTATGACTGGAGCCATTGTTAAAAGTACATGCACCAACTCTGTCTGACTGTGTTCTACTATTTGTAGCCCTTAATTCTTTCTCTATGCAGGGAGAATTCATCTGTACTATCGCATCCATCCATTTTTTTACTGGGATTAGATCTAATTTCGGGATTCTCCAAAGATCATCTTCAACTTCATAAAAATTAGAGTTCCTGTTTAGAAGGGGTTCGAAAGTCATGTTAAAATCACCCGCTAATATTACATCTGTGCCCCTAGAATGTTGATCAAGAAGTAAATCCAGAGCTACTAGCACCTTGGATTTCCTTCCCTTGGTCCCCCTTGCATAGATGTTATAAACATCAAGCTTTTCACCCACTCCCCATCTCAACCTAATCGATAGTATATCCTTGTTATGGGACTCTAGGACCTGCACCACAAACCCAATCTTTTGGCCCAACCAAGTTGTTAAACCTCCTGAGGGTCGACCTTTTCCACCAGCAATTGCAGGGACATAATAATTTAAGTAGCCTACACAATGGGTTGGATCCGTTGCCCAGGTTTCCTAAAACAGGCAAACGTCATGTTGGGCAACAAATGACTGCCACTCTGGGGATGTAATCTTGGAGATTAGTCCAGCTATATTCCATGATATCATGGATAAGCCGGTCATTAATATTTTACCTGGGCACAAAGGAGTCACGTTGTTCGGTGAGCTCCCATGATAATTAGCTAACTCAATGGCTCCCTTAGTTATCAATATGCTATTGTCAGAGGGTGCGATACTCGGTGAATTACCATGATGATTAGCTAACACAATGGCTCCCTTAGATATCAGTACGCTATTGTCAGGGGGTGTGATGCTCATTATACCTTCCTCCTCATTAGAATAGTGGACAATGCTACTAGGGTCTCTACAAGGATATATGGCCTTCTGAGACACATTTAACAGTCAATCATTAGAGTCTAAATTTGAAGGTCGATCAAGTGGGAGGTCACCTAGCCCCACAGAGCAACCCTGTCCAGTTATGAGTGGGAAATGTCTAAACTGTATTAGAGAATGGTCTGGGGAAGATGTACGAAACTCCAGGGCTAGCAAGTTTTCAACCAGGTCATGGTTCCTTAATATTAGCTCAATGCAATCTAGAGGGTTTGACCAGGAAGAAAGTCTGCGGGCTCTAGAAATATCTTCTCTGATAACCGAGTGACATCCCCTGACATGGCGGATCCAGCGAATTGCCTTGTTTGTGAGGGGATCTGCGCTTTCTCTATTATTCCTACTGTCATATTTAGGGACATTAACCATGTAGATTTTTGGCGCCTGATGTAAATCTATACCCGGTGGTGTAATACATTGTTGCCTATGATTATTGAAAGGGATCCCTACGCCTAATGTGGCAGGATGCCTAATTTGTATCTGAGATATATCTGATTTTAAAGTAGTTGCATAAATGGGATCACCCAGTGGTGATAGTTCTATATTAGACCTATTTTCTTCTCCCGTGTTGTGGCAGTGTGGAGTATTGGTCTTGCTCCGAGCACCCTTAGATGTTGTAACTGGGCAACATTCCTGTCTAGTTGTCTGCTTAGATTGTTTAGGCTGCTTTACCCTACAGTTAGAACTTTCTGTATGAGGAGGAATCCTTTGTATCAAGAAGTCAACCTTCGAGGTCAGTTCTACCAACTTTGTTCGCATTAGTGCTACCTCTGCTTTTAGTTCACTTATAAGAGAGGGTAGTCCCTGAAGATCGATAATATTATGTGGGTAAGATAAAGGAAGAGGGCTACGTGGTGGCAACAGGGGATTATTCAGGTAATCATCCACCCTTTCTTGCTCTTGTAGATCTATAAGGGATGTAAACCTATTTGTGCAAATAACCAATATTTCCCCAGCCTCAGGGGTGCCAGCCTTACTCTCCCCTGAAGCTGGACTCTTAACTATGGATCCCTCTTTTTGAGGCTCTATGATGCAGTAGAACGTCCTTCACAACGGCTCTCAGTTAAAAATGTTTCAGCGTAGATACAGACACAAGTTGAGAGCAATCAAACGACTCACCCAGCCGAGGAACTACTGTTGCTAGTTGGTCGATCACAATCTCCCTTCTTGCGCAGCTAGATGCGGAAACAAGAGCCCTTGCCCAGCCCAGCCTCTTCGGGGGGATGACGGGCAAGGACGGGCAAGGACAGGCCCGCCCTTGGCCCGGTCTTTGCCCACGCGCGTCCCGTACCACGCTGGTCGCTCGCTGTGGGCAAGCTCCTCCCTCCTGGGGGGAGCACTGAAGGTACTGGCTTGTGGGACAGAAACATCTTCCAGAACACCCTTCCATCACTCACAGACATTGTCAATCACTAGGTGACCATCTCATTCACCGACATTTTAGTAATTCCTTCCAAAACTTCAATCATCGGAAATACTAAGGGTTTCTACCCTTGCCTTCATTGCAAGGCGTGCAAATATAGCAAAAAGAAACTTAGCTACAAAGGGAGACCAGACGACCCACGTCCGATGAGACAGATTACTAAATTTCGTAGGCAATTCTGACTTTACGGTGTACTGCCTGGAGTGTCCATGCTCCCTGCGTTACATCGGAAGCACGATTCACCCCACAAAGAAGCACGTACTCGAACATATGCGCGCAATAATAAACAAGGACAAGACTTATCCTGTAGCGCGTCACTTTGAAAGGTGCCATCATAGTGATAGGGACCTTTTAACGTTTTACTGTTTAGACCAAGTTGACAGGAAAGAGAGAGGAGGAGATAGAGTGAAAGCACTCAGAACAGTGGAGTCAAAATACATCATTGATCTCCAGACGAAGGCCCCTCTAGGATTAAATAATGACGAGGAGCTGTGGATACATCTATAGAGGGGTGAAAAATAACATTAAAATAAATATGAATCATGAACGTGCTAAACATGCGAGTCAGAGCAGAGCTTGGATAATCTGTTTATATGCCGCCTCACCTAACTCTACTCTAAACATATCCATCGACAAATGAGAAATCCCATACAGGGCGAGATGTACATAATGGGTAAAAACAGAAATATGTGTGAAACACCAGGCATTAATATGTCAGCTGAATAGGAGCAATGCGATTCACGCATATGACTTGATAACATATTGCGCCATAGTTTCAGTATCCTATATTGTACATGAATGAAATTAATCAATATGATATATTCTGTCATGCAATAATGGAAATAGTGATGCCATATACATCAAATTCAGCATATGTATTTATTTATTTTTATTTTTACCCATGGAACTATTTTTAATATCACCAAATTGCCTTTGCACTTTAGTTCTAACTGACATTTCTATAAATTGTGTCTGATTGGTAACATGTTTTAAGATGGCCGCTATTGTTGCAATGCGAAATGTAGTCCATTTTTACTGTTTACTAGGATCCCGTGAGGCTTCACGATATGGAATGCCCGCTCTTTTTGCACAGTAACTAACACTGACGAAGCCGCAAGGTGAAACGCGTTTGTTAGAGGCGTAAGGGGTCTGCAATAAATCACCTTGAAATCAGATACCTGAGTGCTTTCCTTTCGGCGCTGTAATGGGACGTTGAAGTTGTTTGGAGATATATATATACTGGCTTTCACCAATAGGTAGTTATAGTTAGGACCTTGTTTTTATTCAAAAAGCGTTTTTTCTTTTCCCAATAACTTTGGCACCGGTTGACAACTCCTCGCAAAATTTTCAAAGCTTATGGCCCGCCCCGGTCAGCTCCTATCCTGAAAGTTTCGGGGTAATTCACCAAGCGGGGGCCGAGACAAAAGTGGGGACCCAAAACACGTTTTCTCCATGTTATTTCCCATAGGAAACTTTAGACACGACTACAGCCCGAACTGCTGAATTACACCAAATTTGGCAAAAAGGTAGCCCTTGGTTCAGAAAGAGACCTTGTTTTTAAATGGTGTGAATCCATTCAGTAGTTGCTGAGAAATTCAAAAAATAAGAGTCAAAAAATCAATTTCCCATAGGAAACTTTATGCAAGGCTACAGCCGAAACTACTGAACGGATTTACCCCAAATTTGGCAAAACGGTACTGCTTGGCTCAGAAAACAACCTTTTTAAAAATGGTGTAAATCCGTTCAGTAGTTGCTGAGAAAATCAAAAATAAAAGTATCGATATTTATAGGCGCTCCCGATCACGAGCATCATGCTAATTGGCTGTCAACACTCCAAACCGGGAAGTGTTGACCGCCATCTTGTGCATCGGTAGAACCGAGGCACAAGAAAACAGAAAAACTAAGGGGCAAAACAAGAAAAGGGGGCAGGTTAGAAACTCCCTGACCCCCAGACCTGCTTAGGGGGTCCCACAAGGACCCCCCAGGGCCCAAAAAAGCATTTTAAAAAAAAACCACTGAGATGCGGATCAGGCCTCGAAAATAATTCCCGCGCTTCGTTTAATTGAAGTCCCCGGGTGGGCCAGGTTCCGGGGCAGAACAAAAAAAATGTGTGGGGGAGCCCAAATCCCCCCACACTGCTCCGGGGACCGCCACCCCCGGGGCTTTCAATAAGTATTTGCGGGGGCACAATAATGTGTGGGGGAGCCGATAAGGCCCCCCAAGCCCTGGGGACCGCCACACCCCGGGGCTTCTATTTAGAAAAATATACACCTGTGTGGGGGGGCTCGAGCCCCCACACGCCCCGGGGACCGCCACCTCCCCGGGGCACTAATATACAAATGAGGGGGTCCGTAACAGACCCCCGAGCTCCAGGGACCACCACCCCCCAGGGCTGTGCAATAGGTGGGAGGGAGCCCTTGATGGCTCTGGGGACCACCACGCCTCAGGGCCGGCTCCTGCAGTGTCCTGAGGTACCCACCCCCGGGACACTGCTGTTTTCAATGACAGGGTGAGAGATTCGAGGCTCCCGCCCTGTCATTGCAAACTGCTTTGATTCATTGAAGCGAGAGCAGGGAAACATCGCAAATGACATCACTGATGACATCATCGATTACATCTCAAATGACATCACTGATGACATCATCCATGTGATAAATTGATGTATCTTCTCACACCCTAATATAACCTTTGATACACCCACTCGAAATTACAGACTGCCATTCTCAAATCCATAGACACACCATCACCAATAACTACATACCCACTCTCTGATTCTTAGGTTTACACACACATCCACTCACTCACTTGTACAGTCAGTCATACTTGTGGTCACTCAGTACAGGACTATCATATGCACTCATACACCTATATAGACATTCACAAATCACCACTCATCCATAGAGGTACTCATACACCTAGTCAGTCATGCAAATAATTAATCACACTGCCATTTATTCACCTACACAGTTATACACACACCAGCTCAATTAATCATACAAATACTAGCACATTCTTACGCTCTTATACAATCACTGATACAAGCACACACTCATCCATACAGCAACTCTCACAATCACACACTCTCACTTATAGCCATGTATGTACTCCAACACACTTATATACTGCTTTTCACATATGCAGTTACTCACACATGTACCACTGAAATATAAATTCACTCACTAAGACACCCATACACACATTCACCCACCCATACAGTCCATCACAGATGCACTCTTGAAACCATGCACCCAGTGAATCACCCACTCACACATCTATGCACACAAAAACTCAGGCACTCATACAGATACTCAGACAACCAATCAATAACCCATATAGACACTCATGTAGCTATTCGCAAACCCATGCAGCCGCTTTCACACCAACAGAGAGACGGATACAAACATTCACACAGTTTCGTCACTAACCCATGCATTCAGTAAGGTACGTTTAATCACTCACTTATAGAGTCAGTCACGCACCTACTAAATCATCCATTCAGACACTTATACACCCACTCATTCTTCAATAAGCCTTTCCCTATATATATTAAACATATTTAAACTTTACAGAAACACACAGTCACTGGATGATGTCATCAGTGATGTCATTTGAGATGTCATTAGTGATGTCTTCAGTGATGTCACTGACCATGTCATGAGTGATGTAATATGTGACGTCATCAGCAGTGCATTGCGGGGGCGCGCGTTATATTTAGGTGAACTAAGTGATTGTATGACATAATTTCGAAAGACAAAAATTCGACCTACAAAAATATCGCAACAAAAATATCGTGGTCAAGAATATCGACATCCTATCTACAACATGGTAAGTACAAAAATATCGATAATTTAATATCGATGTCAAAAATGTCGTAATTCAAAAATATCGGTTTTTTTTTAGTTTAAAAATATATGTAAAATAAACCAAATAATACTTATAAATCAAAGAAACATAATTAAATATATTGTATAATATGTAAAATTTATAATAAATATATATAATTAAATGAAACTTTAATTAAACATATATATAATATATAATATATACACTGACTTAATAATTACTTTTAATAATAATTTCTATAACATATAAATTATTAAATATTTATTTAAATTACCAATACATCTATACACATAAAACAATAACATTAATAAATATTAAATAATTACATATAGCAAATAATAATCAATAATTTTAATTTGAATAATTTTTATTATTAATTATATATTACAATAGCTAAAATATTACAAAACATATTTAATATCAGACACAATAAAACTACTAGTCCAACTTCAACAAAAACAACAGTAAGGAAAATGTTGGATAGCGTAGGGGTAAAAATATCTATTCCAACTCCCGAGAGTGCAACAGTAGGGAAAACATTGGATAGCGTAGGAGTAAAAATTACTATTCCAACTCCAAAGAGTGCAACAGTAGGGAAAGTGTTGGATAGCGTAGGGGTAAAAATTACTATTCCAACTCCAGAGAGTGCAATAGTAGGGAAAATGTTGGATAGCGTAATGGTAAAAATTACTATTCCCACTCCAGAGAGTGCAATAGTAGGGAAAGTGTTGGATAGCGTAAGGGTAAAAATTACTATTCCCACTCCAGACAGTGCAACAGTAGGGAAAACATTGGATAGCGTAGGGGTACAAATAACTATTCCAACTCCAAAGAGTGCAACAGTAGGGAAAACGTTGGATAGCATAGGGGTAAAAATTACTATTCCAACTCCAGAGAGTGCAATAGTAGGGAAAGTGTTGGATAGCGTAAGCGTAAAATTTACTATTCCCACTCCAGAGAGTGCAATAGTAGGGAAAGTGTTGGATAGCGTAAGGGTAACATTTACTATTCCCACTCCAGAGAGTGCAACAGTATAGAAAACGTTGGATAGCGTAGGGGTAAAAATAACTATTCCAACTCCAAAGAGTGCAACAGTAGGGAAAACATTGGATAGCGTAGGGGTAAAAATTACTATTCCAACTCCAGAGAGTGCAATAGTAGGGAAAGTGTTGGATAGCGTAAGGGTCAAATTTACTATTCCCACTCCAGAGAATGCAATAGTAGGGAAAGTGTTGGATAG